>NW_020797888.1:3571120-3882264 GCF_003369625.1 Aspergillus mulundensis
ACTAGTAAGCCGGAGCTAATATACCTGCTTTTTAATAATAAATTTAATTTTAAAGGGTTTATTATACTTTAGGTTAAGTTTTTTACTTAAATATATTAATTTAATATTTTTTAAAAATACTAAAATATTATTTTTAACCTTAAATTTTATTAAATAATATTTTTAATTATGGTAAAGTGCTTACTTTTTTTATGCCTTATTTATATAATCCTGTAAATTCTTATAAAGCTATTTTAAATAATATAAGTACTTTTTAATAAAAAAATAAAATATTAATTTTTTTAGGTTTTTAAGCCTAGAAATTACTAGTTCCTGTTCACGGCTTGCTATTAATAAAGCATAGCTAGTTAAGTTATTTTTTAAGTTATTATAGGCAAAGCGTGCTAGCAGTAAGTATAATACTTAATTACTTTATTAATAGTTATAATATACATGTAAATACACCTTAAGTATTTAATTTTAGTGCTTAGTTTAACTATTTAATTAAAAATAATACGCTGTACTAAGTTGTTACTTAATATATAGTACTTAATAAAAGGCTATTTAATATTTTAAAGTAAAAAATAAATTTTAATTTATTACTATGCTTTAGGGCAACCCTATATTATATATAATTTTTTTAATAAATAGGTTAGTTAACTTTTTTGCAGTAATTTTATTAGTAATAAAAAGATATTTTACTTTTTTACTAAACTAATTTATAACTACTAAAATTATGTTATAAACATGCCCTTTATACTTTAATAAAGATAGGCTAATAATAAAGTTTATAAAAATATTTTTTTATAATGTATTTAGTATTAAAAAAATATTAAACTTTTTTAAGGCTATTATCTTAAAACCTTAAACCTTTAGTATAAGGGATATTTTTTAATATACACACGCGTATTTTTATTAAGCTTTTCCTACTAAAACTTATAGGTAAGTAGTTTAATAATTTTTTTATAGCTAAAGTAGCCTGTATAAAAATTATTATAATATTATTTTATAATCTTGTGTTACAACACGGGCATAAAAAATATATAAATAATATTTTTATAAAAAAAAAGTTTTTTTTTCTCGCGCTATTTAATAATAAAAAAGGCCTGCCCTAAATTAACAAGGATTATACCTTTAAGCTATTATTATAATTAGCCTATAAAAGTATTTTTTTTAGGCTGTAATTAATTATTACTAAAGGGTATTTATAATTAGTTTAATAATTTTTTTTTTGCTTGCTACCTTTATAGTAAATATTTTAAAACTTAAAAGTTTTAAGTATTTATAAGCCTAACCACGCGAAGGAATAGCTAGGTCCTTTAGTATTATTTTAATAATAGTTTATTAAAAAAATAAACTTAACTTTTTTTATAAAGTAAGGAGTATTTTAACTTAATATTTTTTATTTTTTATTATATAATTTAATTACTATAATAATATATTTACTAGATTATACTTACCTAGCTTATATTTAATCTTAAAGTTATAAGCTATAAGTAATTTTGCCTATTATACCTGCCTTTAATTTAAAATTTTTATTATAAAAAAATAGCATAGGTTATTATAATTATACTACACGTGTATAAAATATAAAAAGCCCTTAAGGTAGTAATACCACTTTTTAAAATACTTAATTATTATAAATAATTTTTAATTATGGACCTTATAGCAAAGCTTTAATTTATATAATTAATAAAAATAAAAGGCCATGGGGTACTACTAGTCCTATTTTTTTTACTAGGTAACTTTTCTTGCTTTAGCTATATAATAATCCTAGTAATAATAAACCCTAATATATTAATAATAATAAAAATCTTTTTTTTAARATTAAAGTGCTATAGTACTAGTAGCCTAGTAAAGTTTAACTTAATTTTTTAAACATGTTTTTTGTGTTAGTAAAAAATAAAAAAGGCCTGCTTTTATATTTTTTTACTATTTTTATTAAAAGCTAGGTTATTAAACACGTTACTTTAGCATAATTAAAAATAAAATATTAAAAATAATTTATAAAGCCTAAAAAAACTTATAACTTATAAAATAATATTAATTCTAGCTAATTAATAACGGTCTGGCTATAATTTAAATTAATAAATATTTTTTTTTATTTAATAATAAAGCCTAAAAACTTTACCTTTTTTTATAAAAACTATATTTTAATAATTTTGCATATAAATTATGCCTTTTTAATTAATTAAGAACTTTTTAAACATGGTGTACATGTTTCTCTTTTATTTTAAAAAAATAAAAATATTATTAAAATAAATAATATAAAACTTGTTAAAAATCCTGCTTATAGCTATATTTATATAAAATTAAAATATAGCTAGTATATTTATTAAGCTAAAGGGCATAACTATATACTTATAGTAATTATAATAAGTTTAAAATGCTGTTTTTTACTTATCTTCCCTTTTAATTTATATTTTATAATACGTGTCACGTAAATTTAGCTTGGTAAAATATTTTATATTTACTAGTTAATTTATTAGCTTATTAATACGCGGTAGTAAATAATAATTTTTATTAATTATTATATTTAAATTATAGTAGTTAATATAAAAATATAAAAATTTATTAAATTTTTAAATAAAAAGTACTGGCGCTCTAGCACTGCTTTAAAATAACTTAATTTATTTTTTTTAAGTATTTTATTAAAATACTTTTTTAATATCTATAACTTATACTAAAAAAAATTATAAATAAAACCTTATAAAGGCTTCTTACCTTTTTTTAATAGGATTTTATGCTTTATTTTACTAATTAAAAGTTAAGTAACTTCTTGCTTAAAAAAAACTTTACTTTAGTAAATATACTAGGGTGGCAGGACCACTTTTACTTCCCTTTTAACCTTTTTTAATTAATAAAGTATTATAAGTACCGGCCCCTTGCGTATAATTTTTATAAACTTTTATAATATTTTAATTTTAATAAAAGGTATATAGTTTTACTAAGTTTATTCCACTGTAATAAGGTAAAAATCTAGATTTAATTTAATTATTTAAAAATATTCTAAAACTGCTTAATAATCCTTGTAAATAAAATTAATAATATAATATATTAAATTAAATATTTTTATAACTTTTTTTAAATTATAAACTTAAATACAGGCTTGTAAATACCTGTAGTAAAAAGTAAAGGTACTATTAGTATATTAAACTAGCTATACCATGTAGTTAGTATTTATTTTAATATTTTACTTTTATAAATATTAAATTAAAATAAAATTAATATTAGCCCTAGTATTAAGTAATACCTTAAATTATTAATTTACCCTATTTTTTTATATTTTAAAATCCGTAAAAATAGGAAAAGCAGTTTTTTTTTTAAATTACATAACTTTAATAACTTAGGGCCAGGGAATTACTATTTATTTTTTATTAATTTTTTTTAGGCTTTTTTTTATTTAAACAAGCCTTTAACAAGTAGCTTAATTTATTATAATTAAAATAAAGGCCCTTTTTCTTACAGCGCTTTTTTTTTTTAAAAAAGTAAGTTACTACTTTTTTTCTTACCTTTTTTTTTTTCTTTTTTTAAAAAAGCTACTCCGCTGCCGTTTTAGTTTTGTCCTAAGTTATTTTTATTTTTTTTTATTTTTAAAGTTAAAACTAGCTTTAAACTTTTTTTTTTCTTAGCCTTTAAGGCCTTATTATACTTATTAATAAACTTTATATAAATTATTACTATATTTATTTTAAGCATAATTTTTAGGAATTTTTTTAACTTTTTTAAGTACAAGTAAATATTCTTATTATAAGTTTTAGTAAGTACTTATACTTTAAACTTTAAATTATTAAAATACAGGCCTAATTTTATAAAGCAAAGTCCCTAAAAAGTAATATTTTAAGTACCTTATTATTTAATTAAAAAATACTAAGTAGCGCGGTAGCCCTAGTTTATAACTAGGTTAACTTATATATATATAAATTTTTTAAAATTTGCCTAGGTTTACTTATTATTTTAAAGTTTAACTTAACCTTTTTAATAATTACAGGTATTTCTTAAAGTATTTTAAATAGTAAATATAATCTTTTTATTATTTATTTAAAATTTTTTAGGGGTATTATAAAAGTAATTTTTTAGGTTTTTAAACTAAATTTTAAGCTTTATTATATTTTTTTTTTAACTTTTTAACCTTTTTAAACTTAATCTTAGGTTCTTAAAAAGCCTTTTTTTTATAGCAAAGCTTATAATTTTTAATAGCTTTTTAATACCTTTTTTATATATATTTAAAACTTTTAAATCCCTTAAAGCCAGCTTTACTAGCACTAGGTTTTAAAAATAAAATAGCTTTAAAATAATAGTTTAAATTATTTAAGCTTAACTTTAAATTAAAATTAAAAAAATTACTAAAATTAATTTTTTTTAAAGTTTATTAAAAATATTAACAAGAAAATTAGCGCGGGGATTAATAAAAAAATTAATATAAAAATTAATAATTTAATATTATTTTAGTTTTAGGTTACAGGGGTAACTTTTTCTTATTTTTTTTTAAAAAATATCCTAATTTTAATATATAATACTAATTATATTAGGGTTAAAAAATAAATAAGCTAAAAGTTATAGTTTTAGGCTGCTTCCCCTTTAAAATACCTTTAATTATAATAAATTTTAAATTAATAAGTTTTAGTAATAATATAAAATAATAAGGTAAAAAATATATTTTACTTTATATTTTATTAAGCTAGTAAACTAAATTATTTAAGTTAGGTTTTTTTTTTAACTATTTTTAATAGTAATAAAATTTTTAAGTATAAATAAAAAAGGGGACACTTTTTTAGCTATTTAAGTTTAAATTTTAAAAACCTTAACTAAAACACTTATAAACTACCTTTACTTACCCTTTAAAAATCTAGTTTAGGATATTATTATTAAAAAAGTTTAAAAAATAATAAGTAAAAGTAACTTTAACTATAAGACTAATAAGTCTTAAAAATCTTTACTAATAATAAAAATATTAATAAAAAAATTTAATTAATAAAAATAAAGTATTTTAAACCCTATTAAATAATATTAAAAAAGTTACTTAAAAATTTAAAAAAAGGCTAGCCTTAAGGCCACTTTTATAAACCTTTAAGTTATACTTAAGCTATTTTTAATTAAAAAGTAAATATAGGTTTAAATACTTTACACACGGGTTTTTATTTTAGCCTATACTTAGGGCTTATTTTAGCCTTACCTAATTAATAGCTAAAACCCTAAATATTAATAACCTAGTTAAGTTATATAACTTAATATAATAATAAGGTATACCAAGCCTTAGCAGCCTAAGGCCAAAGCTTAGGTTACCTAAGGCGCTAACTCTAGACCAACAGTGGATTGGCTCTGGTAACGTCAAATAAAAAAACATTGGCCCTGACATTAAACCTTAACCTTGTTATTTATAGCAAAATTAATTATTTATAATACTAAACTTAGGCTTAATAACTATATTAAAAAACATTTAATAGCAGTAATAAAACCACGCTATAATAATATAAGGGTTATTTTATAAATTATACCATGTAATTTATTTATAAATAGCCTTTATATTATTATACCATGTTTTATACTTAAGTAATTATTATATTAAGTTATCCTAGTGTAAATTAGCTGTAAAAAATATTAAAAATAGGTAAGCTATGCCTATTTAAAAAGTAAAAGGTTAAAATAACACGCATGGTTATAAAAAACAGGCCGCTTACTAATATTTTTAATTATGGCTTTTAAGTTATTTTTTTTTACTACGCTAAAACGGCCGCGTACCGCGAATAGTTTTAAAAAAACTAGTAATAAAACTTAGTAGCGTGAATAATTTAGTTATATTTAATTAAAAGGCTGCCTGTAATTATTTTATAAAAATATTTTACTAGCCAGGCGCATGGTTATAAATATAAAAACTAGCTTACTAGTTTATTTACTAATAATAAATTATATTAAAGTAAATATATTAAAACCAGGGATGCCATGCAAAATAACCACTTTTATATTTAAGTAGGTATTTAATATAATTTATAAATAATACCTCGCGCGGACGTGTTGTAACTAGCTTTATATTATTATAAAAAAAAGGGTAAAAAATATTAATAATAGTAATTATTATAAGTAATTAAACTTAAATAATAATATTATATAAAATAAAAAAAAAGTTAAATAAGGGTTATTATATACTAGTTTAATAATATTATTTATTATAGCCTGTAATGCCTTAAGCTTTGTGGTTATTATAAATAAATTAGGTATTATAACTATATTAGGCACCTGTATATTATTAAGGTTTACTTATTAACTATTATTTAAGATAATTAGCTTACTAGCCAGCTCCTAGTTTAAAATAAAATAATTAACTAGTCTATCCTTTGGTAACTATATAAGGTTATAATTATTTTTAACTATATTTTAATACCCTAAATAATTTACCCAGAGGTAATTTAGCCACTATTTAACTACCTAGTGCTATATTTTAAAGTTATAATAAAATTATAGGTATATTCCCTAGTTTATACTAAAATTAAATAGCTATAAAATTAATACCTTAAGTTTTTTAAGTAAAAGCAAGAGCTATTTATATACTTAACTAGTATTTTATAGAAAATTAATAATATAGCTTTTATATAAATACTAGTAACCTTAAATATAATAAACCTTAATAAATATATAAACTTTTATAATTAGCATTTTCTTAATTTATATTAATTTTAGGAGATAAGAAGAAATATTACCAGGATTTATTTTATTTTATAAACTAAATTTAAAAATCTCCTGGTTTTAGTTAGCTAACATGTAATGCTTATAAATATTATTTTTTTTTTAAAAATTTATATTAAACCACTATTTTTAATAATAACTATATATTTTTAGCTAGTATATATTAAGCTAGTAATAAAAGTTATTTAATAGCTTTTAATTATGATTTATAATAGCTAAATATATAAAATTAATAAAAAAAATAAACATAATAAAAAAGTATAGTCCAGGCCTATATATATAAAAAAACTAAAGTTAACTTTAGTAATTTATAAAGGTAAAAATAATTTATTTTTAATAATTAACTAGGAGCTTACAGCGGTAAAGCTATTAATATTTAATTTAATATTATTTTTATTAATAATAATAGCCGGCTGCGGGCGCCTAGCTAGTAGGTAAAATATAAATAATAATAAAAATATAGCTATTACAGGTGTAAAAGGGGGTATAAGGGTAGCAAAAATTATAGATAATAATAAGCAGGTTAAAAATAAATAAAAAGGTTAGGGTTTACTAAAAATAATTATATAAGCTACTTAACTAGCCACTTACTAGGTATATTATTATTTTATATTTTTATAATATTATTTTATTTATTATAAGTTATTAAATAAGTATATACCGCGGTATTAATAGTCTAGCTTTAATTATAATAGGCATGGTTATTATATATTTAGGTTAATTTTACTAAAAAAGGGGTGTTAAGTAAGTAAATTAAAAAGGTTAGTAACTACAGCAAAGCGCTTTTTACTTTTTTAAAGCTAAATTAATAATAATAATAAATAAATAAAGCCGTGCAAACCTAAAGTACTTATTAATTTTTATATTTATTATAAGTATTAATAGGCTTGCGGCCCGTAATATGCTAAAATTATATTATTAAAAGTTAATAACTATAGCTAGTGTAGCAAGTAGTTAATATTATATTTAATTTTATAAATATAGGCTATATAGTATTTAAATATAAAAAATAAGGCTAGGAATATTAAATAATAATATTATAAAAACTTAGTAGTAAAAATAGTTATATAATAATACTTTTTTTAAATTAATTATAATAAACCTAACGCCGCGATGTTTAGGCAGTAAAAAAAAGTTATATAATAATACTTTTTTTAAACTAATTATAATAACCCTAAGTAATTTTACTATTTTATATAATCCCTAATAAGCTCATGTGACCAGGAGCCAGGACCTATAATTTATTGTGCGCGGGCCTCCACTTTGTTCCGGCCTCGCGCAATAACTACTTTTTTTATTACTACCTTTTTTTAAAATTTGTTTACTTTAAATATTTATTAAGTTAAAAATATTTTTATATAATATTAAAATTTTTAACTATTTAATAAAAATTTTTTAATTACTTACTTTATATAACTTTTATACTATTCTTATATATTAAAACTATATAAAAATTTATTTATAATATAGCTAATATTATTATTATTACTTTTAACCTTTATAAAGTTATTACATGGCTTAATAATTAAGAAAACTATTATTTATAGCATAAATTTTTTAAAATTATATTTTAATTTAAACTACCTTATTTTTAGCTTATTATTATTAAAAAAGTTTTTTTTTTATAAGTATTTACTAAAGCAAGCTATTATTATTATAAAATATATTAATAAAAATAATATAGCTTAGGATTAAGTTACTAAGCTTATTATTAAAAATTAAATTAATATTTAAACTTTTTAAAATATTAAAATAAAAGTAGAGTAAGGGCGCTAAATATAATATAACTTTTTTTTATTATTATTTTTATAATTAATACTTTATATATAATATATAAATTAAATTTTTAGCCTTTAAAGCATTGCTTAAGCCTTTTATTACTTATAAAAGCTATATAACTTATTTAGCACTAGTTTTTTTTAAAAAGCTAGTAAATACTTAATATAATAAAATATATTAATTAGTAACTAAAATAATTTTTTATAAAATTTAAAAATATTATTATTAAGCTAATAATTATTTAAACCCTTAATTAATAGGCTACATGGTGTTTTTTTACTATAATAATTTTTAATTTATATAATATATAGCCCTTTATTACTTAGCTATATATAATATTTTATTAAAATATTAATAATATTTATTTACTATTCCTGTAGTTTAAACTTAATTAAATATAAATATTTAAAATTACTTAATATATTATTAACGCCACCAGCCGCCCTAGTTATAATAGCTTTATTTTTATTAAGAATTATAATATTATATAGTATATATATTACTAGTTATATAATAATTATTTTTTTTTACCTGCGCTAAAAATCTAGTAAATACCTAGTGTGGAGGGGCAGTACTAGAGCATGGGAGCTAAAGGAGCCAAATAGTGGCAGGAACCTAGGACTGGACGGTACATAGTATAGGTAGGAATAATAATAAAAAAAAAAATATATATATTAAGGTAAATAATAAACTAGGTACAGGAGGCCGGTAGCAAGGCTATAAGTATTATAGAAATTAATATTAGGGTATAACCCTATTATATTTTTTTAAGGGGGGGCTAAAACTTACTAGTAAATAAGACTTTTCCCTACTTAGGCCCTTTATTCTTTTTTAAGGTAGTATTTTAAAGTATAATAACTAACTATGCTTTACTTAGCTAGCCTTTACTAGGCCTTTTTTTTTACCTTTTTTTTTTTTTTTTTTTCCTTTTTTTTTTTTTTTTTTTTCCTGTTAATATTATATATAAGTAATAATTAAATAGTTTAATAAACATATTCCGGAGCTTGTTGGTTCCGCCAGGGTAAGAAATACTAATAATAGTTAATAAGTAGCTTAGCTTTATTTAATACTTTTTTAATAGCCATGGCTATATAGGCGGGAATAGGGGCAGGAAATAGTATTATTTTATAATAATTATAGCTAAAGTTACTAAAATACTTTTATTTTAGCTTTTAAAACCGCATGTATATATTTATAGTAATAAAAATAGCCTTTTTTTTTTAGGACTTAAAAAAGTTACGCCTAATAAATATATTTAGGCTAAATACTAGCTTTATTTTATTAACCACCTTAGCTAAATTTTATTTATAATATTTTACTAAGGTATTACTAATAGCCCCCAGCCCCTGGAGTTAAATAGTTAAGGCAAATAATTATAAAATTTTTAAGTAATAATTTAAAAAACTAAATAGGAAGGTAGGGCCAGGCATAAAATTATAATATATAATAGCTAATTCTTCCCAGGTGCCTTTTTTTATTATTTTAAGTATTTAATAATTAGCTAACATGGTAATATACTAGGGTAGTACCATGCGCCTTATTTTTATAACTAGTTTAGTAAATTTATATAGTACTAGTAGGTATATAATTTAAATAATAAGCCGCAAGTAGGGGTTCTTTTTTTAGTTTATATAAAAGTATTTAGTATTATTTTTAGTTTATTTTTTATTTTTTATATAATTAACTAGATTAAAAAGGTTATTAGCACTATCTTGCGCCTTTACCCGTGCTAGCCATATTTTTACCTTATTTTTTTAATATATTTTTAGTAAAACCTTGGTGTAGTTATTATTATTTTTTATATTTAATAATAATAATTTTTAAATAATATTTACTTCTTGTCTATTTTAAAGCGCTTGGTTAATATTAATATTTATATATTAAAAGTAGGTGTGGTTTTTTTACTAGGCATACTTTATATAGTATAAATATAAAATTAGTTAGTACTTATAATCAGGCCTTAATATAATATACTAGGCCTAATAAAATAAGTTCTAGCGCATAAGTTATTAAATAATAGTGTAATAAGTATTTTATAGCTAGCTATAGTTTAGCGCTTTTTAATACTTATATAGGTAGTAAAAATAAATGTTTATTTCCTCCCGGGCAAGGTTTAAAAATTAGGTATTTAGTTTATACCCCTTAAATGCTAAATTTTTAAGTTTTTTAGCTAAATAATTAAAAAGATTATTAATATTAATAAATCCATGGTTATTAAATATCCCCTTATAATTCTTTTTTTATAAACTACTAAAAAGGGTACCGCGGGTGATTTCTGTAATATTAAGGTATAAAAATAACTTAAAAAGCTAGGGATATTTATAATTATATTAATAAATGCCTAGTGTGTCCTCCGGGCGCGAAGGTTAAACTTTTTATTAAAATTATATAAAGTAAGCCTTACTTACTATAATATTACTTAGGTTTAAATAATTTTTTAAAATAAATTTAACACAAGGGCGTAGTACTTTATTAAGTAAGTTAATTTTTATACTAATCTTTTTTTTTAATTATTTTATATAAAGGTGGTATATATACCCGCGCTTTTTTTTTAGTACTAGTATAGTTTTTTTATAAATTTATTATAAAATACATGCTTATAGGGCGGCGCTTTACTTTTTACTAGTTTTAATTATAAAATTAATAATAGTTAGTACTTATATATAATAACAGGTGTTTTTACTTCTAGTAGGCAGGGCTAATACTTTTATAAACTTAGGTAGGTATAAATTTTTAGTAACTTTTTATACTAGGTTAGTTATGCTATCTTATAATACCTTTTATATAATTATTTTTATTACTTAGCAGCCGGTGGCGCGTAATAGCAGTTTTTTTAATTAGCTAGTTATTTTATATTTAGGCGGATATAAAATACTAATAATAAATATTTAGTTTATATTTATTAATATATATAAGACTGTGGTACTATAGGCTAACCCTTAACTAATTATACTTACCTATTTTTAATAGCGGGCTTTTAGGGCTAGTAAGTTAAGGAATATAATATTACTAATATACTAAAAGTAGGCTAAAACGCGACTTTTAAATTTACTAAGTATTTTTTAAAAAATAATATTATAGGTAATAATATATTTTATAGGTTTAGTTTTAGCTAGCTATAAAAGGCCTAAGGCATGTAATTTAGCCTAGCTTTAAATAGTTAAATTATAGCTAAATAATAAAGCAAGGCTAAATTAAGGTAGTAATTAAGTTAATAACTAATTTAGGGCGCGGGAAGTTTTAACTAGGTTTAGTATATAAGTAGGCGCGTGGGAAGTTACTAACTAATTTTTTTTAACCTTATTATTTATAAAGTCCCGGGCATAAATAAGTTTATTATTTTTTATAATTAATCTTAACTTTTTTAAGCAGCAGCTATTATAACTAGGCTAAAAAGGCATGCTTAAAACATGGTTAATATTTTTAGGTATAATAATTAATATTATATATTTTTTTTATTTTTTATTACCCACGCGATTTACCACAGTATTATTAATATTATTTTAAATAGCTTACTATTTAATATTTAAACTTAAGCTATTAAATATTTTTTAAACCCTTTTAGCTAATAGTTATAATTACACGTGCTTAAAAATATTTATAATAATATTTATTTAATTTTTATTATTATAATACTTAAAAATAAGAATATCCTAAATCCCCTTTACCTTAGCATGCTACTTTTTTATATTTTTAATAGTTTTTTTAGCTATATCCTAAAACTTGTTTTTATTAGCAGCCACGGAGTTAATTACTTTTTACGCCTTGGCCTTTAAAACATGTTTTTAAAGCTTTATAATAATATTTTTTAAATTATTTTTTGTAATAAATAGCGCTATAAATAGCTTTTTTTATTATTTATATTATATGTTAAGTAGCGTGTTTTTAATAATTTAAATAGCTTTTTTTATACTAGCGTAAGTTACTAGTTTAATTTTAATTAATTACTACTTTATAAAAAAAATAGCACCCATAATTATTTAGGTTTACTTTAGGGTATTTAATAAACGCGGGGTTAGGGCGCGCTACTAGGGCTAGTAAAGGCCTAATAACTAAAAAAAATAACACTAAGTAATATTAATTAGTGGACTTATTTATATACGTAAAAAGGCACTTTTATTATTATAATTATTATTAGGTTCCTAAATATTCTAGCTTTTAAGTATTTAGCAGCTATAAGGTTAGCAGGTTTTAATACACTTAGTGCTAGCACCTTTACTAGGTTAAAAGGCTTTTAACTTATTTTTTTTCTAGTATTTGCGTCGGGCAGCTATTACTTTCTTACTTTTTTTAAAAAAGTTAAGATTAAAGAAAAATAACAGGGCCATAATTATAATACCTAGTACTTTAGTATAGGTAGTAATAATTTAAGTAAGTAGGTAGTTAATAAAAAAAAGTAGTATATAATAATAAAAAATAGTGGGTAAAGGCAATGCTGCGGACTAGGGGAAACATAAAATTAAATAATAAAAGTTAAAAAAAATAAAAAATATAAAATTTTTAAAAAGCACTAAGTTATAATAATTAAAGCAGGTTTAGGTAATAATAGGTAAAATATAAAAAAACTAATTTTAACTAATAGGGGGTAACACAAAGAAAATTAACTAATAGGAGATAATATAAAGAAAACTAACTAATAGTAAAATATAAAAAAAATTTACTTAGTAACTTTTTATTTAGTAACTCCTTAACTTTTTACTTAGTAACTCCTTAACTTTTTACTTAGTAACTCCTTAACTTCTTAACTTTTTACTTAGCAACTCCTTAACTTCTTAACTCTTTACTTAGTAACTTTTTAACTTATTTTAGCTAGTGACAGCGGCATAATAATAGCTAAATTTTATTTATTTAATATTTAGCTAGTTTTTTGTTTTATTACTATATTTACCTGGTTTTTTATATTTAGGTCCTTTTTTACCTTTTATTTTTTTATTTTTAAGTTTTTACTTTATTCTCCGGGTTCCGCGGTGCCACCGGTAAAGTTTTTATTTAAGTAAAATAACTTTAACTTATTACTATTAACTATATAAGCCATGCGGGTGTTATTAAGTTTACTTAGTTAATAAGCTTTAATATTAATATATACTTTTTTAATTTAGTAGGGCCCTAGCTATTAAAACTATAGTTTAACTATTATTTTTAAATCTTACTTTTATTTACTATTTTATAGGAGCATGTAGTTACCTTTTTTTAATAATATATGCCTAATAACATGGTTATTATTTTAAATATTCTTATTTTTTTTTAAATATATTCTAGTTATAAAACCACTTCCTTTATATTTTTATTTTTTTTTTTAATTTGCCAGGTTTTTATTATAATTAGGTTTTTTTAGGTATAAATATTTTTTTAAGGTAGGGTTACCCATGTGGGTATTTTAAGTTTAATTAAAAAAACTACCTCTTAGCCTATAAATATTTAAATAGGAGTTATTCTAGTAGTTTTATAAGTTATTAATTAAATAAACTATAATATTAAGTAAAAGTATTAGGTTTAGCCTTTCCTGGTACTATTAATAAGCTTATTAATAATATTTTTAATAACTTGGTTTATGTGTTTAATAGTAGTGTTTACTTTTAAATACCATGGTAAAATATTAGCTTGCTTAATTTTATATTTTTATAAAAAAATATTAATAACTTCCCCTTTTATTTCTAGTCCTTTATCCAGGACTATTTAATAGGAAACTCTAAATTTATAAATAATATATTTAAATAGGAACTTTATAATAGCAGGTGTATTTATAATAACTAGTAGTTTACTTTTAGGCTATTTAAATAATAAGCAAGTTCTTAATACTATATACCTAAAATTAGCGTTAAAGGGCATGTAAATAATATTAATATTAAATATATTAAAAAAAAGCAGCGCGGTGGTAAAATAAAATTTTTTATATTTTTACTAAAAATCCCTAGCTTAGCAGGTAAGGTATTTTTTTACTAAAATTATTATATTTACATAGCTACCTAACCACTAGTACCTAAAAAATAAGTAATTATAGGTGCCTTCGCGGCCCCTATGCCCTAATTTCTTATATATTACCTTAAAAATAGTATAGTATTTTTTTATATTATTAACTACTTATTAGACCGGTTGGCCTTTAAAGCCTTTTTAAAATAGGTAACCTTTATATAAAATATAAATAGTGGCGGTGGCTTAAAGCTTGTGGTAGTTTAACTAGCTTATTTTTAATAATTTTAATAGGGTTACTAGGTACCGGGCAATCTTATAATACCTTATTAAATAATAACCTTTTAAAAATATACCTACCTTTAGGTTAATTTTATTTTTACCCTTTTTTAGCAGCGGGTTATAATTTTTTAGGGTTTTTATAAACTTATTAAAGGCCCTTGCCTTAATTAGTTATATTTATACCTTAATTACTCCTAGTTTTACTTTTACCTATTTATTAATATTAATTTTAATATTTTTTTGTGTTATATCTTTTTTTATAATAAGTTTATATAATAAAATATTTATAATTATATTCTTGCTGCCCGGTACATGCTTTATAATAAAGTTAAATATTTAAATTTATGCTAACTAACTTATTACCAGCACGCCTGGTAAATTAAATACTAACTTATTTAACTAGCCTACTAGGGTATTAGTATTAATTTTTAAAAAAAAATATACTTTATATAACTAAAACCTAAGCTTTTTAAGAGCTATTATAAGGCCTTAATATTTTTTTTTTTTAATATTATATTATTTTTTTATATTACTTTATATACTAAAGTTATATCTTGCTACATGTTATTTTTTATTTTTTTTTTATATAATACACGCCCCCTACCTATCCAGGCTCGCGTCCACTACTAAAATAATTATTAATAAGGTAATAGTATAATTAATAAATAGTATATATAAAAATATCGCGATAATCTTCCGCAGGTAAATAAAGATATTTTTTTATTTTTTTTTTCACTACTAGCGGGCGTTTTTATAAAGTAGTAGGTATAGTAATTTAGCTTTTTAGGCATAATAATTAATAATTATTTTAAACCCTGCTATTAGCCCCGTAAATTCATAAACTTATTTAATGTTTTAAGGCTTGGGCTAGTAAAAAACCTTAACTACTTTTATTACTTTAAAATATCTTTTATTATAGTTACATACCTATCCCATAATTTTAAGCCCTTTTATATAAAATTATAACTTTTTTACTAAGACTATAATACCAGCAAGCTTTACTAAATAAAGTATATAATTTAAGTTTACTAGGTGCTTTAATATATATTATTAAATTCCTGGTAAAGCCTTTTTATTATTATACTTGGTTTTAGGTCCTTTCACGCTAATATTATTTAAAAATATTTATATTATTAGTAATATTAGTTTTTTTAAAATTTTTTTTCTAACCCTAATAAACTAGGCAACCAAGTTCGTGGCTTTTTATATAATAGTTATTTATTAAAAAAGGCTTATTATAATATGGATGGCGGTTTTATCCTTATTTTTAGGGTTTAAGGTTATTTAGTTATACCTAAATATTTAATTAATAAGGGATGCCATAGCCATGCCAGCAAACTTATTAAAAAATTTATTAGTATTTAGCGGGAGGTTTGTGTTTTATATAGTAATTTTATTAAGCTTAGTAGTATTAATTACTAGTTAGTAGGTACTAGGTATTTTCTTAATAATTAAAAAATACAGGTTTTTATAAGGGCCCTAGGAGTGTTTAAATATTTTAGCCTTTAAGTACTTTTTAAGTATTTTAACCACCATTTTTTAAGCCGCTCTCAGGATCTTAATTAAGGGTACTTACTATATTTAATATTTTACTATCTATAGTTATTATAAGGGCGTTATTTTTAATTACACATGGTTAATATCCTTGGTTCCCTATCCTAGCGCTCCTTTTTTTTAATATAATATATTTAATAATATTTTCTTCTCCTATGCTATTAACTAGTTTTTAATTTTTAACTTTATAGCTTTTTTAAGTATTAGTTAAGTTTCCCGCGGGAACTAGGTAATCCATAATTAAAAATAAAAGTTAAACTTGGTACTTACTTTAGGTGCCTAGTAAAGGGGATAGTATTATTTAAAATAAAGTTTTTATTAATTTTTCACGCCTTTTAGTATATTACCTTTTTTTATGCTATTTACTAGTCGCACTTTATTAGCTTTTTTTTTAAATAGGGTTACTAGCCAGGCTATATTTAAAAGCCACGCCCTGTGTATTTTCCTGGCTTTATACCTTATTTATTAAATATATTTTAGGGGCTTGCTTAGGTGTTTTAATAATTTTTAGGTAATTTTATTAACAGGCGCTTTACACGTGTTAAATAAGTTAGGTATAAACTTAGTAGTTATAAATCCATGGCTTATAATTAGCTTAATAATTTTATATTTATTTAAACGCGAAATTACTAGGTATAAAATTAACTTAATTTTTAAATCTCTAAGTAGCCGGGGGGCGTTTAAGTGGCATTTAACTTACTTAGTAATTTTATATTTAATTAAATATAAAATTATCTTAACTTTTAGTTTTTTGGGCGCTTGGGCGTGGTTTAAGTATTTAATTACCTTATTAAGGGCCTTATTTATTAGTTATTTTAGGGCCCCTGCTATTATTATTCTAGCTTTTATAATAAGTAACTACCTAATATTATAATTTTTACTTAATTTTTTAAATTCTACCTAGGCTAAATATCCCTTTTATATTTAGCTAGCAATAGCTTCCAGGGTACACGGATTTTTAAAAGTTAGTTATAACTAAAAAAATAAATTATGTACTTTACATTGCTATTTTTTTTAGTATTTATTATAAATAAGGCTTAGTATTAAAAGGGCCTTCCTAAAATAAATTCCTTTTTTAAATTATTTAGCATAAAATAATTAATACTCTAGTATATAAGGTTATTAATAATTACTAAAAGGTTTTTTATAATACCCACACAGCTACCTTTAGCTTAATTTATAATTATTATTTTTACCCGCGGCTTTAGCCTATAAGGCAAGTTAATTTTTTTGTATAATTATTTATTAATAATATTAAGTTTCGTGCTGGTATCCAGGAGTGCCTTTATAAATTATTTTTTTATTTTAATTAAGATTTTAATGCTTAAAAATATATAAGGGTTTTTTTTACTAGGTAGGGGCTTAGACCTTAAGCCTCCTATAGTAATATTTATAAGTATTACTTGCGCGGGTTAAAAAGGCATGTTATTAATTAGCTTAGGCCCTAATACTAAGTTTATAGTAGCTATATTTTTTAGGGTTACTTAGGGAATTTAGGCAATAATACTGGGAGGGCTTAAATTTATAAAAAGTTAATAAAAAAATATAAAGTGCAGGTGTTTAAATACCCTAAAAAGGTTATTAATTATAATATTAGTTATAGGTTACTAAAGTACGCGGTTAAGCATAAAGTTTATTAGTATTTTTTTTTAACTTAGTTACTAGCTTATTTTTAGCTACAGGCCGGGATTAAATAATAGCCTAAGACTTTTTATTTTTTTTTTTTTTTTTATATTTTAATTTTTATAGCTTTTATTACTTTTTTTACCCGGGGCTATTTTTTTATATTTTTTAAAAGTTTAGACTTTTTAATTATCCTGTCCACGTGCTGGCTAAATCTTATTAATTAAATAGTAAAATATTTATTATTAGTGGCTTTATATTTTTTAACTTATTTATTAGCTATAAATAACTATAGTTACACCTTAATTAAATTATTAAACTTATAGTTAAAGTTTTTACTATTCTTGGTGTTTTTTCCTAGGTTTTTAGCATTTATAAGCTTAATAATTAAGGCTTTAATAACACTAATATTTGCCCTTAAAAACTTTAGCTTTAACTAGTTTTTAATAGCTTTTAGTACTTACTTTATTATTAGTATTTTTAGCTAGCCTTTAATTTTAAGTCCTTTATTTCCCGCCTTACTAATATATAGCCTATTAATATTTAGGTTTTTATAATATATTTTATTTATTATATTTATTATTTATATAATACAGGTACCTACGCGGTATCCTAAGGTCCTATAGTAGTAATAGTTATTATAAGGCAGGGGCGCTTAAACCAAAAGTACTAATATATTATTAGGCAGGTATTATTATTCTTAGTACTATTAAGGCGGGTACTACTAGGGCGGGTATTACTAGAATAAGTATTACTAAAATAGGTATTACTAAAATAGGTATTACTAAAAAGTAGCTTTAGTCTAGGGGGGAACATATACAGTAATTTAATATATAAATACTTAAGGGGGCGGTACTTATTATATATTTAAAGGGTAAGAAGGCTATTATGCCTGTTAAGCTATTATAGCTTTAAAATTTAGTTATAATACTTTAATAGCTTTTATAATTTTTTAAAGGTTATTTTAGGCAGGGCTAGAGTGCTTTTTTTACTAGCTTATGGTTTTATTAAATAGGATTAAGGGTTTCTTAACTGCTAGAATACTAGTTATATACCTAAAAGTATTTAAAATATAGCCTTTTTTTTTAACTTTTTTTTTTTAAAAATATAATAACCTTTTTACTAACCTTAAGGTATAGTTCTTTTGCCGCCAGGGTATTTAATATATACTTTTTAATTATTTTATACTTAAGCTAGCAGTGGCTCCCTATTTTTAGCCTAAATTTTTTAAAAACTTATTAGGCTAGGTTACTTGGAAGGCCTTGGGTTAATTAAATATATTAAATATAGTTATTTAATTTATTAATTTATATAACTTAGGCTAAAATTATATTATATTTTATAATATAGTTATAAAGGTTATTAATCCACGTGCGTGGCTAGCTTTTAAATTTCTTAAAATACTAGTATAATTACTTAATTTAGCACTAGTTAAGGCACTAGTATTTATTTAGTATAATAATTTTTAAAACCTTTTAGTCTTGTTTAGCATACCCTTTTAGGTTCTTAATAATATTTAAAATGCTATAACTATAATAGCCTGTTACTTGGGTAACTTTTTTTAATTTATTATAAATATTTTAGTTTTTGCAGGCTTACTTATATACTTTTAAAAACCTAGTTATATTTTTATTATTAAACATAGGCGTGTTTAAAGTACTAGAAATTAGCATAAGGGTAATTAATAAAGGGTAATACTTTTTTTTTATTATACTTTTTATATTTTTAAAGGTGCTAGTATTACCGCCGCGGGAGTTACTAAAAGGCATGTAAATTTTATTAATAACACCTTTAGGCTTACCTTTAGCCGCGGGGGATATATTATTAAAATTTTTAATTATAGGCATGGGTATTTATTTAGTATTTTTACTTTTTTTTTACTTAAAAACTTAAATGCGTGGGATATTTTTATTTAATAGTAAAAGTTAGTAAGCAGGTAGTAGGCTTATATATACTAAAAATTTTAAATAATTTTTTAAAGGGCTAGGTTTGCAAATACTTAATAAAAAATAAAACTTTATAATTATAAAAAAGGACTTATAAAATATTTTTACTTTATTATTAAGTACCTAGTATAACTACTTAGGTAAGCCCTTAAAAGCTTTACTTTAAATTTACTAGCTATATTTATACTAAATTTACTAATTTTATTATTTAATTTATTATATTTATTAAGTAATTAGTATTTCTTAGGATTACTAGGTTTATTATTTTTTTAAAAATTACTAGGGTGCTTTATACACGGCCTACCTGCCTTACTTACTAGGTTTAATTTATACCTACTATTTAATTTTTTTTAACCTTTAGGTTTTAATAGTTTTTTACCCCTTTTTTTAATAATTTTAAGTGCCTAAGTTACCAAGGCATAGCTACTAGTATTAAAAATTTTTAATTTAGGGATTTAACAAGCGCCCTTTTTACCTTTATAATATTAAAAAAACATAGCCCTGCGTTAATTATTAATATATAAAGGGGTAGTACTAAAACATGGGAGCTAAAAAAGCTAAATAATAGTAGGAACCTAGGACTAGACAGTATGTAGTATAGGTAAAAATAATAGTAAAAAAAAAAATATATATATTAAGGTAAATAATAAACTAGGTACAGGAGGCTAGTAGCAAGGCTATAAGTACTATGGGAATCAATGTTGGGGTGCAACCCCACTACACTAGTTATAAAATAAAGGTAATAACTTTAAAGGTGCTAATACTAATACTAGCGCTTATTAAGGCCGCGGCAGCGGATTTAAATACTATAAAAAAAAAAGGTAAAAAAGGCCATGGCGCCTTTACCTTTATAAACATCATGTAGGTAAAAAATACTACTACTAGTACTTTATAATAATTAGCTTAAAAATTAACTTAAGGTTTTTTATTAATACCTTTACCTAATGCTTTACAGGCCTTTTTAAGCGCTAATATTATTAATATTAACTTTAACTTTATATATATAAACTCCGTGTTTATATAACTAAATTTTAGTATTAATAAGCTAGATTTTTATATTAAATTAACTTATATAAATATTAAACTAGCTATTAATAATAATTAAATACTTAATTTTAATGCCTTTTATTATATAATATATTTTAAGTATAATTTTATATTATTTTAATATGCAAGAGTTTTGGTTAAAATAATTAATAATAATAAGTTTTTTATTAAAGGCTATAGTAATATTATATTAGGTGTTATTAATAAGTTTAGTATAAAGTAAATTAAAAGTTTTTTATTAAAAAATATTTAGTACACGCCTAGCTTAGCTTATAATTTACTATTAATTAAATAACTTATAAATAATAATATTTATATAATATTTAATATTAATATTATTATTAAACTTATATAATATAAATCCCTGGTTATATACGCCACCTTACTTAAATTTTATTATTATTTTTATTTAAATATTAATACTTTTTTTAAAATAATTACTGCGCTTGCGAACGCCTTTATACTTAGTTAAAATATAATTTTACTTAAAAGTTTAATAATAGCTAGGGTAAAGGTTTTTAATAAAATAATTTTTATATATTTAGCTTATTAATAGGCTGCTTATATATTTAAAAAAAAAATTAAAAATTTTTTTTAGTATATTATTAGCCTTAAATTATATAAAGGCTTGTTAGTTAAATAATATAAGCTATGTATTATTAATAAAAAAATAATACTTTTTTTAATAAAATAAAATTTAACTAGGGATTTTAGCTGCTAGCTAGGTAATATTATATATATAAATATTTATAGGTTTATATTAATACACGGGTAAATAAGTACCTTATATTTTATTATATTTATTAATAAGGCCTCCTGGTTTTACTAGGTATTTATTATAAAAAAAAAAAACTTTTTAAAAAATTTTTTTAACTTTGCAACTAGCTATAAATATAACTAAAGTTAAAAATAAAGTATATTTACTATAATAATACTTTAAAATACTAACTACTTAAGTTATACTATAAAAATTATAATATTATTTTTAATTTAGCACTAAAATATTACTTAGCGCTAAACCTAATTACTAAGGTAAAAAATTATTATATTATTAAACTAGTTATATTTATTATAATAAAAAACTAACTTTTAAAGTTTTTTTAGAATTACCTAGTTCTTGCTATTATTTATATTTATAATTATTTTTATTATAAAATTATTAGTAAAACACCTTATAAAGCGCTTAATAAAATATAACTTAATATTTTTTATTAGCACGCGCTAAAATATAAATACTTTTATTTTATTTTTAAAAAAATATATAAAATAAAAATTAACTTTTATATAACCAAGGGCCGCTTTATTAAATATTTTAAAAGTTTATATAAAGTTTATAACTTAAAATTAAAGTAAGTTATTATTACTTATAATATTATTTTTAAAAAGTTAAGTACTTTTCTTCTATTACTTATTAATAAATATAACCTAAATACTTTATGCCTTGTTACTAGCAAAGTAAATAAAAAAAATTATATTTTTAAAAGTAAAAATATACGCCCCCTAGCTTTAAAACTTTATTAAATACTTATAAAAATATTTTTATTTTTTACAACCCTATTTCTTAACCTTTTAAAATAAATTTAAAATAAAAAAACTATTTTAAAAAAACCTTTTTAATAATACTACTTATAACCTAAAGTGGCTTTAAAAATACTAATTAATTAATATTTTTTTTAATACTTATACTAAACTTTTTAGTTTAAAAATTATATAATATAAAGTTTTAATATAATCCTGCTTTAAACCCCCCCCCCTTTTTTTTAAAAGGGAAATTTAAGTATAATTAATAAAATTTATAATAGCCTAATAAAGCGCACCCGCGCTTTAAAAGCTAATACTTAATATTTTTTATTTTTAAAAAATAAGATATATTGCTTAAATTATTTAAAAAAACTAAGTTAAGTTATAAAAAAGCACCTTAAATTAATAAGCATAAATAAGCTTTTTTTTATATATAATTTTAACCTTTTTTTAAATTATCTCGCGTGGTTTCTTGCGGATTATAAGCTTACCCTTAATAATTTTATTAATAATATTATTTTTATAATAAACTTTAGCAAGTTAAATAAATAAAACTTTACTTTTAAAACCCTAAATAATACTGGTTATAAATTAAAAATATATATAAATATAATTTTTTATTTAAAGGTAAATAAATAATATATAGTTATTTATAAAAAACTAAATAATTATTTTTTTAATAGCACGTGGCGTGTTATTAATTATTAAAAAAATATAACTTTTTAACCTTAAATAAGTATTTAAAATTAAGTATAATAGCACTTATAAAGCTTGCCTAGTTATTAAAGGCTTTTATTAAATTACTAGTTATAATTATAAAATTTATAAGGTATACACGGTTATTATTAAATTAATATTTTTTAAATTTTTTATTATACTAGTTACCTGCTATAACTAGGTACTATACTTTTTTAATATTATTACTACTTTTTTATACGCAAATTTTTTTAAAAAGATTTTTATTAAACTACCTAAAAATAATAAAATTACTAGTAAATATAACTTGCTTTTAAAAACCTTATATAGCTTAAAGTAGTTATTAAAAAAGTGGTATAAAATACTTACTAGCCTTTTTAACTTGCTTAAATTTATTAAAATACATGTGAATTATTTAGTCTTTACTTATAGTTAAGTATTTATTCTTTTTTATATAAATAATATTATACTTTTTTTTTATTTATAAATAATATTATAAAGGTTATTAAGGCGCTTAAAGGCACCTTTAAAGTTATTAATAATAAAGTATTTACTTATTTTATTAATATTAATATTTACCGCGCGGACACCAGTATTTATTTTTTTTAAAAATATTATATTAAAAATATTTTAAGGTAATTTAGCCTTAAAAATTATAAAAACTTTATAACTTTATATAACTTTAAGGTTATATTATAAAAATTTAATAATAAGGCCTTAATAAAAAAAATCTTTTTATACTAAAAATAAATTAATACTTTTATTTAAATATTTATTAGTACACGCTTAAATATTTTTTTTATTATTATACTTTTATTTTAATATATAATAAATTTTTTAAAAAATTATATTATGGCCCTAACGCGTGTTTTTTACTACCTTAAAATATTAAAAAACCTTGTTATTTTTTACTAGTATAAAAGTAAAGGCCTTATTAAATATTATAATATTAACTAGGCTAGTACTTACGTTAATAGCTATACCTTTACCTTTAAATATATTTTTTAAAATAGTTAATAGGCTAATTAGCTAGTTTTTTAAAAAATAATTTATTATAACCCTTTTATTAATAAAGTTAAAATATATTTTTTAGGTAGTTATAATTTAAGAACTTTTATAGCTTTAACTACTTTTTATTAAATTTAATATTTTACGTCTTGCTTTAATATAAATACTTTTTATTAAATTAATATTTATTTATATAAATAACTAGGGCGTGATTACCTTATTAAAAAATTTAAAATTTTATACTTATATAAAGTATATAATAATTAAATATTACTTTATATATATAAAAAAATAGCTGCTAGTAATATTAAATTTACCTATATTAATATTAAAAAATAAGTTATTAATAGCCTTACTAAGCCCCTTAAGTAGGTTTAATATTTTTACTTTATTAAATAACTTAGTATAAAACGCCTTAGTAAGGGGGGCAATTTTTAAATAACTTTATAATTTTTTATTTTAGCTTTTATTTTTATTTATATACAAGAACGGCCCGCCGCGGCGTCTTGCTTATTTTTTAATACTTTATATTTTATTATTTACTTTTTATTTAAAAAATATATTTAGCTTTATTTTTTTAGTAGGGCTTCTAGCAAGGGGGGTATTAAAGTATAGTATACTACTTACCCTATTATAGCCCTTGCCTATTAGCTTAGTTAGCCACACTAAGTATAGCTTCACTATCGTGGCCTAGCTAGATACAATCTCCAAGCTTTCATCTCCAAGAGTTCTAAACCTTGTTGGATTTGCACCAAAAGGGTTGCTTGGAGATCTCTAGCTACACGCTCCAGTGACCTAAGGTCATTCTATACAGACCTCGCCTGGCGGCTTTGGGCCTCAAACAACCTTCCTAAGCTACTATTCTGTTACAGTGCATGCTGTTCGTGCAGGTTATTTCAGGGCTTACAAGCAGCCTTCCAGTCCAGCATCGTACTGCAGTTCTCAGACATGACGACTCTGATAAACACCCATGAGCAAGCATTTTAGATATTGGCGATCATACTTAGCACGGGAGAGCCAATAGTTGACCGGTGTCCAAATAGTTGGGAATCAATACACTACAACAGATTTACCTCATGGACATAACAACGGTACATTAGACGAAGTTGCTCTTCACTCAATCCTCATGGTAATATGCATACCGTAAACCACCTAGCTTGGCGAGCTGAAATCAAGAGCAAGACGCTTGAGCCCGCTGAAGATGAACCCTACACTTGTAGACTGATAGAGCGGTTGATAGAGCCTCTGGCTGGTTGTAAACGCAGATAACTCCAACTATAAAGCGACTGCTTGAGAGACCAATGTACACAATGAGGCTCATGAACGGTTTCCCAGGCCGTGATAATAGTATATAGTTCTCACATTCTGAAGTATGGCCATTGGGTCAAGCTGACGGTTGCTACTTGATTAGGTATGCCTACGACTGAGGGTTCCTATGGCTGCCAGTATTGGTAGATTCAATCATCAGTTTGTTCTGAATAAAGCGATGGCAAAGCTCGAAGAAACCTGAACAAGCAAATCGGCACCTCAATGCTCTGTTCGCAATAGGAAAGATGGTAATAAAACTGCTGACTCGCTCGCACTTGAAAGGCGCGATGTGGCCATGATTCAGTTCAATCCGCACAGGGTCGGATCTTCGTGCAAACTGGAGGTACGCTCAGCTAAGTTGGCTCGTAGAGCCATCGAGTACGCGTACATATTTCCTAATGTAGCATTGTGCATCAATCCTGTCGCAAATGATGGTCAATTTCGAGACTGGTACTTCTGTTGGGTATCTGAGAGAATCGCATTATCGAGCAGTTGAAACTTGAGGATACTCGATAGATAGGGCAAAGCTCGATGCCAATAAGGTTCCAGTTAAAAGTTAAGGCCAAGGCTGCCAGGGCGAACTGCAGACGGGCCCAGAATGCCCACATCATGCAATGACAGGGAGCTTGGGCTGTCTTAAAAACAAGGATACGGCTCCCACCACGATCTAGGTCAGCCGGTTGCCGCCCGGTTCATTGCCACGGAGTCTCCGTCTGCCAACTTCTTAAGTTCTTAGATTAGGAATCGTAAAAAGAACCGAGTTCCAGGAAAATCCACTCGGTCGAGGCCTGGCACAAGCACCCCTAGCTTTCCGTACTTTGTACACGCGGATCAACAGAGGTTTGTGCGCGTCTGATCAGTCGAAAGCAAGCGGGCCACCTCTATTGCATGCCGTCCGCAAGCACCTCATATAGGAAGTGACCAGGATGCCAGAGAAGCACCAGACCAGAATCCAGGCCCAGTTGTCAAGACCCAAAGCGGCTAGCCGAGCAGGTGACTGAAGCTGTATGCATTGTCAGCACCATTAGTGCGAGGAGGCGCCCACTATCGAGCCGGAGGTGACGAGGTGTGGTCGCACGGTTCCTCGGCCATGGCCATATTAATGCTCCGTATTGATTGAAGTGGGACTTACCCTAGATGTTCCGGGAGCACGCATGGATTGGTGTGACGCTGCTTACTCTTTCGTCACCAATCTTCCGTCACCAGTCGTATCTAGGGTAGTGGCGCCGTCTGAAACATTGCAGCGAGATCACTGTGCAAGGACAGGGCATTGGCAGAAGTTTGCCGTTGCTCTTGAGTCTTGGGTAATACTTAGATCGAGCGCGGTTAGCGAAAACACTATGATGCGGGCGGTTGAGAAAGGAAAGACTCAGCGAGGCCCGTCTCGAATGGGCTCGCATTTCCTTGATCAATCGAGTCATTCATAAGTGTACGACTCTAGGTGACATTGGTGCACGGGTGATACTGGGGCCCAAATGGAGGCAGGATCCCGGGCGTCAATACTAAGTCGTACAAAGGACATGGAAGCCTTGGATGTTCGATATCAGGATTCATAGCACAACGCATGGATGATCCTCTCGGCGTCTGAAGAGTTCATCATGCACTTGCTTGTGGTGGTCAACCGTCAGGCTGGAAGTCTGATGGTCCATGGTCCGTGCAGCAAAGCGGCAGGTGCAACCCCGCGGCCTTTTTTGTTTGCACCTCTTCTAGCATCTACGTAGTCTACTCCGTACCTGACGTGGGTTTTCACCGATTTTTCGCATGAATAAGTTTTGTGACGATAACATAGAGGTTGACTGGGTATTTGCTGTTTCTATTTTTTCCTGAGACTCCTGCCCCACCAACATGTCATTGCTTCGCTGGCTGAAGAAACTTTGCCTCACTGTGGCTGATGTGTTGTCCTACGCAGCGTGGCGGTGCGTCCTCGCCCTCCGACTCCTCCACATGTCTTCTTCCTGCCAGAGGCAGTGCAGTCCAGGGTCATCGCTGATCCCCTTCGAGTTTCGACAACCGACCAGTGTCAAGGAATGTCGGTCCGATCAAGGCAAGGACTGGAAGGAAGAAACTGGGAATATTCCCTCGTTTGTCCCGTCTGTGTGCATACTTTGCCTCGTGACTCACTGATGCTCTCCACAACCTGACAGCAATCCACATGTATCGACCCAAGCGGCTGGGGCCCCTGGGCCGCTGGGCGCGTGCTGATACACAACTTCGGCATTGTTTTTAACATCGCTCCATCTGACCTCATGTTGCGGCACTCAATCCTTCTGCCTATTCGTGCCGTGCTCGTTGAGGCTTGAGCTGCGGCTTGCGCCGGACACGGCTTCTCGTGATCTCTTTGTCGTTGAAGCCGACTTACCTTGGATACGCTGAACGCTCATCCAGTCGCCCAGTCGCGGGTTTGCCACCGGTCTTCCATCTGTATCTCCTACCTATGATTACGACTTCCACGTTGGCTTCAGGAGATCACGGGGCTTTTTGGCTGGGGAAGAGGAGAATCCTTCCAATGATTACCCCAGCATGTCTCCATCGGCATTTGTTGCATGCGCATCTTGAAAAGGGGAACTGCGACGTGCATGGATATGAAGCAATCCCTAGCAACGCCAAAAAAGACGCATGGTTGCTGAGGAGAGCCGACAAAGTCCTCTCAGAGGTCCTCGTCTTTCTTATTTACATTTCTGATACTCTACCCTGCAGCCTGTTGGTGCTTACTCGACGTAACGCCCCAGTATTGGCAGTAACAAAATTACAAGTGCGTCCAGCCTTCGACGAAGATTCCTTTTCCAGAAAGGCTGGAGATGACCATGGACGAGACTTCATCCAATGGGTGATCATAGCAGGGGTATCGGAGGTAGCGTGGTAGCCGGCCTCTTTTGATCTCAGCGAATGAGCAGCCAGAAGCGGCATCTTGTCGTCTTTCATGGACATTTAGCTCAAGACAATGACGGATACCGTGGGTCCCTTGCCCTTTTCTCCGGTTGGGGTCCCTTGCTTCTTTTCCTCTCGGAGCCATCATCTTTGCTCTGAACCGTTTCATTCTTGCCGGGGCCGAAGCCGCCGAACCTTCTTTGGGAGTTCTCAGAAGTTTCAGGAGATGAGGACATCCTCATCTGGACATTCGTACATCTTATCTCAACCAGTGAGCCCGTGTTAAAGCTACACATGGGTCTCGTTGGTAGAGGGACCGGATACCTGGCGGTACCCTTACTTTCCTCCAGCGAAGCTCGTACAAGCCGGACGCATATACAAATATGGACTCTTCGTGTGCTGCAAGGCATCTGATTAGTGCCCTGAGCTCTCCTTGCGATACTCCAATCTTGAAGATGGAGACTTGAGTTTATCGAGTCCGACGCCATCCGAGTCCTTTGTGCAGTAGTGACTTGCATCTACCCCTGGTAGGAGTAAGACCGTTAGAGGTGAACCATGGACCGCTCGGGTTGGCAGGATCTATAGATCTATACAGCAAGTATATCCGGATAACTTGCCCGCTGTTTTGCGACATCCAGTCAGCAAATTTCAAGCCAGGAACTCGTTTGATCTTGCTTCCTGCAGTGCAATACTTCGTAATGCTTGCAGTTGATAGCCGGGAGTACCTCGGACTCGAAGCCTGCTGTGGAAAACTAGCCCACAATTGAAGCAACCTTAGTCAAGTCTCAAGAACACTGCCAGCTGAATATGCCCCACAGTGGTGGCAAATCGGGAAAGGCCATCAATTAGATCGAGGGAATTATGCCCTATTTCCGAATCGCGTTAGCAACCTGGAAAACCTTTCAGATTTCTAACATCGGATGATCGTCACGATGCAAAGTGGGGTGGGTGAAGGCAACGGTAGAGTTCTATTTCTGTGCTTTGCAGCTTTACAGACTATGGTGCTCTCTAAACTACGGCATGCTCTTGAGCGTCGTAGTATGGATTCACCTGCTTTAACCATAAGCACCGTACTTTGGGATTCCTACCAAAAAGGAAAATGTAAATCCAGAAATGGACGTATCTACTCTGGCATCCACAACCACGAGTCTGACCAAGTGGATCAACGGGGCTTAGCCCGTCGAGAGCGCCGACATCATTCAATTCCGTTTCACCACCTGAAGTTACTCTGCATCCACAATAATGAACTTCTCAGAGGTCAAAGCAGGGCACCCAGGTCAACGCTGTGACACTGACACTTTGTAATTTGTATAGGACTCCAAGGTCTGATCCGAAACCCCCCGAATCAGTCCGCGCAAGCCCAGCGATCTAGACGCTCTGGTTGAACCTTCTTGATCTGTTCTATAGATGTTTGTATGTAAAGACGTATCGACGATACGATAGAGATCCTACGGGTAGAAGGCTCTCCACCGCGATGACCATTCTGGACACCTGCAGCTGTTAACGCTCAGCAGAAACACGCAGCTGAGATCGCACGCCCGGCGAATCCGACATACCAAACCTGACTTGTTCCGTACGATCGGCTCACTGGCCTGCGCAAAAGTCGCCGTTACTCACTTAAAGGGCATGGATCTATGCGCGAGGTTGGGTTGATGAAACATAGACTTAATAATATAGTTGGAAGACTGGTTCTTGCTGAAAAAAAATAATTATTCCTCGTTTTCGAGTCCAGTCCGATTACATATACTTCGCAGGGGTTGTTTGCTGCAATTGCCCCTCCCCGCTGACTGCCCGGCCTCTCTGACTCTTGACTTTTTCCCTCTTCTCTCTTCTTCTCCATCATCGGCCTTTTCTCTTCTTCCCTCCTTTTCGGCCCTCTGGCCTTCTTCTTTCCTTTATACGCTTCGTTCTTTTCTTCTCCAACTATTTTTTCTTTTCTACTATACACTGACTTCCGTCGCGCACGCTCGCCCACATCCTAATCCAACCACGTACCCACTTATACGAGATTGTCTTGAATCCATCCTTGACCTCTTTTCAGCGGAAATAGGAAACTACCGTGGCCGTGGGATCACCGGAAAGACAAACTCGCTGTGGGCGACTGCTGCTGGATGAACGTTTTATGCTATTGACCAACTGCTACTTTACACTCCTTCGGACGTCTCATCACTGGAACAATGCCAACCGTCTTACTACCATCTTCGGCCGCTGCCTTTGCGCCGCGGTCCTCGCCGAACGTGGTGCTGAACTCTCGGATCGAACCATGGCTCACCGCGACCCTGAAACGAGTCAACCGGGTGAAGCGACCTTTGAATAACGTGGCCCAGCATACGCGGTGTCTAACCGAAACTCTTTCGTCGCCGAACGCCATCTGGAATCTCTGCTCGCTGATGTTGCCCAAGGTTCCGGAGTCGGAGCTGCGGAAGGACGACAACCCTCTAGTAGAGGCCATATTCAACTACCAGATGATTCACATCGAAGCATACGTGGTGCATGTTGATATGGTATCTCAGAACGAGGTCGCGTTCAAACTCACGCCCGAGACGATAGAGGCCCTCGTCGAACACCACAAAGATGTCTACTCGATCGACGCCGCCGCCAGTACTTGGGACTGGGCTGAGAAGGATGGTCAGGTGAAGAAGCTACAGGAGGAGTTCGTCCAGGCAGCCAACAAATTTGTTTACCGCACCAGCGCTCAGGCTCTTGAGGGGCTAGAGGAAGATGGTGCGGGTGAGCTGCTTGGTGGTAGGAGTGAGGATGCGAAGGGTGCAATCTCTGCTCTATTCGTTCCCCTACTCCCGCCGCCTCCTCGTGTGGTTGATGTCCTTCGCTCGACACCGTTGCTTCCCAGCTCGACCGGACCCGAGACGTGGTGGCATGACCCGATGCAACAGCCGGTAACGATGGACTCATGGAAGGTGCTGCCATCCAGCCCAGCGCCCGTCACAACTGGAGATGTAAACTCGAGTATGTGGGCCGGGCTGGGTGCAATGCCTGAAATGCAGATGGCCTCCGCGGCCCCTTCGACAGCGGCCTACACGCAAGCCTACACCACCACGCCTTACACCACCCTGCAGTATTACAGCGCCGCGGCCACGTCGGCCGCCCTTGCAGCGCTCCCGCTTCCGAGTATGCTCGTCCAGCCCTGTAGCACAGCGGCAAACATGACGGGCTTTGGATGGGGCGACCGCTACCAGGACTTTGCTGCCCTGCCGTACGGCACTACGATGTAATGGATTCAAGTCCTAGACACTTGATGTTGACGTCCCTGACTTCGCGTGTCTTTGGATTAGATCCCAGGGTCCTTACCGACAGAGCCACGACTGGTCATCAGTCTACCTTCAGCACCACCCGAATCCGAGATTACACCCACGAGAACAACAGGGACAAGGTCCCCCACGGAACCAGACCACAGAATAATCGGCATCAGTGACGGCGTTTTCCATGATTTGATTTCAACCCGATGATACTCCACTTCGCCTTGCATTTTGAATCCAGAACATAATCTTCTGTCGTTTGCTCTTTTTTATTGATTTTGATTCCAGCCAGCCTGAGCGTTTTATTTCTTTTTTGCATCGAGCAGCAGCGGCGGGACGGCTATCTGTCTTTTTTTTGTTATTTTCCATCCCACATATATGTCATCAAGACTGGTGAGCCTCGCGGCTAGGGATATGACTTGGATGAGAAACGTTTACCACACTCTTTGGGTTCATTTCTTCCATGTCAGCGGTTATCTGGCGCCATTGGTTCTGAGAACCGATTGCCGTTTTCCTGCTGAACATCTGCTTCTTCTGATACGGGTATCAGGCTGGAATCCGAGTGCGGATTGGGAGGGATGCGAACATGGGGCTGCGATACATCCCATCTGAGATGGGTATGGACGCAGATTGCAACTGGCAGCTTGCTTGGTCAAGGAAGGGGTGTGTCGGTCGTTGTTCAGGTCTGTCTGTGGCGGACCCGAGCGGAGTTAAGCATCCGAGTCCGTGACTCGACTTACTTTCCTCTAGACCGATACATCTCTTCTAAGCCAAGCAGACTGTCTGTTGCATGTAGGGTCATCTCCTACTGTCCAGGCTGGGTGTTTCCCTGGATGCTCGTCATTCGTCTCTCCTGGTGAGAGTATGGGTGCCGGGAATCGGATGCAGGAGGGCTGTGCCCACAATACATTCATTCTCCCATCAATTTGTATGCAGCTTCAGCTTGTATTTAGTTTGGAGTATAATCAAAAATCCATAAATCAAATTGATCTCGACAAAATCTGCGTGACTGAATTTTCCGCTGTGGTTAGAATTATAGGGGACAGGGCCGAGACCCATGACGTCAGGTACTTGATCCTGGCAAGTTCCCCCCAGGCTGCAGCGAACTGCTCCAGGGCAGATCCCCCAGTTCTTCACTTAATTTACTTCATCAATAATGTGTTTCTAGTTGTACCTTCCTTATCTACTATCAGCGAGCTAGACATCCGACCACCGACGAACAAACCATCCTGCCCTTAACCCGATATACCATCCAGCGCGCCCCTCACCATCCCCCCATGCTGCCATGGCGTCTTTGCAAGACTCCCTCTTATCGCTAAACGCAACAACCTGGGACGCCATCCCACGCGACCAGTCCGCCCTCCGAGAATACATCACCGACCTCCGCGCCAAAGCCCGCCTGATAATCGACTCCGTCCCTGAACCCCCTCCCTCCGACACGAAAAGCACACTCAACAACAACATCAAGCTGAAACCGTCCCCCGCACGCCTCGGCACAAAGAACGAGGCCACCCGCGCCAACCAGAAACAATGGAGCAAGCCGATTGTTAAGCCGGCGCCCGGCAAGGATAACCCGCTCGGCATTCCGGTTTACAAGTTACCAGGAAACGATGGACAGGGACATTGGTTTGGACGGCGGAGTGTGCATAGGGGGTTGCCGTATAGTGTGTGGGAGGAGAAGCTGTCGAGTGAGATGGCGGAAACGTTAAAGACGAATCAAGAGCGTGTCCAGAATGGCCAGCAGCCTGATCAGGCGGTAAGAGGCATTGGAGCGCAACGGGGTCTTGAGACGATTGAGATCAAGGGTGAGGATGAGGAGAAGGTTGTGGGGAAGGTGAATGTCTACCATGTTAGTGCGTCGTTTCCGAAGCCGACGACGAGCCGCGATTTCGTGGTGATGATTGTTACGTGGGAGGCTGGGTTTGTGGAGGATGAGAAGCGGGATGGGAATAGGGAGGAGAAAGAGGGGCGCAGCTGGCTGATGGTTTCACGGCCTGTCGAGCACCCCGAGGCACCTGAAGGAGACGAGTATATCCGAGGGCAGTACGAGTCTGTGGAGATGATTAGGGAGATTTTGGTGGATAAGGATGCTTCAAATTCGGAGTCCGAGTCGAACCCCGTCGAGTGGACCATGGTGACGAGGAGTGACCCTGGGGGCACGATTCCGCGGTGGATGGTTGAGAAGGGTACGCCGAAGAGCATCTGTACCGATGCAGCTAAGTTCCTGGAATGGGCGAGTCAGGACCCTGAAGCTGCTGCGAAGGTTCGTGAGCGCGCTGAATCCAGAACAGGGCAGGTGGATGGGACGGCGCCGAGTGCGGTTGTTGGTCACTTGTCAGACAGTGATAGCAGTTTGAGTTCTGAGGATGAGTATGAACAGGAGGAGCATCACGGTCTCATTGCAAGCATGGGCAGTCTTCTTAACGCTGGCTTGGAGCGTTACGCGCCGCAGGCCGTCCTGGATTACATACCAGCGCATTCGCGCCAGTCATCAGCCAGCTATAACTCGCCAAACGCAAAGTCGGACACGAAAGAGGTACATGAGCATACTCCCGAACCTCAGCCTCAACAAACGAACGTGGACCCCAATGATCCAGACGAAACACTCTCCCAAGCATCCGTCGCCTCTTCCCTTCCCGCCGAAGCGGCCCCGGCCAACGACATGATCGATGCCTCGGCAGCTGAGCTCCTCCAACGAAACCGCAAAGGCAAGCTCTCATCGCACGAGCGGCAACTCGCCAAGCTTGCCCAGGAGAAACGCAGCGTCGAAGCCCAGATTGAGCTCGTCCGGTCAGACATCCAATCTCTCGGCCTACGTGCACCAGACGAGCAAGAAGTCAAGAAGGAGAAAACGTCCGCCCGTGAATCGGTCGATAACCCTACCGCTACAAGCCCAAGCAGCAGCGCCAACAATACCTCCGACGGGGGCAGTAGCACGACCAAGAACCGCAGCCGCTCCAACACGCCGGCCTCCGATAACCCGGAGATGCACAAAGTCGCCTCTACTCTCTTCCGCGAAGAAGCTAAGCTCGTCCGCCGTCTCGCGAAGATCGAACGGCATCAGATCAAGGAAGCGGCTAGGGTCGAGGCGCAGCATCGGAAGGAGGCAGAGAAGGAGGAAAAAGCGCGCTCGCGCGATGAGAACGAGGCGCTGAAACGGGAGGTCGAGCAGTTGAAGAAGGAGTGCGATCGGTTGAAGAGTGAGCGGAAGCAGTGGCTTGGACTGATCAAGGCGCTGCAAGCGGAGAACACGAAGTTGGCGAGGCAGGGTGGGAGTCCGAGTAAGGATGCGGATGCGAAGTGATGGGCATGGTCATAATGGATTAAGCATCAAACATACATACTGTACATTATTATAATTGGAATCAAAACAGAACCTCTGCGAGGTCTATCTGCTGGTATTTTGTCCATAAATTCAGACTGTAGTCCGCAACGCCGTAGACGCCTGCCCATGTAATGCCATCTCGTTCGCTATCAGATCCAAATCCATACACTGTCCATTGCTCGTGGTGTACCGTATTTGGGCGTATCTCATGGCGGCAGGGTAAGATCTAGCAAGCTTCGCTGCGCTTCATATCATCTCGAACCGATCGTAACCCATCGAGCGAACATCCTGCGTATCCGAGTCTTGTCCCAGTCGACCATCCAACCCAATCTGCTCACAGCTCGCAGCTCGCACCTTTAAAGAGGCGTTATTGCTAGATTCCGTCTCAATAAGATCGTCCGTAATCGAGTCGCATCGCTCCGCATCGCACCACCAAATCCGCAAGAACCCCTCCCTCATCCCGCCATCCGCATATCTTCTACTCCTGCGTCTATTGAATCAAATTAGCCCCCTATTTCCCAATCCCCCAAACCATCCATCCGGACAAAGAACAAGTAAGAACCAACCTCCGGCGGATTCCCCGCCCCCCTCACCATCCTCTCGACCATCATCGCCCGCACCTTCTCACGGCTCTCGCCCATCCCCAGCGCCATGTACCCGAGCAGCGGCGCGTGCCCGACATAGGAAGCGTAGGAGTCGCGCACGATATTCGACAAAAACTCGTGCTTTGTTGTGTCGGCGTGGCCCGTGCCGATGTAGCGCGCTTGTTGCGCTTCGAGGTTTTGGAGCGTGCGGAGTTTGTCGGCCATTTTGGCTTTGCTGTGTTTTTTTTCTGAGGGATTGGTGGGTTGGTGTGGAAGAGAGGGTTGGGTTTGATGTGGTTTGTTTGAGAGTTGGAACTTGGAGGGAGTGCGGAGATTGGGATGCGGTCGCCGGAAAGGCTTGCGATAAGGGTGGCACGTGACCTAGGTATACTTCTGGGGTGTTGTAGGGTTAGCTGGAGTTGAAGCAGCTGTCTATAGAACAACGAGGATCCGTGGATTTAAATTGATGTTACATAAATGAGATTTCGATATAGTGTATGAGTGGCAAGCATAAAGCAACAACAGAGAATAGCTAAGCCGCATTATACTTAAGAACCATCTGCAAATAAAGAGCCGTCGATGACCCAACCACACAAGCATACCATGACTTACGGACAGGGCCACAAATTACTGCTCACAAAGCACTCCAATCCTGCTTCGCACACCACGCCTTAACAGACTGCAGCTGCAACACAACGCCCAGATCCTTCGGCTGCAAGACACTCTTATCAATCCTGCTTCCATCATACCGGAACTCAAGACAGAAGCCCAGCATATCCATATTCTCCTTCTCGGCCTCTGGGTCACCCATATCGAAGCTTGGATCCTGGTTCACGAATTCGACTTTCTTGCCCAACACCTCACCTAGGGTCGTCGCAACGTCTCGGAAACTGAGCCACTTGTTCACGCCAGTGACCTTCTTGCCGGGCTCGGCGCGGAGCAAGACATGCACAAGGGCGCCGGTGTCGTCCACGGCCGAGTAAACTGGAAACGGTGCTGTAGCGAGGATATCACCGAGCGTTAGAACGAGGGTGTCCGTTTCCTTGTTCAGCTTAGGACGAAGGAGAGCGCCAGTAGGCCCGAACCAATTTTCCAAGTAGAGTCCAGCATAGAACACAGTTGTCTTGGCCCAGAGGGCTGGATGGGCGGTGCGGCCGTACTCCTCGGCAATGGCCTTGCCCTCGAAGTGGTAAACGTGCTTATACTTCCCATCGCTCAGCTTGTTTGGGTTGGGCAAGCTGGAGAAGATGAAGCGCTCAAGCGTGTCTACTTTCGCGGCGGCGTCGATGATGTTTCGGTTCTGCTGGACTTCGAGGTCCCGGCAGTACTCGCCGATGCTCTTGTTGGATGCGGCGGCTTTCTCGCGCGCCGAGGGGTTGAAGAAGGGGGGCCAGAAGTCGGTGACGCTGAAGATGGCTGATGCGCCTTTGAATGCGGCGGCGAGGGAGGACGGGTCGTCGAAGTTACCAGTAACCATCTCCACCCCGCGGGAGGCTAGGGCAGTGGCCTTGGGTGAGGATGGGTCTCGGGTTACGCCGCGGAGGGCATAGGGGGAGGATGGCAGTGAAAGAAAATAGGACAGGACTGAGCCTCCTTGATTGCCAGTGGCTCCTAGAACAACGAGGGCGGGCTTGGTAGACATGGTCGTGAATAGTTGAAGTGGGAAGCGAAGAGTTGAGGTGGCTGAAAACGTCGAAGGCGAAGAATGTTTGAGTGATGATGCTCTGACAGACGGCGGGAATTCGGACTGAATTTATAGCCAGCTTCTCACGACCCTCTCATCATGTCAATATACAAACTTCTGTATATGATTCCCCAATTCAGTCTAGTTCCCACCAAGTAAGCTTCTCCACGCGCTATGACTGATAAGAATATCCATGACCGACGGCCACTAAACTTAAAAAGGCGTCTCCACGGAAATCGTCACCAGGCTTATGGTGACTTAGCCCAAACTCATGGAAGGATATGAGCTGTTCTCCGACTTGTTCGCCATATTTTACTCCAGCGTTTGCGATCCAAGCCTGTGGAGACTCCGCCATCCACAGCCCGGCCCGTCTATCGAACGGAAGAGACTCCAAGAACATCCAATAGGTGCAGTATCCGTTCGTGAAACTGTTTACGGCCATGGCCAGAGCGTATGACATGACTATCGTCCGTCGGACGCTTTCCCCGAATAGCCATGTCTGCCAGGGTGACTGTTCCGGGGGCATTTGAGTCTGAGCGGATGCCAGTAGAGCTTGTGCCCACTCCACTAGGAGGTCGAGAAAACCTTGGACATTTCGTCCATCCAGCGCAAGAGTAGCCAGATGAACGGTGAGGGCTTGCAGGGCTGTAAGAGCCTCTTTGATCGGCAATGCTTCGATATTCAGCCCGACCAGGCGCATGAAGTCTTCATAGTCTATACCCGTCTTCGATTTCACAAGGGGGTCAAGATGATTGCGATTGCCATGCAGTTGCAGCTTCGAATGCACGAAGAGCGCAGGCTTTCCAGATCGTAACTGGCTTGGGATACTTTGATAGCCCAGGCGAAGCACCTCGAGTGCGGATTCATGCCCGGGGCTGCAAATGGCCGGGTCGATATTGCTAGGCCGGGTTTCGACACGCCGGATCAAACAGTATCCAGGGGCTTCGGAGGCCGACGGGTTCCAAGAGAGTTGAGGCGTTTCTCTAAGCTGGGCTACCGGGGCGCTCAGAGGCTCAAGGTCATACGTGCACTGCAAGCCCCGCTGGGCACAACGGGTACACTTGGGAACTTGGATGACGCACTTTCGCTTGGAGGCAGTGCAATTCCGGCAGGCTTTACGTAGGGAGGCCATATTGAGCAGGAGAGATTTGGAGAAGAAGATGGGGGATCCATGAGTCCATGATTGTCCTTGACCCTGTCAGTCGGGGTGTCCGAATGATGTCCCGTTTCGGTTTAGATCCCCTGGCTGCGGATGGACGGATTCCGGGCTGCTGACTAAGATGCCAGCCTGTCACGTGGGAGTCATGTACCTGCCATATGCGGCAAGTGTTCTCCATTCCCCGTCCCCCGGTCCGCCATTATTATTATTATTATTGAGGCTTAGACGTACTTACACTCTATACTTCATCTTATTCAACTTCGACCCGAACCCCAGGTAAGCCTCCCAAGCCCCTCTACTCCGTACCCAACATGGCGAGCCAATCCACAGATCAACCTCGACAGCTGTGCTCCAGCATGCAAGCGCGCCCAGCGACGCTAGAATGACGAGGGCCCCCTTTGTAACAGGCAAGGTATGCCTTATGCTTGGGCAGACACCTACACCTCAATCAGCAGCCGGGGCCCGTATCGGTTACTCCGGGTCTTCTCTGTGAATCATGAACAAGCTCCCAGATCTCAGTTTAATGTCTCGGACCGCTATAAATCCAGATGATTCTCTCCTCTTTGGAGCAAGCAAGGCAAGCAATCAAACCTTTCGAGCTGCTCTTGTCGATTGCTGCCCCATTGTTGAGAAGCCTTCTTCAATATTTGCTCGAGGGCCTGGACTTCCCATCCATTTCCCATTCTCTGTCTGGCGTCCGGCACTATGGCTCTTGTCGACGAGATTGCAAATCTCATGGAGAAGGCACGCTCGACCAACGCCTCTCTGGATGATACCACTCGGATCAGCGCCTTGGAAGCTGCTCAAGCTCTCGTGCAAGCATTCATATCTCCTCGCGAGGCTGTGATTTATGATGTGTCCTATGTATGATGACGGAAATGTGTCAACGTGGAAATGGGAGAACTGACTCTTTTTGCAAGCGTCCTTTAGTGCCCATGTGTATCCGTATGGGCGTCCAGCTCGGGGTTTTCCAGACCATTTGTAGCAGCCCTGATGGCGGGGCCACCACAAAGGATATTGCAGACAAATCTGGCGCGAGTTTGGATGTTGTCGGTAGGTTATTGAATCTCACCCTGAGCCCCCATTGTCTGGCGCCTAACAAATTTTTAGACCAGATAATGAGGCTACTCGCCGCGACAGGCTATGTCGTTGAAGCTGGGAGGCAGCTCTTCAAGCCCTCCCCGCTTACTATGACCATGGCCGATCCTGCCATGGAAGCAACGACCAGAATTTGGTGCGTCACTCTGTCATCTCTGAGCCGCCAGCCCTAATTTCAAGCACAGCGCCGAAACGAACAATGCCAGCACCAGATGTGCCCCGGAGTACTTCCGCCGCAATGGCAACCAATTTCCGCCATCTTTCGAGGACACCCCTTTTCAGCTGGGTGCCAACACCAAACTAAGCTTCTTCGACTGGCTGCGTGAGAATCCGTCACTGGCTAAAGACTTTCAGCAGTTCATGGCATTCAGACAGGCCATGTCTCCGAACTGGGTGGACTGGTTTGATGTTGAAGGGGCTATACTTGATGGGTACGGCAAAGGTCAGCCAGACGACACCCTGATAGTTGACATTGGGGGTGGCGAGGGCCAACAGCTCCGCCCCTTCAACCGCAAATTCCCACCATCTGCCATTCCTGGTCGCCGTATCGTCCAAGATCGGCCCAACGTCATCGCGAATATTATCCAGCCTGCATCCGAAACAGGAATCGAGCCAATGGCCTACGACTTCTTCACCCCGCAACCCGTAAAGGGCGCTCGAGTCTACTACATGCACTGGATCATCCATGACTGGCCGGATGAGCAAGCACGCGCTATCCTAACGAACATTGCAGAGGCCATGGAACCGGGCTACTCGCGCCTGATTATCAATGACCGGATCGTCCCAGATAAGGGCTGTGACTTTATGACGGCTGCTGTTGGAGTCGTGATGATGATTCAGTGTGCGGCTGTTGAGAGGACGGAGAGGCAGTGGAGAGACTTGCTTTCTTCAATTTCGGGCTTCAAGGACTTCGAGTTCCATCACCCGCCTGCAGGTACGGAGGGGATCATTGTTGTTACGACATAATGGTTGGTCTTTCAGATACAGGACATAGGTATTCTTCCAGAACACTACGTACACGGAGGACATTATATGGACTAAAGGCAGATTTCTAAGCAGTGAGACGGATCAACACTACTGTCAGCATGTCTTTACAGCTAGGCCAACTTTATATTCCGGGTTATACGCAAATTCGGATATCAATGTACTTCGCCGACCATGTCCTGAGCCCCGATGACCAATGTAATCCATCCAGAAATACACCCGTAGAACAACACAATCAAACTCTAATCCAATCTAATACTCTGTATAAAGCACTATACCCCACAACGCACAAGCTGTAACAAACCGAGTAACCTCCCAATCAACGCCATCAAGCGTGGATAGCCAAGACAGACCTCAAGCACCAAAGCCCCCGTCCAGGCTCCCATCCCCATCCAACCTTTGCGCCTCACACATCTTCGCATAAACCCCGCCCCTAGCAAGTAACTCACTGTGCTTTCCAACCTCCACAATCCTCCCTTCCCCAAAAACAAAAATCAAATCCGCATCTCTGACAGTTGAGAGTCGATGCGCCACCGCAACCGTAATCCTCTCCCGACTCGCCGCCGCCTCCGCCAGAGCCCCCTGCACCGCCTTCTCGGCCTCGGTGTCCAGCGCGCTCGTTGCCTCGTCGAGAAGAAGGACGTTCGGGCTCCGGATGAGCGCACGCGCGATTGCTAGACGTTGTCGTTGGCCGCCGGACAGCTGGCTCCCGCTTGTGCCCCCGCCAAGGGGTGTCTCAAGCCCATCTGGGAGCGAGGAGATGAAGTCCCAGGCGTTGGCGGCACGGCAGGCGGATTCTATTGCGGCGTCGGTGTCGGTGTGGGTGTCGGTGTCGGAGGGTGTGGCGAGGTCAGAGTCTGGCACGCCGTGAGCGATGTTCTCGCGGATTGTGCCGGGGAAGAGCGTGGGTTCTTGTTGGACTAGGGCTATGTTGCGGCGGTAGAGGAGAGGGTTTAGGGACGTCAGGGGGGCAGAGGAATTGATTGTGATGGTTCCGGATGTGGGGTCGTAGAAGCGCTCTAGGAGGGAGATCATTGTGCTTTTTCCGCAGCCCGAGGCGCCGACTAGGGCTATGAATGTGCCTCGTTGGATCTAGAGGTGTTAGTCGGGGCATAGTCGGCTTTCATCAGAGAAATGGGAGATACGTACCGACAGGGACACGCCCTTGAGGACCTTGTTTTCCGGCGCTAGGGGGTACGCGAATTCCACGTCTTGTATGTCGATGGAGCGGCATCCGTCCTTTGGTCCTTCGTTACGGTTATCGTCTGTCTCACGAATTGTCCCGTCGAGCTCGTCGAGCCAGAAGTAGTAGTTCGCGGCTTGGTTTGCTTTGGTGAAGCCTGGAGCTGGCTGTTAGTGGCTAGTTCTTATTGACCATGACCTGGAACCTGAATGGAACTCACTGCTGGCGAAACTGAATGCCAATGCGCTGGCTTGGCCTGAGAAGTAGACGCCCATGAACGACACTACAAACTGGTACAGGCTGATCTCGCCGTCGTTGATGAGCTTTGATCCCCACCTGTTACAGTCAATCAATAAACCCGGCTAAAGCAGAAAATAAGACTCGGACTTACCAGAACCCCAGAGCGAGCACAAAGTACTCCACGGACTGCGTAAGCGAGAACCAGCTCATCATGTGGAACATCGGCCTGCTCGTCTGCTTAATCGCAAGGTCAAGCTCATCGGTATACTTCCGTAGCACTGTGCTCTCAAGGGCAAGCGAAGAGACAGTCCGGATCGCCAGGACTGTTTCCGACGCCACCGAGGCACTTGCCGACAGCCTCTGTCCGATCTCATCATCCATTTTTGCTTCGAGTTTCACGCGGGCGTAGCCTCCTATCAGTACGGGTGGGAGGCCGGCGAAGACGCCGACCAGCCCGAGCTTCCAGGATACGGCGATTGCTAGAATGCTCGACGCCACGACATTGATGGCAGACATGAGGACGATGGCAACGGTGAATCCCATTAGCTCGAGTATAGCCTGCGGGTAGGAGTCCAGTTTGCTGATTAGCGCGCCGACTGTGTTTTCGGGGCGGTCGTAGAAGCGTAGGTCTTGTCGGAGGAAGGAGTCTAAGATTTGGCGTCGAAGTTTCCTGCTGAGGCTCTAAGAATACACTCAGGTTAGTATTGTGATGCAGGGCTGACTAGAATGTGATTCCCCTACCTGAGCAATAGTGTTCGTTGCCCATCCCATAATGAAGTACACAACCAGAATGCCGAGCGACATGACAAAGAACATCAAGGCGATGAAGTTACCACGGCTGATAAAGTTCGGAGAATCAAAGACGCTCAGTATGTTACCTAGCAAGAGGGCCTGCCCGGGGTTGACGGCGGCTGCGGACATTGTGGTGAGCAAGTGCTACGCCGATGCCATACTCTTTAGGGTTAGCACTCACCTCCTGCAATGCATGTAACTGCTGTTATGCCGAACCATGGCCAGATCTCGGGCGTTTTCCTCAAGAGCTTCCATATACTGTGGATAATGCCAATTTTCCGGTATAACTCGTAGTCTTCCCGGTCCTTTAGTGTCGTCGGTTCTCGCGTCTCGGCCGTCTGAAGCCTGGTAAGAGAATTAAGACGATCGGCGTCATCGCCGTTCTCCGAAGCTTCGCCAGACATGATCGTGGCCTCTGAGCCATTGTTACCCTCGGTATCAGCCGGTGCGAGGTCCTGGGCTTTCGCAAGCGTAGCATAGACGCCGTCCATGGCCACCAGCTCCTCATGACGCCCCTGTTCCATGATTCTACCCTTCGACATGACCACAATGTTATCCGCGTTACGGATGGTTGCTAGCTTGTGTGCAATGACAATGGTTGTCCGGTTAGCAGAGGCGCTGTCGAGGGCCTGCTGGACAATTTCCTCCGCATGCGGGTCGAGCGCGCTGGTCGCTTCGTCGAGAAGCAGGATCTTGGGCTCCGAGATTACACTTCGCGCAATGGCGATCCGCTGCTTCTGTCCGCCCGAGAGCAGGCCACCCCTTTCGCCGATTCGTGTGTGGTATCCCTGCGGTAGGTTCTGGATGAAGTCATGTGCGAAGGCGAGCTTCGCGGCGTTCTGGACACGGTCCATCTGGTCTTCTTGCGATGCTGCTTCCCATTGCGTGCCTACAAGGCCGTTGGCGATATTCTCAAAAACGCTGCCGTTGAAGAGCACCGGTTCCTGAATTTGTTAGAAAAGTATAATCCAGTGTGTGGCGCCTTACTTGTTGAACGAGACGAATGTTTGTACGGAGCCACTTTAGGTTGAGCTCACTAATATCCCTTCCGTCCAAAGAGATACTGCCTTCAGATGGATTATACCACCGTTCGAGCAGGCCGACGATCGTGCTTTTCCCTGAGCCAGATGGTCCCTTTTCCTTGTTAAAAGACTCCTACTACTAACACGAATTAAGGCTACTCACCACCAACGCCGTGACCTTGCCTGCGGGGATATCCAGGGTAAAATCATTTAACACGGCGACATCTGGACGCGTGGGATAGCTGAAGTTGACACCGTGCAAGCTAATAGAGCCGACAGTCTCGTCAGGTTTCCCTCCTGATTTGTCGAATGGATTGATCTCGGAATTCCTATCAATGAGGGAGAACAGTTCTGAAGCTGCGGTTGCCGCGCGGCTGAAGGTGACCATGTTCGGTGTCACTTGCATCACTGTATTTGCGGCCATGATGACCGAAAAGAGAACACTAATCTCCAATTAGTGCCGACCATCGCAGGGTTTGCGAGGATATACTGACACAAAGACTGTTCCCAGGTCCGAGATTTCGCCGCGATCAAGCATGGCGAGTCCCTGCCAGAAGGCAAGGCCCATGCCGGCGTAGACCACGAAATACTGTCCTCCAAACACGATGCCGTAAAGCTTGTTCTTTTTCATTCCGTGGGCATACGCACTCTGAAGGTAAGAGTCGTACTTGGCCATTACCCGCGGATGAAGGCTGAAAGCCTGAAGGGTCCGCATTCCTCCAAGAACGTTCTCGGCATAGCTACCGGCTTGAGCGTAAATCTGCAGAATCTTGGCTTCGATCATAGCATCGAGTCCACCGGCTGTGCCGAGCACAATAAGCAGAAGTGGCACCATGAAGATGAGTATCAAGGTCAACTTCCACTGCGTGACGAAAGCAATCACGAATGCCGCCACGAATGTAGCGATAGCTTGGACGACGATGCCGAGTTTCTCTGCTATGCCCGATTGGATGAGTTTGCCGTTTGTGGTTGCCTGCTGAGATATAGATCCAGACGTGCCCTGGTCGTAGTAGGCGATTTCTTGGCTCAAGGCAGCTCGTAGATAGCTTTGCCTGACGTTTCTGGTCAAATGAAAGGCACAATAAGTGAGGAGGGAGGTATAGACGTAGGTAGCTACGAGGCGGGCGATTCCTATGTAGATAAAGTAGAGACTTGGTTGCATTAGCATATAACCAAATAAACACGGGGATGATGCTCTTACGCCGAACTCCGAACGGCCGCCATGAAATCATCAGGCGCATCCGCGTTGGAGAAGGTGAAGTCGCTGAGCAGCGATATAAAATGCCCCATGACCAGATTGACCAGGGCCGAAGCAACGCCAGACGCAATGGCAGCTATGAAAGCAATACCTTCGAGGATGTAGATATTGGTGTCGCCATAAGCGAAGACTCTCTACACAGATCGTCAGTCACTTCTCTAACAGACAAAGATGCGCCCGGGGCCTGAGCCAGGCATACCAGGAGTCCATTGCCATTCTTCTTCTCGGCGGACTCATGTCCTTTCGAGGAGTCAATTGAGAGTGCGGTTTCGTTAGGTGCTTGGACAGGTTTCTCAGTCTCTTCGGGAGAATCTGAAAAAGCTGTCATATTGTTCGCTCCGTGCTAAGCTGGAGTAAAGGGCGAAAGGAGTGGATTTCCCAAGCTATTGAAAGCAGGCAAGTGGAAACGCAATGAAGATATAGAAGATGAAGAGAAGGGGGCGATGGAAGGCATCCCTGAATATAGGCCTAGGCATAGCCCCCATTTTATCGATGCTGGCATTGTTGTCAGGGGCTTAGAGGCAACAAGATCTGGACTTACCCACCACGGAAGCCAAGTTTCGAATTCTTGGCTCATGGCCAAGTGCCGCCAAGCCAATAGTCTAGATGTAACGTGGCTGAATTTCAGACATACCTATACCTTCTTATGTCGTTTTTTAAAGTAAGATACGCTTAATTTACAGCTAGCACACGCTAAGTGAAGGGCCAAGAATTCGAAACTTGGCTTCCGTGGTGGGTAACAAGCTGATGATCATCATGGACAGAGTACGCATACGACAGAAGACGCAGGAAGAAGGCGGCCAAACGACGGAGCGTCCTTGGCAGCTTGGCTCCGGCCTCCGACCACAGACGGGCTGACGGAGACTCCGGGCTCCGAGACCTCGACAACCACCTCTTCGAACAGACGCTTCATACGTACCGACCCTCTAGACCCTCTAGACGACAGTGCTTATTCCTGTCTAGCATATTCCTGTCTAGCACACTCTCGGTGTATACACGCGTCGCTCGCTTGTGAGGTCAAAGTTCAACCACGACGTCCAGCTCGGTGCCTCGGGACCCCGCAATCCCGCTCGCTCACTCTTGATGGAAGAACAAGATCAGAACCTGGTCACGGTCGAGAAGCTAGCAGTGAGCTTGTCTCCTTCATGCTGCATCAGAGCATGTATCTAATGATTCTCTCCAAAAAATAGTGTTACCGATGCCGCGAGCGTAAGGTGCGACAACCGTACACCCCTTGGGAGCCCGAAGTACATGGGTATCGTACGAACATCAGGGTCTAATATCGTTCAGGTGAAATGCGACCGAGTGAGTCCGTGCTCTCACTGTGTCAAGGCTGGGATCCAGTGCTCATATGCAGATCGGATCAAGCCTCGTGAGAGGAGGCAGAGGGTTATGGTCTCGCACTCGTTGTAAGTAATTGCCATCGGATCATGGTTAGGAGGAACATCATGCTAAGCCTCGTCGAGTGATTCCAAACTAGATGCGCTATCGAGGAAAGTCGACGAGCTTAATCAGAAGATCAACCAATTGGACCATGACCCAACCAGGAATAGAGCCTCTCCCAACGTCAACCAAGAGGAGCACTCCTCGTCCTTATCGTTCGGGTCAACGCCAACTTCTTCACTCGTCTCTACGCCAGATCCAAGGAATCTGTCGTATACCCTCGCCGATAGCGGCACTCGTGTATCACACGACCAGCATCCTAAAGGGGAATACGAAGGGGAATCGTCGCTTTTCGCTCATGCCGTTTTCGCGACTCGGTTCCTGCAGAACGCCATCGACAACACGACCAACGCTGTCATTGCGCACGAAATGGAAGCCGTGCTTGATGGTCTTAGGGCTGCCGTCAATTCTGGGAAGCAACAGTCCGACACGCTCGAAAAATTGTATCCTCACGCCAAGGCGCTCACACCCAGCTTGACCACCCGCAACCTCCCTTTGCCGCCCATGGACAAGGTATTCATGTGCTTGCGCATGGCTAGGGAGTGCCCGCAGGTGGCTACGTTGTGGTTAGGAGATTACATTACACCCGCCCAGTTCAACGATTTCTTTATCAAGATCGCATCGCATGGTCCAGCCACTGAAGCCGACTTGATCATCGTCCATTGCGGTCTTTACTGGTTATTCTGCGAGTGCTCCAAAGTTATTACCGATGAAGCTACGAAGCAAGACTACGACTCGCAGGCTCTCTTGTGCGAAACGAATCTCCAAACTGTCCTTGCCAATCTTCACTTTCATCAACCAGCAAATATGGACTCCGTCTGCGCCATGGGCCTAGCGGTAAGCTGTTGGTCAATTTGGAATATCTTTAGTTCCAACTAACCGTACATTCCAGTCGTTGTATTGCCTTCAAAAGAGTAAATCTGCCGCATGGAGCTTCATCAATTCGGCCTCGCAAATGATCCAAGCCCTGGGTTTGCAACATAGCACGCCTGCTGGCACAGATAGCCCTGAAGAGAGTGCCTACAGGCGAAACGTATTCTGGACTATATACATGAATGAGAAAATGTTGTCGCTACGCCTAGGCCGTCCATCGACCTTTCGCGATCAGGACATTACTTTGCCGCGTCCTGGTATGGAGCGTCCTAACGGGACCTTCTTAGCCGAACTGGCCCCAGGATGGATAACTATGGCCAGTATACAGGGGCGGATTTATGACGACATCTACAGTCCTGGGGCTCTCATGCAACCTCCACACATCCGAACATCGCGTGCCCAGGCTCTCGCAGCAGAGATGGAAACCGCCATGCAGCACATACAAGACGTCCATGTAAGTCTATCCCGATACCTACAAGGCTCATCGAGCTGTCCATGTCCCAACTACTCCTTCAGAGAGCTCCAACGTTGACTATCCACAGAATCATTACGATGCGAGCAAAGCGCAAGTTCTGGGACTGGAGTACCATGAGATAGCAAAGCGATCCGACCAAGTCAACTGTCTTATCATGCTTACGCTCATCTACCAGGGCATCGTCCCAGAAAAGCCGTCAGCGTCCGCATTCTGCCAAGAGTGCATAGACGCTGCCAGAGAGACCCTCCAAGAACACGATCGATGTGTTGCCGTGATAACCAAAGCGCGCGGAAAGACGGTGTTTCTCGAGACGTACATTAATTGGTTCGTTGTTTCCGCTCCGTCGTAGATAAGCTCCTTCTTCCTGACACGCCCTATAGGTCCATCATCCAGTCCCCGTTCATCCCCTTCATCATCCTGTTCTGCCATACTATTGAGACCTCTCAACCTTCAGATCTAGAGTACATGAGGACATTCGTCGAGTCGCTAGAGTCGACATCCACCTCCCGCGCACAAAGCACATACGGCAAGCAATGTCGTCTCTTCAGGGCGCTGTACGATGTAGCGGTTAAGTACGTTGAGGTCAGATCCCGCGACTGCACCGGGCAAGCCGAAATGTCGTGGTCAGATGCTACACATGCTTCTGGCCTATTACCGCCATACACTCAGTTCACTCCGAACGGTGTCGGAACAGGGCTTATCGGTGGGCCGGATATCAATATGGAGATGGACCTCTCGAGTGCTGGGCTTTGGGATTGGTTCACCAAAAATCAGTCGATCATGAAGATGCTTGAGGATATATAATATACTACACAACACGGTTGGGAAGGGTTTTGGGAGATAGACATGTTATCTACTGCTTGTTCGTAAATATAGGAATACCTCACTGGTTGCCGCGAGCTCCAGCACGCTTTGCAATTCTCATGGTAGTCTGGACTAGTCTCGTGGCAAAGCGAAGCCATGTTTCCCATTTTGTACGATGTAGCCCTAACAGTCTAAAAGTTCTCATTTAAATTCACCCGCTTCGGATACCAACCGGCCGGGCCGGGCCCGAGTACAACAAACCCTAAAAGGATACTTACTTAGAACTCCGAGTGCAAATGGACCTTTATTATAGTCGTATACATAGCTTCTTCAGACTCAGACTTGTATGTTGAGCTCGTCTCGGGATCAGTATATCAGCATGGTATCATTGTTTCATAGTTACCGACCCCGGCTAGAGGGTAATGTTAAGATAGAATCCTCTTTCTAGAGTTGGGCGTAGAGATGAAAGATTGCGTTGGTGATGGCCATGGCCGGGTAGGGCTAACAGATATGCCCTAACCTTCCAATGATACCCACCTAAGATACCCCACCTGGGCTAGGAATCGTATGTCCTGCCCTAATCAGGATAGGAACTGGTTTGCCTGCTGGAGCGTACCCCAGGAACATGCCGCTGATGCCTGCTACTCTCTAAACTTTCTTGGGGTGGTTGAAGCTATGCTTTGACGGTTACGGGTTGATGATAGCTTCAGGGCTACTTGTATCCTCTTAAATACTTATTTGAAGGGCTACTATTGTGTACTGATACGAAGAGAGTATGCGAAAGCCACGATCTGTATAGTCATATATTTAACGGGTTCATGTCAAGTCAAATACAAAATTCCACATCAGCCCTCAGTTCTCCTATCTGATGTCCACATCCTGTTCGCCGGATTCCGGCGTCGCTCTATTCAAGGTTCAAACCTAGAGCTTCTTCGCAACACGGTAGTTAACAGTAACATGGCAGGAGTCGCAGTTGTTGGTGCCGTAGCTGCCCTTGTGGTGGCCGCAGGTGTCGAGGATGGACTTGGCAGTGTCGTAGAGGACCTGGCCGCTGACAGGCTGCTCGCCGGCGTCGTTGGTGGCGTAGATCATGTAGCAGTTGCCGACGGAGAACTGGGACTGGTCGTTGTAGGTGGCGGAGGTGTCGATGTTGCGGAGGGCCGCCTGGCAGTCTGTGATGCTGGGGGAGTTGCTGGAGCCCTTGCAGCTTTACGTAGAGCAGCTGTTAGTATATTGAAGAGGTAAAAAGGGAAAGGGATGTGTGGGCTTACTTGTTGGTGTAGGCGAGGGCGCCGGTGGCAATGAGGCCGAGGTTGATGAGGGTGCTGAATTGCATCTTGAGGGTTGATTTGTGGTTTGAAGTGTTGGTCTTTGAGTTCCTGAGAGTGTAGAAGGTTGTGCTTTGCTGAGGATCAACTTCGATGGACTTGACGGTCCTTATATAGGTTTCTCACTCGGTTTTCAGTCCGATTCACCTCCCATGGCGAGTCGACCGTGTCCGCGAGTATAGGCATAACTCCGTCGAAGGAACAGACACTGACGAGGGACATGGCCAATTGATGAGGCCATTCCCCTCTCCGGTGGACCGCGAATGCATCGCCTGGGCTGATCCGGGCGAAATGTGCCTTGGGGGTGCGAAGATAAAACATTGAGCTGCATCATTAGATCATAGTCACAGCACAACCGACTATGATTGCTCGTGAGGGCGTACTCTGCCCTAGTATCGGGTTTCAGGGCTATGCTGATCACCTCCTGTAGAGGTAAATGCAGGGCAAGAGCAGGGTGAGACTTGGGGGCGGGAACAGGCAATATCAAGCAACAGGCTGCCTAGGCAGCTATCCGGGCATTCCGATCTGAGTCGAGGGCACAGCGGCCTTAACGCTGCATTTGGTGGAGCACTGAGTAGGTCGCATTATTGGTGATAAGGCGTACCTCGGTGGCAAGCTAGCCATTCTGGTGGACGACTGGACGTCACTCTTTTGCTGCACCGACGCCAAATAAGCAAAAATAAGACACATGGCTCCATCATCCCGGCTGCAAGCTGAAGCGACTCATGGCAGGCTTACCGCATACGAGTAGAATCAACACAAGAGAATGGAAAGCGATTCTTGCGGGATGTGCCGCCTGCCTAGAGCAGTCTTGAGCTACCATCTGGCTCGGCCCTGGCCGTCATGGAGCGTCAAGCTAGATTCAGATTGTCGGGATCGATTGGCCGTGCCTGTGCCTGAGGGCGAACAGGGCGATTGTGGACATGAGGCACAGTGGGGCCGACGGGGCCGGGCGCAAATCAAGCTAATCAGGGGCCACAGAGGCTCTTTCCTGATCGGGCAGCTCGGTGCCACAGCGCTAGGCCCGGAGTGGCAAGATCGGCGTTCGCCCGCGAAGACTTCGAGTCTGACGTGGAACGCACTTTTGGACTCAACTTCCATCTGTCCATCACTTCTCTGTACCCATGCCCTGCTATCCTCGCTTAAGCGACCACGGCCATATTGTCGCCGACTGATGATCTCGCACCGGCATCATGTCTGCCCACCTCCTTCCCAGCCATAGCCCGGATGGGCGATTCTCAATGTCCGTCGACTCCGCGGAAGGCTATGACATGTATCAGACCGAGAAAGAACAGCCTCTGCTCGAACGGGTTTTGCAGCGGCTGTATCTCTTGTTACGGTCGATGAGATACCGTCACGGCTATAGACCTCTCGGCCCAGCCTTCGCCCAGCCTCGCTACCGACGCGTTTGCTTCCGACTAGCATACTATGTCTCCGTCTTGCTGTCGGCCATTCTCCTGCTTGTTGTTCTCTTTTCCACATGTTTCCCCTCATATACCCATCTTCCACCTCATTATCTGTCACTTCGCGAGCGTGTCTCCAGTTCAAATTATCCCGGCCGGGGGAATCCGCGCAACGAGACTGTGTTTATCGCGGCGAGCCTTTATGACCCCACTGGTCAACTCGCACGTGGCCACTGGGCCTCCAGCATCCTCCAACTCATCGACCTTCTTGGAGAAGATAATGTCTTTCTCAGCATTTACGAGAACGACAGCGGAGACGAGGGCGAAGCAGCTCTGAAAGAGCTAGACGACCGAGTTCCGTGCAACAGGTCTATAGTGTATGAGCACTTGGACATCGATGAACTGCCCAAAGTCACCATTCCGGGAGGGGAAGAGCGCGTCAAGCGTATTACCTACTTGGCGGAGACTCGCAACCGTGCCCTTCGACCGCTCGATAAGCCCACCACTCGGTATGACAAGCTTCTTTACCTGAACGACGTGGCTTTTGATCCCGTTGATGCACTGCAGCTCCTGTTCTCTACCAACATCGATGACAACGGGGTAGCGCAGTACCGAGCTGCGTGTGCTGTTGATTTCATCAACCCTTTCAAGTTTTACGACACATACGCCACTCGCGACTTGGACGGCTATAGCATGGGCCTCCCCTTCTTTCCATGGTTCTCAGATACTGGAAACGGCCAGAGCCGCAAGGATGTTATTGCGGGGAAAGATGCGGTACCGGTTCGCAGCTGTTGGGGAGGAATGGTAGCATTCGACGCCCAATTCTTCCAGCAAGACACAAGAACAAATGTCGAGATAGCCGGCGACAGCCTTCCAGCCCGCTTCCGCGCCTTGCGCGATGAAAATCTCTTCTGGGACGGGTCCGAGTGTTGCTTGATCCACGCGGATATTCAGAAGCCGTTGCATACCGAAGAAGGAGATGAAAAGAATCAAGTTGAAACTGGAATATACATGAACCCCTTCGTGCGGGTTGCCTATGACACCAAAACTCTTTCATGGCTCTGGACTACGCGTCGCTTCGAGAGTCTCTACACCCTCGTTCATAACATCGGTGATCATCTTGTCGGGCTGCCTTGGTTCAACGCCCGGCTGGGTGAGGTTCCTGGGGAGACTGTGCAGGACGAGATCGTTGTGTTTGATGAAAAGGGAGAAGGTTCTCTCCAGCCTATCGAGCGAGTCGCTAGACACGACGCCTTCTGTGGACGTCCGGGATTGCAAGTGGTCCAGCCGCGGGAAGAAGGTAAAAAGGGCTGGCAGACGATACCAATGCCGACGTGACGTTGTATAATAATAGATCTAGAATGCTACCTTTGTTTATGGGCCTGTGGACGTGTACCCTGTACCTGGCACGTGACCGGTGGCGCCTTCCTATTTAGTCGAATGTTAGTCATCAGTACCATGAAACAGTCAGTCACGTGAGCTCGTGTTTCCCGTCCTTCAAACTATTTCTACATCGCCCTTGCTCCCAAAACTAATACGAGGAGTGGATATCTTTCCTTCTCAGAACCATGCCAGCTCGTTTCTTTAGCGCGTTATACCACGCACAACAACCAGAATCAACCGCTGTACCCAAGCCAGAATGGGTGAAGCTCAAGCATGATCTTCTGGAGCACCTGAAACGCATCGAATCCACGGGATCCTTCTTCACGACAGGCACTTTGGACAATGCTCCGAACCCTGGACTTGATATCTCCTCCGTTGGCCCTGTCGGTCTACCACTAACACCCGATGCCTCTCGCTCAGTCGCTCAAGCGTGCCACACGAGTCCGTTCGGCAAGGGCACCGAGACGATAGTCGACGAGTCGGTGCGCAAGACATGGGAACTAGATGCTGAGCAGTTTTCCATCCGCAACCCCAAGTGGGAGTCTCAGATTCGCGAGATCCTCAAGCAGGTCATTCCCGAGCTGGGTCTGAAGGCGAATCCAGACGAGGTGCAGGCGGAGCTTTACAAGCTGCTGGTCTATGAGGAGGGCGCCTTCTTCCTTTCGCATCAGGACTCGGAGAAGGCTTCTGGGATGTTTGGGACCCTAGTCGTTTGTCTGCCGTCTAAGCATGAAGGTGGGGATGTCGTTGCCACGCATAAAGGCGAAGCTCGTACGTTTGACAGCTCGGCGACTTCCGAGTTTGAGTACTCCTACGCTGCATGGTACTCTGATGTTAAGCACGAAGTGAAGCCGGTGGCTAGTGGGTATCGGGTTGTTTTGACTTACAATCTGATCCATCGCCCATCTATGGAAGTGTTGAAACAACGCGACTCGGCGGCCACTGAGCTGCAGAAGGCACTAGAGTCATGGAATCAGCAGTGCCAGCAGCAAGTCCGCGACTATGAAGCCATGGATGTTCGCCATTCTTCGCTGTTCTCCAAAGCACTGTCAGACCGGTTTCCGCTTTCCCTTCTTTGTGGGCTGGATTATAAATACAGCCAGGCTGATCTCAGCTTTGCTCGCCTTAAAGGTCTTGACCAACTGCGTGTCGGTGAGCTACAGAAGGCTTGCAGGGCGCTTGGGATGCATATATGGCTTACAACAATTGAAAGGACGGTTTCAGGTACTACCGATGAATACGGAAGCCCCGCAAGCTCAGTATCCGGAATTACGAGTAACTTTCATGATTTTGAAGAAGTCTTCGAGAATGACTCACTGCTCAACAAGATTATCGACGTCAGTTGTGGTGAAGGAGCTCGAAATTCCGCTCTCCGATCTAAAATCCTTATTCTTAGATTCTTATGACCTTGAAGGCACTCCTGATTCGGAGGACTACACGGGGTACCAGGGAAATGCAGGAGCAGAAGCAACTCATCACTATCGCAAGGCTGCTGCCTTCATCGTTCCGTCTACTTTCTATCTCGCATTCGTGTTTTATGTTGTCAAACATGGACGAACGCCTATTTCCGGTTTCTTGGCTGAGTTGGAGCGCATGATCCTGGATCGCCCGGATGACACGATACTCCGCAACGAAACAGTGAAGCTATGCCAGTCCATTATATCGTCACCGGAATCAAGGGAACGAGAAACGCGATACCGACCAAGACGTGATACCGAGGATCTCAAGTCAATTGCAAGTCTGCTGATTAACCTTTCCGAATGGTCACTCTTCAATGACTGTATCTCGGAACACTTCGGATGCCGCGAGTTTCCCGTAGAATTCGGAGCTCCTATTGGGAAGGCAGTTTTTGCTCGGGGCATGGAATCCCTGCAAGCTACGTGAGTATCCTACAGTCGAGCTGCTTAACATGATGTTTCTCGGATTTTGGGCCATGTCCAAAACCTTGAAGATATCTTCGGTATACAGCGCATCAGGAAAAGCTAACGTCCTCAAGGCTCGATCGCCTATTTAAAGATCCGTATGGTTCATGGAAGGAGCAATTGCCGCTTCTTTTCAATATCATCTCAGCCTATATTTCCGAATGCCTCGCCGCAGGGCAACCCAAGTCTGAACCGTTTACACAGTGGCAAGACCGCACCCTGGACCGTTTCTTCTTGAACCCTCACTTGACAGTGACCTTGTCTGAAAAAGATGCTCCGCCACTTTTGCACATTGCACTAAGCTATCCGGGGGACACTTTTCTCAAAAGGTACTCACCAACCTATCTATGTTCAGCCTTTGAGCTCATACCAACGATATCTAGGATTGTGCCAGTTCTGGACAGGTGGGCTTCCAATACAGCCTTTCTATCATCATTCCTCATAGGACTTTTCGAAGAGTCCCAGAAAAATGACGCCGCTTCTCTCGATATCAAACCAACTTATCGCACCATCTGCTCGGCGGCAATGCGGGAGCTTCGCATTGTGGCTTCGCCGACACTAACATCAAGCGGATACGCGTCTTACGGCTCACTCTACAGCAGGCGAGCGGATCCCACCTTTGTGGACCCTGGGTTGATTGCTAAGCTCCTACGGCCATGTCCTGTAATGGATATAGACCCCACGGAGATAGTGAAAGGCGTGGAATTTTCTGCTGGCCGTGTTCTTGCCGACACCGACAAACTCAAAGCCTCTTCAAGTTTCGTTCAGTTTCTTACCCCGTTCATCACTTTTCTTTGCGGCTACCTGAATGAGAGATCTCGCTCCGAAGCCTTCGTGGCTGAATGTCGAAAATTCACAGTCCGCATGCTCGAGATCCTGCTAACAAACTACGTCGAACCGCAACCTCTCGAACCAACGACCTGGGCCCGCAAAGCCAACTTCAGAACATGCTGCAAGGACTGCGGCGAGCTACGCAGGTTCATCGAAGACCCTGTCCAGAAAACCGGCAAGTTCCCCATGGCCGAGAAACGCCGAAGACATCTGGAAAACAGGCTCGATCGCACCTTCACCTGTCAGACCCGTAGTTATGGCTCGCCGTATACGCTCGAAGTCACGAAGACAAACGAGCAATTCCAGAAAGACCTAAAGGACTGGTCTGGGAGGGGAAACGTTGCTGTCCGCCTTCTGCAGTCCCTGGAACAGAAATGTCCAGATGTAATTGAGTTGGTTGGAGAGGATACATTCAAGAGCTTCCTTGAACATGAGAACCTCAAGCCCCGTGTCGCCCCTCCTGCGCCGCCACCTGTAGCTGGTCCTGTTGCGGCAGCGCCGGAACTCCCCCGACTGCCCAGATTGGGGTATGGCGGGGTGTTCGGAGACTCGAGGGGGCAGGGCCATACCATCAACCCGACTAGGACCCTGCCTCCTTTGAGCTCTTTGGTTTCCTCGGCCGGCACGGGGTTATCGTCCGCTGGGGATTCTACTGTGCCGAGGAAAAGGTCCTATATTGACCTTACGGAGGACTAGTTTGACTGGCACAAGCGTCGTGGCGAAAAGTTATGTCTCGGTTTTCTAGGGAGGATTTGCGGATTATGTTTGGATTTAGATCTTGGATACCCTGTAATCAGCCTTCTATCAGCACTTGGGTTAATGAATCGATGTTTTCGGGATGTTCTTTTTATTTACATACTATGGAATGGCTTATACCCTTAATGATAGCCTTTAGGTATACCTTTCAATTATTAGTTCTGTAAATGGGTCAGTCAATAATGCCATGGAAGGAGCTGCCTAGGTATGGGCCATAGCCGCTGGTTTATGCTACAAGATGCCAACCCTAAAAGAAGCCCCAGTAAGACCCGGCCCAGGCGGCCGCACCTTGTGGACAATTTATTGGACATGGTTCGCTCCATCGACAGCAAAGATCCACAGCTGCTCCACCCACACAGCAAATAGGCAGCAAAAAACAAAAAGAATGACCGACGCAGGGCTCGAACCTGCAATCTCCTGATTCGTAGTCAGACGCCTTGCCAATTGGGCCAGCCGGCCTTGTTGTTGAAAGGCCTGTTTTATTTTACATAAATCAGCCAAACTTTATGATGCTCAGAATGTCGTGCATAAAACGTGCCCTGACTAATCTTCCATCATGCACAAGCCAGCAATCCACGAACTTTCCACAAGCTCTGAAGCATGTGACCGAGTCGCAATATATCGAGTCTGCCAATGGCAATGGGGAACCCAAGTCAAAATACAGACTCTTTGCCATCACGGATTGCGAGCCTGGTTCATTCGCACTTTGATGGTCTGCCAAAGCGCTCCAAGCCGGTTCTTCGCGATGATGGGACGGCCGAATGGATTCCCATGACGGGGATTGTGCTTGTTAAAGGTGGGTTATATACAGATTTCTTACTATTACTCATGATGTATTGGGTATTTCTACGGGTCTTGGGTCGTAGCCTATGTATTCGTATTCCCTTGGAATTCACACTTTTGTCCCATGTCAACCTCCTCAATGCTCCTGATCTAAAAATATATATCCGCTAACATCTACACCCAACAGCTGAGAATACACCTGAAGAAACACTAACCTGCGTCGCCGTCACGTATGTTCCAGTCCCATCCATTCGAAGTATAACTACAACTAACAAACGCTAGAACCGGCGCAAAATGCCTCCCGGCAAGCCAAATCCCGCATTGCAACGGCCTAGTCCTGCACGACTGCCACGCCGAGATCCTCGCCATGCGCGCCTTCAACTACTGGCTGATCTCCGAGTGCCGCGCTGTCCTCGAAGCCGAGCAGCAGCAGCAGCAGCCCTCCAGTCCAGGGGACACGAAGAAAGCCACACCATTCATCCGACGCCGCCAGCAAGACGGCGCCAGCGACAGCACACTGCCCCCCTTCGAAATCCACCCAGACGTGCACATTTACATGTACTGCACGTGCGCGCCCTGCGGCGACGCAAGCATGGAGCTCGTGATGGCGGCGCAGGACGACGCAACGCCGTGGGAACTGCCAGCCACCTCCGACACCTTAAACACCGCGTTCCTCTCCGGCCGCGGCCACTTCTCGCAGCTGGGTATCGTGCGCCGGAAGCCCGCGCGCGCAGACGCCGAGAGCACGAAGAGCAAGAGCTGCTCGGACAAGATTGCGCTGCGGCAGGTGATCAGTCTCTTGAGCTTTGAGAGTAGTTTGCTTGTTGCTGTTACGGCGAACGCGTATATTCGGGCGCTGGTTATGCCGGAGGAGGAGGTTAGTCGGAGTGGGTGTGAGAGGTGTTTTGGGGGTGGGGAGGGTGGGAGGTTGAGGGGGGTGAGGGGGAGGGTTTGGGGGGCCTCAGTTGATGCGGCGGCTGCTTCTGGGGATGGGGAGAAGGATAGTGATAAGGGGCGATATAGCTATGCGTTCCGCCCATTCGAGGTCCTTTCTATCCCGGATGCACAGCTCAAAGCGCTCTGGCCGTTTCGGAAACCAAGAGCCAGTGATGTGGTTCCAGATCCAGATCCAGATCCAGTCTCAGCCTTAGACCCGGCCTCCGAAGACACTGGCACAGCACCAACGCCAAAAGCGAGGAAGAGTAAGCCAGGCACCATATCCGCCGTGTGGGTGCGCGCTCCAACATCACCTCCAACAGCAACAACAGATACCCAGAGTCCCAAGCCATCAACAACGGTATCCGACAACGGCACCAAGACCCTCCCCGTCCTGCGCGGCTCAAAAACGGGTCTCTTTGAAAGCATAATCGGCGGCGTGCGCCAGGGGCATAAGGCTGTTTTCCCGGGACCGGGGATTCGCGGGGCATCTGCGTTATGTCGTGCTAGGATGTGGGAGCATTGGAGGGGGGCTGTTACTGCTACTGCTACCGTTAGTAGTGTTACGCCCTCTGCCGCGGACCAGGACAAGGGACAGGAAGGCGATGCGACTCGTTTGCATTCGAGGAGTACGGGCATAGACTATGCGTTGCAGGCGTCAACATATAGAGAGTTCAAGAAGGAGCCTAAGGCTGAGGGGCTGAGCAGTGCTGTGCGCGCTAGGAGGCAGGCTATGAGTGCTGCGAAGGATGTTTTGGGTGGGTGGGTGCCTAATGAGGGGGATGAGGGGTGGGGATGGAGGTGGGAATTAGGGACGCTGGTGGATGAGAGGGGAGATCCCGTTGAGATGGATCCGAAGGGGTCGAAGAAGAGGAAGCGATGATGTACATGTCATTATTAGATTAAATTTATATCCGAATGTTATACATAGAGTACATAGAACTTTTCCACCTCGCATTTCCCAGCCAGCCAAACCGTCCATGTCCGTGACTTCATCCAATAGAAGACAAATTAAGCAAGGATTAAAAATATATGTCAGTCCTACCAACCAAGCTCGGTTAAGGCTTGTCACCAATCAGTAGATACCCGGGATGATCCGGCTGCGAACAAGGGAAGTATATCTATCCCAGTCCTTGCCGTACTTTCTCTTGCACTTCTCCTCATCACGACGCTCACGGTGGATAAGGAGGACACCAAAGTAGATCAGGAAGAAGTAAGTGACGAGGAGAGCTGCACCACGGGATTCCGGCGTCTGGACGGCTTGCTTCTCCACCTCGCCAGTAGATGGGTTGACGCTGTTGATTATGACGAAGCCGGAGATTCCGGTGGGCAGCGAGTAAGACCACGACATCAGCCAATCGCCGAGGTAGTTGATGTGCCGGGCTAGACCCCACCAGCCGGAGGTCATGAGCTTGGACCCAGACGCAGTCTCGATGCACTTGATGTCCTTGACGCGCGGGTCGTTGGGGTTGGTACGGAAGCGGTTCTTCTGGTTGTTCGCACCGCGGAAGATCATGTAGCCCACGGCTGTGGGGGCGAGGACGAGGGCGACGCCCTGCAGACCGAGTTCGTAGGGGAACATCGCGAGGTACCGGGTTTGAAGGTTGTAGACGAAGGGAACCCAGACGAGGTCACCGAATGAGAGCATGTAGCCAAAGCCGTCCATGATCACGTCCATGGTGGTCAGAAGCGCGGGCTCCATGTAAAGACCGTCCAGGACGTAGAACGCCTGAAGTGCGGTGGAGAGGACAATGGAGTCGGTGACGTATCCGTATGTCCTGTACTGGCGGGCGATGTTGGACAGGTTCATGATGATCCATCCTAGCAAGCCAGGGCGCATCTCGCACCAGACCTTGATATCGATTGTTCGAGAGGCCTCGTCGATGAACGGAATCGGGAGCCGCACTCGGGGGTTTAGTTCACGTCCGATGAAGAAGTCATACAGCACATTGCCGGAGTGTCCGCCGGGGGCCAGCTGCCGGAGCTCAGGGTTGGGCTTGCCGGGTGCTGGGACGTAGAAACTCTTCAGGTAGACGAAAGCCGCGAGCGACGAGCAGATGATCAAGTTCGCGGTGATGACCTGCGGATAGTTGTCCCAGATGAATGTCCAGACGACGAAGTCGGCGCCATACAAGTAGGTACCAGCAGCCAAGCCGGACAGGATCAGCACAGCGGTAGGGAAAGCATTGAACTTGTATCGCAGTCTGCCTCCGCAAGCCAGTTCGGTCCCCTCCACCACCGGCCCTGGTAGAGCGATGTACAGCGCTAGCTGCAGCAGGTAATAGCTCAGCACCCACAGAAGAACCCGGGTATCGTAGAGCGCGGAGATTCCTCCCTCGGGCCAGCCAACTTCCTCCTTCAATTTATCGAGCGTCAAGGTGGAGGGGTGTAGGAGGGATGGCGCGGGACAACCGGAGACATCGTTGCACAGAAAGGTGAAGGCAAAGAGGAGGACAGGGAGACCGAAGGTGATCGCAAACGCGCCGTACCTGCAGTAGTCAGTCGCCGAGCAATCGCGGGATTAGAGCACAACACACGGGCCAAAGAACTCGTAGCCTCGCTTTTCCGGGACTGGTTGTATAGGGACAGGGGTTTTGGCTTTTTTGGACGTCATTTTGGTGAGACCCTGGAAGTTCAGTTGAGCAATTGATGATGAACGGCAGTGGGACAGGCTGCAATATTTATCCCAGCAGACCCAGATCTCTCAAACACCACTCGGATGGACAAGAGCCGAGTGAACCTTAGAATGGTACCTACCTAGGGGGCTGTGAGATGCAGGGCCCAGTCCAGTGTGACTCGGCTACAGCCACCGTAGCTCTCACGCTAATCAAGCAAGCCTTCTCCGCACCGCAGCCCGCGGCATCCGCAACGTCAGCATCTTGTCTTCACCCTTCTATGCTTTGTTGTCCATTCTTACGCTCTCTACCGTTTCCTTGCCTCTATCGCTATCAATCGCTCGCTCCGAACTTGATCACTCGAATCCAATCTAGCCGCCGACTCTTGCGGCCGAATCCCCGCGATGAAGTCACCGATCTCGCTCGTCGGCTTCCTCCTGGCCTTTGCCTCCTTTACCTTTGTATTCGCTGCTTCCGACACGTCCAGCCCTAAGGAGCTTGCTCCGTGCGTCGCGCGATCTCCGACAACGGGGCTCTACTACGACCTCAACGCCTTGCGAGTACAACCGCTTCCGAGCGACGAGAAGGCCCGCAAACACGTCCGAGATGAAAGCTGGCACGCGAAAGGCTATGACTACAATGCCAATTTTACATTGAATATCTGCGGGCCGGTCATTGAGAACGTTACGGACGTGGTCGGGATCGAGGAGCCCGGTTGGCGGAATGTCAGCGCATATTACAAAAAGGATGGGAAGACATATTCGATTGGGTTCGTCGCGCGGTCGTCGCATTGAGATTTGAGCTGACATGGCCTAGGCAACAATCGTCCGATCCTTTCTTTCGCGGCCGCAAGCTCGTCATGAACTACACCGATGGGTCGCCCTGCGATGATGAGGGATCGCATAACAAGTCGACGATAATTTCGTTCCTGTGCGATCGCGACGTGACCACGTCGACTCCCACGATCTCCTTCGTCGGTACTATGGACCAGTGCACATACTTCTTTGAGGTCCGAAGCTCCGCCGCCTGTGGTGGTTATGGCCACGATCCTGCTGGACAGGGTCTTTCCCCGGGCGGCGTGTTCGGTATAATGTGAGAACTACCCTATCAACATCAGCGCTACAGGCTAACAAGCACCAGCGCCCTTATCGCGGTCGCAGCGTACTTGGTCGGCGGTTGCGCATACCAGCGGACCGTCATGCATCAGCGCGGCTGGAGGCAATGCCCCAACTACAGTCTCTGGGCCGGGATCTTTGACTTTTTCAAAGTAAGTCTACTGTGGCTGATCCCATTTCGGCGTTCGCCCGGCAGGTACCGCGGCAGGGCCCTGAGCAACCCAAAGTTACCCACGTCGCGGCTGGATTGAGCGTTCTGCTATCTAGCCTTCATCCTCTCTCACATTATCTCCATCCTGTCGTTATCGTTCCCATAGAATGTACCTACCGCGCTGGACGCCGCCTACTGTTGGTTAGAGACCTACCACATTCGTTTCAGGCTTAGCCTCAGAACGCAAAGAATGCTAGACGCGTGTCCATCTCCAATCCACGTTTTACTGCCCACTTTCACCCTCTGCTCGCTCGCTCCATCCCTATCAATCCCTAGCGAAGCTAACGCTCTTCTGACTAGGACATGACGATCATAGCCCTCTCATCACTAGGGCGCCTCTTCCGCCTCAAACGCTCACCAGCCGGATACTCCTCCGCCGGAACCGACAGCCCGCCACGAGGCCGTTTCGGCAGCGGCAGACGACGCGACATCGACGCGGAAAATAGACTGATTGACCAATTGGATGAAGAATGGGACGATTAGAGCTGCGTGCGTCGTCCTTACCAAGTTTGGCTTTTTCTCCTGTTTGCACAGAGTTTTGTGTTTCATGCGATATGATAGATGGGTTTGATATGGTTATGGTTATGGCTATGAGAGTGTAGATGGACCACGGCCGGGTCTTGAGACGCCATTGGTGTACTATGTGGTATACAGGGGGCTGAGACCGGCTATATGGATATATACCTGGAAGGAATGAATTATGGTTACGCTTATGCTTCGCCTATGTACTCCACTTGTTTGTATTCGTAGCTTTTACCGACCCGTAAGGATCGTTTAGGGAGGTCATTTATGCTCTATGTACACCACTCATACTCCGTACTCGAGGAGGGAGACTGAACGAAGATTTTTGCGCCTGTAATAAGGGCTTGTCTCTTATCATGCAGAATTAGACATGGTTTTCAACAACTAGCATCATTGGTCTAGTGGTAGAATTCATCGTTGCCATCGATGAGGCCCGTGTTCGATTCACGGATGATGCATTGCAATTTTCTTTTTGTCCATGTCCCATGTTTTTTCTCGCCTGAAATAACACGACCCTCATGTCTGAGACGCACTTATTTACCTTGTACATAGAGTTTGGAATTCTCTGGTCGATGCGGCTCCTCTTTGATTTTGAGTTCGAACCAGTCTTGCGTTCCGCGGAATCAATCCAAGTCTCAGATAGAGACGAGGTTGCAAGCAGTCAGTGAATATTTAATGGCAGCCCTAGTCATAGAGATCATTCCAGTACATCCTCTCTTCAAGCTGCTCCTCACTCAGACCTGCATGCACAAAATGCTCACGCTGCGGCGTCCGAATCCAACGGTGAACCTCCCCAGCAGCCCTCCAGCCAAAGAAGCCCGCCATTTCCCAATCGATAAGCCCAACAATCTTGCCCTGATCGACGATGCAGTTGGACTCGGTGAAATCATTATGCATGAAGCTCCTGTCTGCATCGTCGCTTGCGCCTGAAAAGAGGATTTCCGCCTCCCGGGGATTCAGACGCCCGTTGCTGAGGATGTTGGGGTCGGGCACCACATGCGAACGAGCCCTGAAGCCCTCCCTTGGCTTGATGGTGTGCAGCAGCTTGAGTATTGCCCTGGCTTGCTCTTTGAAGGAATCCCGTTCTTCTCGGGAGAGATACGGACGCGCGACCGACAGACTCACACCGGGGAGTCTCTCTTGAACCAGAACCTGGCGATTGTGGATCTGCGAATAGTTGTTAGACCCTGTGAGGAATCGTGAGTAACGCGAGAACTGGGAATCATCCGTACCTTGCCAGCGAAGTAGATCTCCGGTACTCGGACACTGATAGCGTTGAGGACCGTCCTCGCAAGCGCAATTGCCTGGACTTCATTTGCGTCCGCGTACGAATAGTCAATTTCCGTACAGGAACCCTTCGGATCGTGGAGATGGCTGGACTTGACGATCACGCTACCAAGAGCGAAGACATCGCGGCCCCCTTCGTCGGCGGGATAAATCCGGTTCTCCTCGGTGCAGAGGCTAACAAAGGAGGCCCAGTACTCTAGTGACTCTGCAGTCTGCGAATTGGCGTGTTGGGAATCAATGCGGAAGTCGTCCGGCTTGGGTAGGTATCGACCGTAGAAAGGCACATCTGAATACAAGTCGGTTGGCGGAATCTTATCCGGGTCCGCTTCATACGGGTTCGTCATTTTGTAGTTGCAAATGAGGAAAGCTCACAGTAAATACTGTCTCAGTGTGGCTGGCAGCGGGGTTGTCGATACGCCGGACGCAAGGAACCGCGGACACGGACCTATCGTCTACGAAGGCCAGAACTCTACATTCAGCCTCAGCGATGGCCCAGGCCATGGCCCGCGCAGCATTTCTTTGGTGGAATCACGAGGCCGGGAGCGATGGAAGAGTTGCTGGGAGGACACCTGACTGGCTCCTCCCATCATCTCGGCTCCTTAGCTATGCTGCGAAAATGGAAATATCGTGCAAGTTAAATTCCACAGCTATTATATCATATATAATACCGAATCGATGAGAAGACCCCACAGCTAAAACGCAGAAAAGCCAATGACAACCAACCCTGTAAGTATATATCGCCGACCATGCAACATGAAACAATGAAGACCACGAAGTAATCGTACAGTTACCACATCTATTCCTTCATCTGCGACCCATGACCATGATTCATGCCAGACATACCAAGATCATACGCACCCATGGGCATATTCCCCGCACCGCCAAAACCCGACATACCAGCGCCAGGGTCCGGTTGAGAACCCGGATCAAGACTGGCGCCCGCGCCGATGGGATCAAGGTTAAAAGGGAGGAACCAGGCGGATGGCTGGTAATACTCGCCAGCACCCGAAGGTGCATTAGGATCCATCTGGCCAGTGAAGATATCCTGGGTTGAAAGGCCATGGTCCTGGGGCGGAGGCACGTCTGCGCCGTTCATTGTGGAAAAGGGAGTCTGATCGTTAGAGACGTAGGAAGTGGGAGATGGCTTGAAGCCAGAGAAGGAGTCATAGACAAACTGGCGGTCGAGTTGGGGGAGTTGATCGGTAACGGGGATGGTGAAGTCGAATGGGGAATGGCCAAAGGTTTGTTGGCGGTTTGGAGGGAACATTGGTTGCGGAAAGCCTGTTCCTGAGGTGCCGAGGATGCCGGGGGATGTTTCCATGTTGACGTCGACGATTTGTTGCGAGGTGGATGTAGGTGTTGTTTGGTCCATGCCTGTTAGGTCGATTCTGCTGCCGGCTCGAGAGTGTTTACGGCGGAGAACGCTCGGTTGTGGTGTCGGCGAGAGGCTGGCGAAGAAGTCCTCGACGCTCTGAAGGTCAGGTTTCTGGCTCATTACGGCCTCGTCGTCATTCTTTCGGCCGGCATGGCCATCTTCCCAATGTTGCCGTGACACGCCGTGGGGGTACTTGTCGAACCAGTCGCCGTACTGGAACATGGGAGCAACGGGCCCGTTCTGGGTCGTTACTGTGCCCTTGAGCGCGGCATCCGCAAACTGTCGGTAGCGGTCCTTGGCGCTTTCTACCATGTAATGGAACATGCCCCAGTATTTCTTCATTTTGTTCAGGTAGCGGTAAGTATGTCGTAGATTCTCTTTGGACCGGGCTTCTAGTTGCTGGTTTTTGGAAAAGATACCCCAAATATGCACGGTACTAGCAGAGTACGCGCAATACCCGGCAAAGGGAACAGTCAGAGGGTATGGCGCAGCATGATTGATGAGCGCAGAGATGTGATGAGCCGCCTCCACGGCGGCTCGTCCTGCATTGCTGAGGAATGTCCGCGGCATATCCCGCGGAGGGCGTCCGCCTGGTGAGAGGGGGATGGCAAACTGGTTGAGAAAAAGAGTATTTTGGTGTATGATGATGTGAAGGAAGAGGAACTGGTTGGCGACGCGGTCGGCCGCATGCACCTGGAGGTTTTCGTAGGTGAAATGTAAATGGCTTGGGAGCGACGCGGAAAAGTCTTCGATTTGCTTCCTAAGGCGTGAATACCCGGACTCTGGTGACCACAGTGGATGATTATCTCGTCGTTTCCCACCAAGGTTCAGATAGTCCACTATTCGGCCCCAAATCACGACCGCTCGAATGATATAGGCCAGCACGCCCATGTTGGACCTTGCATTGGACAGCTGCCCAACATCTTCCGGGACCGGATTGAGCACGTTGCCTTCTAAATCTTCCGTCGGTCCTGGGATCTCCATCTGAAAATGTGTCTCCTTGATCGGAAGTTGTATCTGGATGAACTTCTCGTTACCGATGGGCGGACGCTGACTGCCGGATGAGTTATATCGGTCCATCAGGAAACATGCCCACATAGTTCGCCTTCGGATCTCTCTATCTGTAAAGCTGAGCTGAGCGCCACCACTGTTACCTTGCGTCAGTAACGGATCGTAGTCGAGCTCGCGGTGCAATTGAAGCGCGTAGGCCATGCGCATGGCTTGTCCGCCAAAAGACCAACTCCGTCCGCCGTGGCATGTACCAAATTCATGAAGACCAAGTAGGAGGAAGACCGTTAAGATAGTGATATTCGGCTCGTCATGCCGCTTCAAGGCGATAGTGGCGGCCGGGCTTGCCCAGTTCTCTCCGCGCAAAAACGGGGGCTCCGAGTTAATCTGTGGGTGTGTCGAGAACCGAGCGGAAACGGCGCAAACGGCAAGAATGAGCACAGGCGGCACCGTTCGGGCCTTGAGTCTGCGCACAAAGCTCGGCTTGTGAAGGAGCAGATAGGACTGGCCGTAGACACAGTCAAAGAAAACCTCCGCAAGATGTTCCTGTATCTCCAGCGAGGGCAGAAACTCGGCTCCCTCGGTCATCAAACTCGGCCCATCGGGTTTGCCCTCGCGCCGCATGGGAAAGGTATCCTGCGGCCCGTTTTGGCTCCCGCGCGCCCACTGCTCCAGTTCAGCGGCGAACGCTTCATCAGCCGACCGCTTCTTCTGGTTCTTGACAGCTTGCCCTGGCTGCGCAGGCCGCACATTTGATCGGCCAATGGCCGCCATATCCCTAGCTTCATCCTTCGGAATTGTCTTGATAACCCGGTCCTCCATCCGCTTCAACCGTTTATCCAGCATCGCCATGTAATCCGTGCGGGGAGCCGCCTTTCGAGTCGTGACCTTGTACACACAAGGAATCCGTGACCGAGAGCAATGCTTGCATGCTGGCTTTTCGCCTGAGCAGCGAATCTTCTTCCGCCGACAAGCAATGCATGCTAATGGCAACCGTTTCCGCTCCTTCCCGGCCTTGGTTTTTGTTTCGCTCCATGCCGGCTTTTCCCCGGATTGCTCTTGAGTTTGTGCGGTTTCGTCTGCGTGATCGGGCGCATTTTCCTGGCCTGTATCTGGAAAAGCAATTGAGTCACCGCCGGTCTGAGCGCTTCCCGGCTCGCGCGAGCTGGCCGGGCTATTCTCTTCGAAATCGTCGGGGAGGGCGACATCGTCGTGGCCGTGGCCGGGGCCTAACGAGAGCGAGGGATTCGCCGCCGGGGACTCGTCGGGCTTGAATGGGATCATGATGGGTGCGGATACCCCAGCGACGGGGAACAGGTCATCGTTCGAAGGAGGGCAGAGTGGCAGGCGAGGGGTCCCAAAGGACGAGATAGCAATTATTGCTCAGAAAGCGGAGACGAACTGGCGAAGACGGGGAAAGAACGAGGGTCGGCTTGGCGCTGGTCGCTGTCCGGGGTTGGATTACTAATCCTCTTCTCCGGTCTCGCGAACCTTTTCTTCCTTTTCTTCTCTTACACCAGACAATTAGTACCCCAATTATTCAATTGAACAGCGATAACGAACCTGGTCGGTTTGTCCGAAGTTCTTTAGAACAATGTGACTCGATGTCATGGGCGAATGCACTGATCGCCATTGGGCGGACCCGAAGAACCTATTGTTTGGGCGAACCAGCGCAGCAGAAGCAACATTATGGAGCTCTATTGCTGTTGATCAAGTCTAGTTCTGTCCCAATTATCGGGCTTTAGCCGGGATCGCCCGGACGCGGCTCTCATTTCGGTTGTTAAATCATCTACGGAGTATATTGACAAGGTCTATCTAGAGACGGTAGCGAAACTCGAATGTGTTCCAGTCGGTCACATCATCGCCATCATCCTGCCTCGAGAGGGTCCGGATGAGCGGAGATACTTCCGTGCTACCCGTTTGACGGCCACCTGGCTGCTGGGGGACTCCAGCGGAGCCGGTGTTTACCATACCTTCTTCACGATCACGTCGGGAATTAAGGCGTCGCAGATACAAGTACAGGGAAAAGGTCAACACCGCTGCAAGCGCATAGCAAATGAGAATGGACCGGAACGAGGTCTCATGGCCTTCTTCGCGAGCGCGGAACAAGTGAGGGCCTGCGATATTTCCCACGCAGTATGCGACGAACATCGATCCCGTCATGGTCATCTTCTTGGTAACGCCCATGTAGTTGGTCTGCGCCAGGGACATGGTCAGAGGCAGCGCGCCAGGGCCCGCGGCAAGGAGGAAATATCCCAAGAGCTGGATGCCGAGGGAAACGTGGTATACCCGGGCATAGACCAGGGTGCTTCCGAGGCCTGATATTGCCAGGATGCACGCAATGAGGATGCAGTTGATGTTCCGAAATCGACCCGCGAGCCATCCGGTGAGGGTGATTGTCCCGGCGCTGATGAGGCTCACAGGGATATTGATCAAGGTGGATTCCAAGGCCGTGAACCCGAAGGACTTGATGACCAGGTTCGCAAAGTTCTGGATGCCTCCGTTGGGTATCTGGAGCAGAGTGACAATTCCAAGGAGATGCCATGTTTTAGGGTCTCGGAAACACTCGAATGCCTGCTCTGTGTTCCATTTAGTCCCCTCTGTGCGTCCTGTTCCGGCAATGACGACGCGATCTGATATGAACGCTTTCTCTCCCTCGGTCAAAAAAGTCGCATTCGAAATGCTGTCTGGGAGTAAGGCTAGAATGACGAAGGCCCAGAAGAAAGTGACTACCCCAAGGATCATGAAAAGCCACATCCATGGACGCAGAGGGTGTTCTATATGGCCGACGCCGTACGCCAAAAGACTGGCCATAAGCCCACCAAAGGAATTTCCCGAGAACCAGATACCGGTTCGTATAGGTATCTCATCGCGGGTATACCACGTGGTAGTGATGAACATGAACGCCGGCGTTATGGTTGCTTCTGCGACCCCTAGCATAAACCGGACCATTAGCAAGCCGCCATAGTTGACACAAGCGGCAGTCAAAGCGACCACGGTCCCCCAGAAGAACGTATTCGCAGCTAGGTATTTTGCCACGGGGACGCGTGGGATGAGGAAGTTGGTGGGCTTAATGTCTGTCAGCTGTAGTGACGGAAGACCGGACCTAGGTGAGCATACCCATTCCCAGAGCAAATAACCGAAGTAGAATGCACTCGATACCCAGCTATACTGCTGTCCGACCAGGTGCTATATTGTCAGTCGCCACTCTGATGAATGGAAACCGAACTCACTGTATCCTCGATCAGGCCAAAAACTGCCGCACTGGACAGGATTGTTTTGTCCATGAAGGCGAGCATGTAGGTGATGAACAGGAGGGGAATCAGACGCCGATCGACCTTTTGCAGCGCTTGGGACGCTTCAATTGCGCTGCTGTCGCCATGCTGCAGGGCCGGGGCCATCCTCAAGGTGGTTGAGGAAGTAAGGTGGATTGTGCGACGAACTTGCGGGGAAGCAGCATTGGACCATTCCGGACTTAGCGATCAACCACGGCCCTCCCGTCAGCTTATCGCAGGCAGGCGCCCACAGCCTAAATCAACTTCAATAACCCTCATCAATTCAACATCGATAGTTCTGAGCAGGCTCTTATCCAGTCTGAGGCCCTGGCCACGGTCGGAGACCCCACTGACAACGACCGAACTATTGTGGGGCGCGCCCTACGGACTACAACCCGCTTATGGGCAGCATGCACTCTATAAGTAGACGTGCCTGATGACCAGAATCATTTGGTCTCAGACCGATACTTTCCGAAATGCGTCGAGCTGCTCGGCAAGAAGTTCCTGCGGCCTTTGAGGCCGAGTCAGTGGCTGAAGCTGAGAGTCATGCAGTAACCTGGGCCTTTCCCGAGGGTGGCCGACAGGCATGGACCTGCCTACTGGGGTCCTGTTTACTCATGTTTCCCTCGTTTGGTTTTCAGACTGCCAGTGAGTTCCCACCGGAAGAATAGTAGCAAATGTCCTGCTGACAATTCTGCAGTTGGTTCTGTTCAAGAATATATCAGCACGAACCAGCTTGCCGGGTATAGTGTCCGCGACGTAGGCTGGATCACTGCCATCCTGGTGTTTCTGACTCTATTCCTCGGAGTCCAAGTTGGTCCTCTTTTTGATCGATATGGACCACGGACTCTGTTGATTTGCGGGTCGCTGGCCAGCTTCATGTCGTACATGCTGCTCGCAGAATGCACCAAGTACTGGCACTTCATCCTGTGTTTGTCCGTGCTTGGAGGAATCGCCGCCGCAGTTATTACCACCGTGTCGATTGCTGTCCTGAGCCACTGGTTTTATCGCCGGCGCGCGCTTGCGTCCGGCCTCTGCATGGCGGGATCCTCTGCCGGCGGAGCGATCCTACCACTCGTTCTACGGGCGCTATTCCCGCGGTATGGTTGGACAATTGCCATCCGCGTGGTCGCCTTCATCGCGCTAGGATGTTATGCGCTAGGTGTAATCCTAGTCCGTGGACGACTACCCCTAAGTGGCAGCGCCAGCAAAGCAACGATTGACTTCCGCGCGTTCAAGTCACTGCGCCTCTGCTTCCTGACCGTGGCCGTGTTCTCCTTCGAGTTCATCATCTTCGGCTGTGCCGCACTACTACCAACGTACGTGCGCTTTGCCGGAATGTCCACAGACATCCAGTTCTACTCCCTCACCGTCTTGAACAGCATGAGCTTGCTGGGCAGAGTCTTTCCCGGAGTTGCCGCCGACCTGTTTGGGCGCTTTAACATCCTGCTGTGTCTAGTAGTAGTCACAATGGTAGCCATGGCGGCCGTGTGGCTGCCCTTCGGCACCCGCGACGAGACAACACTGCTCGCTGTCGTTGCGGTATTTGGATTCGGCTCTGGCGGGTGGCTCTCGCTGGCGCCGGTGTGCGCCGGCCAGTTATGCAGAACAGAAGAGTACGGACGCTACTATGGCACCATCTACTTTGTGGCGGCGTTTGGGGTCCTCTTGACGGTTCCTGTTGGGGGCGATCTGCTGCAGTCAACCACGCCCAGGGTGCTCATTGGGTTCTATTCGGCGGTGCTGCTGGTTGGGTTTGTTGCGCTTGCGTTGTCGAGATGGGCTTTGTTGGAGTGGAGGTGGAGGTGGAAGGTGAAGGTATAAACCGTAGCTAGGCTCCTTTCAAGATGATGTCCTGGGGTAGGTATCTCAGATAAAGATAGAATCTAGAAACTTGAAGTAATCGCAGCTTGCTCTGGTTTCAGAGTGGTTCAAGAGAAGACATGTAACCTTTTGTCATACATAGAAAGAGGACATCTATTCAAGGCCCACTCCATCACATAGCCATGTCATTGTTCGAACAACCTACCTTGCCCAGCGAAGCCCAACCATCCTAGTTAGGACTAGCTGCATGCCAACCTACGGTAATCTCATGCGGGCATGTCCTAAGAGACAGCCTAATCGAAAACAACCTTCTGCCCGGACCTCCACGGGTGACTTCCTCGTCAAAATAAAGTATGCCTAAGCGCCCACGTCTCTCTTTCTGCCTTTCTAAGACAAATGGGATCAAAGTCCGTCTTTTCTCTACTACCCACACCAAGGCCTCTCGTTCTGATCTATTCGACTACACGTCAGGCCGGTGGATGTATGTTCTTTCCCTATCGCAATAACCTTCCATAACTGATCCAGCGTAGCTACAATGACGCCCTACGGCACCGGGAGAGAAGGCGAATCTTCAACGTTCCGGAGCTTAAGCGCCTGGCAGCGTCATCAATCGGCCAGAAGGAAGAAGACGTGGTTGGTTTCGAGAAGCTAGCCGAGGGAGGGTTCAACAGGACCTTTCTCGTGACGATGCGAGATACATTTCGATTCGTGGCACGGATTCCTTATCCTGTAACTCAGCCCAAATCCTTGGTCATCGCCAGTGAAGTCGCGACCATGGATTATCTCCGTGCTCATGACATCCCAGTCCCCCAGGTCTACGGCTACTCTGCAACTGCCGATAACCCTGCGGAGACGGAATACATTTTCATGGAACTTATGCCAGGACACAACCTGGGTGACATATGGTTCGACCTGACTGAGAAGCAGAGGTCCAGATTGCTTACGCAGCTGGTGCAGGTCGAGTCGCGATTGTTTGCGCTGCGATTTCCAGCGAGCGGGAGTCTGTATTACTGCTCCGACCTGCCTGAGCATACCAAGGTCATCGTTGCGAGCCCGACAACCAGCGCAGGCCGCTTCTGCATCGGTCCGGAGACATCGCTTGGGCTGGTGTACGGGAGGAGGTCGAGCTTACAAGTAGACCGTGGACCATGTGAGTATCTACTGGCTCACATCAGAAATCAATTTAATGTATACAGATCAAGATACCCTCACAGCATTAACAGCCGGTGCAAAAAAGGAGATTGCATACCTGTCCCAATTCGGCCAACCTCTCCAGCCCTTCCAGCGTCTCCGCAGAGAGACCTACAACTACCAGCCCCAATCGCACCTCGACCACATCGCAACCCTCAACCAATATCTCCAGATCGCACCGAGTCTTACTCCCCACAATAATCCAGCCCTGCAGCGCCCCGTCCTCCGACATCCAGATCTCCAACCCAACAACATCTTCGTCACAAACGAACTCGAAATCACCGCGCTGATCGACTGGCAGCACACCGCAATTCTCCCCCTATTCCTACAATGCGCCATCCCCAACAGCATCCAAAACTACGGCGACGAGATCTCCGAGTCTCTAACGGAACCGACCGTGCCGGCCAATTTCAACGACCTGGAACCACAAGAGCAATATGCTCAAGCCGACCTCTTCCGTAAGCGTCAGCTTCACTACCTCTACGTCAAAATGACCTCGCAGATGAACACCGAGCACTACGATGCCCTGGCCCATGGGTTCAGCACGCTGAGACGACGGATCTTTCATCATGCCAGCGAGCCCTGGGAAGGCGATAATGTATCGCTCAAGTCGGATCTGATTACACTCTCGCAGAAGTGGACAAATATCAATGGTACAGGTGGCAATGCGCCACCTTGTCCACTGGTATACTCCGACGCCGAGTCAACTGAGTGCTTCAGACTAGCGCGCGCTCAAGCTGAGGCAGATGAGCAGTTCAGATTGTGCCGGGATGTGATTGGGGCTGGGAATGAGGGCTGGGTTCATGTTGACCAGTATGAGGAGGTTAAGGCAAGGGAAAGGACATTGAGGAGGAATGCACTTGACGCGGCGGAAACGGATCAGGAGAGGAAAGAGATAGAGGAGAATTGGATTTTTGATGATTTTGATGAGGATGGGTATATGTAGCAATACTTTCTCTGATGTGATGAGTCTGTAGTATGATTCATTATCAAAGATGTGAAGTATTCCATGATATATATCAACCTTCAAAGTTTTCTCCTACTAATGCAATTCCGTGAGAACTGTACTACGAATCCATGGACTCCTTACAACCGAACGGTGTATACTGCCCCACATTTAAGGGTTCTCGGCGAGTGGGGCCAAGCCAATCACGTGAAGAAGAAGATGTCACTGCTTGCCCGTGATTGGGCGACGCATTTCTTCAGCAACAGTATGGCACAGATATCAAGCAGAAAGTATCCAGACAGATATCGCAATACCCATCCAAGTCCCCTACAACACTCAGAGCGAAGCGCAATTTTCAACATGGATCTCGAGAAACAACCCCGCGACCCGGAAACAGCCCCTGCCCCAGCACAAGCACCATCATGCGCTGGATACCCACCAGACAACGACGACGGCACCCCAGACACCGGCCCAGTTTCAGCCTTCAAACAGCTCGGCCTGCTCGACCGCTTCCTAGCCCTCTGGATCTTCCTCGCCATGGCTATCGGCATCATCCTGGGCAACTTCGTCCCGAATACGAGCGAGGCGCTGCAGAGGGGGAAGTTCGTGGATGTTTCGGTGCCGATTGGTAGCTCTTCTCCTTCCCTCACAAGTACGAAAATGGTGTAGCTGACGCGCGTAGCGGTCGGTTTGCTGGTCATGATGTACCCGATTCTGTGCAAGGTGCGGTTTGAGACGCTGCACCGGTCGTTCGCGCAGAAGAGCCTTTGGGTCCAGGTTGCGTTTAGTGTGTTGGTGAATTGGGTTGTTGCGCCGTTGTTTATGGTATGATTCCCGATCCTTGTTTCTGGCAGAGTTGGAAAGGCTGATGGTTGTAGCTTGGCCTGGCGTGGGCGTTTCTCCCGGATGAGAGGGGTCTCAGGGAGGGGTTGATCTTGGTGGGCATTGCGCGGTGTATTGCGATGGTATGGATTTGCCGACATTTGTTGAGGTCATGACTGACAAACGTAAGGTGCTCGTCTGGACCGGACTGGCCGGCGGCGACGGCGACTACTGCGCGATCCTGGTGGCCATCAACTCGATTCTGCAGATGGTGCTCTTCGCACCACTGGCCATCTTCTTCATCAATGTGATCGGCGGCTCCGACGAAGGTATCAGCATCGACTACTCGCTCGCCGCGAAGAGCGTCGGCGTCTTCCTCGGTATCCCGCTGGGCGCAGCCATCGTCACGCGCTTCACCCTGCGGTTCCTGATAAGCGCGGAGTGGTACGAGCGGCAGTTCCTGCGATGGCTGAGCCCCTGGTCGCTGATCGGGCTGCTGTTTACCATCCTCGTGCTGTTCGCGTCGCAGGGGAAGCAAGTGGTGCATTCGATCGTCTCTGTGGTGCGGGTAGCCGCGCCGCTGATCGTCTACTTCGCGGTTATTTTCCTGGTGACGCTTGCGGTGACGAGGCGGTTCGGATTCGGGTATAAGCTGTCCTGCACGCAGAGCTTTACGGCCGCGAGCAATAACTTTGAGCTGGCGATTGCGGTGGCGATCGCGGCGTTTGGGGTAGATAGTGACCAGGCCTTAGCTGCGACGGTTGGTCCGCTGATTGAGGTCCCGGTATTGCTGGGGTTGGTGTACGTGGTCAAATGGGTCGCTAGACGACAGAAGTGGGCGTGATGCGCGTTCTGTATATAGTCGTAGGCTTAATGACCACTGATTTCATCCAAGACTTGGAATAGGACCTGGTTCTGGACTCGGCATCCTTCTTCGGAGCTGCTGCGGAAGAAGCCTTTGCGGAGCTTCGCCTGGATTTCCGAGACGTCGACGCCGCGAGCGTTGTACTGGTTCACCAGTTTCTCGGCAATGGCGCAGAAAGTCGTGTTGAGGACTCGCTCGCTGATCGGCAGAGACTCCGGCCCCTCGTCGGCTGAGCATGCACAGAAAGGAGGAAGCGGCGTTGCTCTGGGTTGTCTACATCGAGGTTCACTCGTGCTGGGCTGGCATGTACCGACCACAGACTCGTGGCCTAACGGAGTGTCGGTCCTGGGATTCGGCTCAGGCTGCGTCCATTTGACCTTCTCAGGCTGCATTTGGGATCCTTGGGGTCGTTGAAGTGCCGGAATCGCAACCTTCTGGGCCATGACCGGGTCGTCAACGATCCGCAAATACTCCTCGAGGGCATCAGGTGGAACCCCCAGGAACAGGTGCAGATCTCTTAGTTTTCGATTCTCGGCCTCTAGTCTTTGGACAGCTAGCCTGTTTTCGACATCCCTCCGGTCGAGCTCTCGTTGGAGGCTAAGGACCTTCCGTTCCAGATCCTGGAGGTGGTCCTGTTTCCGCGCTCTTGATTTGCGCTGGTTCTCCCTAACGCGGGCAAGCTTATCTAGACGCTAGGCAGGTGAGAAATGCGATTGATAGATTCGATTGGCGTGTTACCTTCTTCTCCACGGCTGAGTCCATTTTGTCTCCGAGCGATCTGGTGCAACGCGATAAATTCCCCGCGGATCGAGAGTCCGCGAGAAAGAAGAATCCGATCGAGAGGAAACTCACGTGACCTTCTCCCATTCGCGTCTTCCTCTGCGGATTCGAGCGGATTTCGGTGTGGGCTGCTGGAGCAATTATCTTGGCCGTCTTCTGGCCTGTAATGGCATGCTAGATCTGCAGATCAAACAATAGTCCAGCTTGTTTTAGCACAATGCCGCGATGAAGCAGGATGGGTCCAGAGGGATGGGAGTGGCACTGAATACGGAGCGACGTCACACCGGATCGCGCGGTTCACCTCGAGCTCCAGACATTCCTCCCCCTTCCTCTCACCAAACAGGAATTCATCCTGAACTCCACGATCTCTGTCGCGTCTACCTACATAGTCTTACACCCGTTCGTCTCGGCCCCCATCTCCGTCTGCGCTAGACAATTAAGCTCACACCCCAGACCCCAGATTAAGCTTAGGTCCCCAACATGGTCTCGACACGCCATCACCCGAGCGACTTCCCACCCCCGACCCCCAAATCTTCAACCCCGTCGTCGGCAACCTCCGAACCAAGCGGCGCCGCCTCCAGGAGATGGGTGCACACGCCCACGACAATCACCACGCTCTGGCTGCTGATCTCGTGCCCGCTTGTCCTCTGGGACGCCGGCTACTGTCTCCTGCGCCCGCACAGCATGCCCGGCGGGAAATACCACTCGTTCTGGTCCGGCTATAAGTGGTACGGCACCGTCGACTACATCTACGGGTGGCCGGCGTTCAATGCGAAGAACGGATTCACAAATGCGCAGTCTATTCTGAACCTGGTCGAGACCGCGGGGTACCTGTACTATCTGTACGTTGTATACAGGCACGGAACGCCTGCGGCTGGATCGAAGGGCTCGCGCGAGACGCAGGGGGGAATCTCATGGCTTCTGGCTACGGATAAGGTCGTCTCGGGGCGGACGGGGTCCACGGCGTTGCTCGCGGCGTTTAGTTCGTCTGTGAGCACGGTTTCAAAGACGGTGCTTTACTGTACGGCCACGGTCATCGCATATAGAATCGAAAGCTCAGCTAACATCGCATAGGGCTGCAAGAATACTTCAGTAACTTTGAGAACATCGGCCACAATGGGTTCTGGCCTCTCACTGCTTGGATTCTGCTCAAGTGGGTTCTTCTTTGCACTCATTGACTAGCTGCTAATTGGTATAGTGGCGCTTGGATTGTCGTCCCTATTTGGAATCTGCATGTTTTAGGGGAGGAGATTGTGTCTTCGCTTGCTAATGGCAGTGGTCCCCGTCAACGCGGTCGTCCTAAGGCGCAGTAGCGCGGATTGACTAGTACATATACATCGCGGGACTCGAAAGGAAGAAATGCTGGATACTATCCGATATCCGTTGAATGATTTTGCTCTACGTCTAGGTATTATGGGACTGGCTAGTTCTTGGCTATCTAAACTAATACAAGTGAGGGGCTTTATTCGATCGTACATCGAGATCTCACAGCTCCTATTTGTCGATCTATCCGTCGTAATCGAGATTCGTAGATCACTGCATCCTGCGTCCCTTTTCCTCTTTGAATCTCTGTATGTAACAATGCTGCCGATATGACATCACCACCATGACACCTACACCTACACCTCGATTCGCCGAACACGATAAAACCAACCCGCCCCGGGTATTTGCATTGCAGTTCCCAGCCAGGACTCCAAAACCATAGAGGATTGTCCCAATCATGGCGAATCCCGACAGAAAACGCATCGTCGTGATTGGCGCCGGCGCAGCAGGAATGGTACCTCTACCTCTATATTCTCACTCCAGTTTCCACCAACTCTAATGAGACCAGTCCTGCGCCGCAACACTAGCAAAACACCCCTCCAAGTTCGACATCACGCTCATCGACAGCGTCTCCCAAACCGGCGGGCAGGCAACGACTCTCCCCCTGGACTCCAACAAATACGGCGCATCCTGGCTGAACGACGGCGTGCAAGGCGGCAGCAGCATCTTCAAGCACACCTTCAAGTTCTTCCGGGACTACGGGTACGAGCCGCACGAGGTGAAATTGCAAGTCGCGTTCGGGAAGGGCTCCGATGCGTTCTTTACGAATGTGTTCCCCAGCCCACTGGTCGATGAGTTCCGCGCCGAGATCAAGAAGCTAGGGCGCGTGATGAAGGTCATCAAGTACGCCTTGCCGATACTGGGCGTCTTGCCGGTGAAGGTAATCCTGAAGTTATTTCGGTTCAGCACGGAGTTTGGCAATCGCATGCTCCTCCCCCTGCTGGCACTATTCTTAGGCACAGGCAACCAAACGCCCAATGTGAGCTGTGCGCTACTCGAGCGGCTTTTCCAGGACCCCGCCATGAGACTGTGGGAGTATGACTCCGAAGGCCTAATGACGAATCTCCCGACCATGTGTACATTTCCGAATCTAGGCGAATTTTACGAGACGTGGAAGAACGATCTCGAGATCAAGGGCGTGCGGATCCATCTGAACACCGAGATCGAGATCCTGCATCGAGACCACGACGGCGTCGTACTCAGCCTACACACACCAGACGGCGAGAAAAAAGAAGCATTCGACACGATGGTGCTCTGCACGCCCGCCGACGAGTCCCTTCGACTCCTGGGCCGCAACGCCAACTGGAAAGAGCGCTGGGTGCTGGGCGGCGTGAAGTTCTTCGACGATGTGACTGTCACACATACCGACGCCACCTACTTCAACAGCATATTCGAGACGCGCGTCCGCGATTCCCTCGTCTCAACGGCCCCTTCATCCTCAGTATCACCGGAAACCGCATCAAAGCGCCAAGAGCAACTCTCCTTCGCGACGAAACCGTCCACATGCGAGAAAGACGGCTGGACGGGCTTCAACCCGATGTACTACACGCACAGCTACGCAACCGAGCAGGATAAGATCGAGATGGGCTTCGACTGCTCCAACTACCAGCACCAGTTCCGGCAGGCCGTGGGCGTGGGAAATCCTCCGCTCCCAGACGAGCAGCATATCTACCAAACCATCTTCCTGGATAAAAGCCGCCAGGACCTCTGGACGTGGGAGGATATCGACGAGACCAAGATCCTGGGCAAGAAGTGGTGGCACCAGTTTGGGCACCGGTGGCAGCATTATGCGCGCGTTGTGCCGGGGATGATGTTTGCTAATAGTTTGGCGAATAAGACGCTTTTTGCGGGGGCTTGGACGATGGTGGTACGTCTCTCTTGTCCTCCTCCTTAAACGTTCTCCGGATTGATACGGTGAGTGGTGGCTAATGGATTGGTCGTGCGATAGAATATGCACGAGATCGCGTGTATCTCGGGTATAGCGGCGGCGTATAGGCTCGGCGCGAGCTACGATCATTTCGACGACTTCGCGCAGGAGGTCTTCGCGAAGTATTTGCTTGTTTGTCATGGGGTGAGGTATAAGGGGGAGTCGGGGGATAAGAAGCGTGTTTGATGACGGTAGTTAGACCCTAGCACTCCCCTTAGATAACATTTGTATACGAGAAGGCGTAACCCACTGCAATCAATCCAGTATCTTCTCGATTCATTGCATTCATTTTCTTTCTAACCCTTGTCTCTATACATACCTAACCATAGACCACGTGACACGTCTCTATCCCGACTGCAACTCATCTACGCGCTTACGCTCCTGCTCCCCAATCTCATCTAGAAATGTCAGCAAGGTTAAGAACCCCCAAACTATGCTCTAGTGTTTTCAAGCCTGTTCCTCCCCGCATTCGACCCCGGCCATGGCCATCCACCACACCCCCCAGCAGGGGAATCGCGTCAAAGACCATACTCGCTGGTAGGTACCTATATCCATCCCACCATCACCCTCGCAAAGAGTAAACGACTAACAAAGCTAGACTGCAACCCCGAGCCATTCTACGCGTCCTCCAGCCAACGATGGCTGTGGAACGAGCCATCCCAGCTGGCACGCCGGTACGTCCGTTTCAACCTGGACGCCCTGGTCCAGATCGCAGAGGAAGCAGCAGGGCAGAATGCCGTCTGCGTCAACGTCACAAAGCTGCAAGAGGGCAATTTCAATAAGGTCTTTCTTGCGTCGATGCAGGATGGACGCGAAGTCGTGCTTAAGATCCCGAATCCGAATGCGGGGATGGCGCATTATACCACGGCTTCTGAGGTCGCGACTATGCAATATGTGAGGGGCTGTTTTGGTCTTGTTAAACAATTCCCTTGGCGTTGAGTACTGATTGTTTTCATGCAGGTCCGGGAGAAGCTTAATATTCCTGTTCCCAAGGTCCTTGGGTATTGCTCGAGAGCCTCTGGAAGCAGTCTCGGGGCGGAGTACATTGTCATGGAAAGGGCGCCAGGAGTCGAACTTGCCCGCGTATGGGATCAGTTTAAGGGCCGAGAGAAAGTGGCTATTGTGAAGCAGGTTGCTGCCATTACCTGCAAACTGGCTCGTGCCCGGTTCCAGGCAAACGGCGCACTGTACAAGCGGGAGGATGTGGCTGCTGCGGAAAGTATCGCCATTGACGAGCATTTTGCTATTGGGCCTACGGTTGGACGGTCTTGGTTTGATGATCGGAGAGGGGAGGTAGATGTTCATCGGGGTCCTTGTATGTCGTTCGTTACCCCACGTAATCAATATGGATATTGAACTGATCGGTCATAGGGGATTCAGCAGAAAGTCTCATGAAAGCTCTCGCCCACCGAGAAGTAGCTTGCCTGCATAAGTTCGACAAGTTTCCCCAGGATACACAGCAAGGCATTTTCAACGGCCCCCGCGGGTACCATCCAACCAAGGAAGCAAAACTGTCCGTCCTAGACGACTTTCTCAAAGTCCTCCCTTATATCATCCCCAGAGTCTGGAAGCACACAGAAATTGAGACCGAGACCAAGATATCAAGCGGCATCCTCTGGCACAACGATCTTCACGCTGAGAACATCTTCGTCGACGAAACCAACCCATCCAAAATCACAAGCATAATCGACTGGCAAGCCGTGCCTATATCTCCCCTCTTCCTGACAGCCCACCACCCATCCCTAATAGAGTACGACGGGCCCCAGTTAGAAGGATTCACGAAACCCGTTCTCCCCTCTAACCTGGACACACTCAACCCCGAGGCCAAGAAAGCCGCTAAACAGCTCTTCCTCGCGCAATCCCTCTGGCTCACGTACGAAATCGAAGTCCAGCGCAACGCGCCGCAGCTTCTCCGTGTATTCCGATATAGAGAAACACTACCCGGACAAATACTCGGGCTCATCGGGTCTATCTTCGACGATGGTGAGCCGTACGTGCAGAGCGTATTGGCCGAAATTGCGCAAGGGAGGACCTGGAAGCAGACCATCGCGGATAATGCAGAGGAAGCCGGGCAACAGCCGAGTGTTGCTGATTGTCCCTTGCAGTATTCAGAGCGGGAGCTAGCAGATCAGCAAAAGCAGCTCCAGAAATGGAGCAGGGATATCGAGCGCAAAGCGCAGGTCCTTGACGAGATCGGTGCTTACACGGGATGGAATGGGGCTGTGCCACTCAGTGACTATGAGGAGGTTGGTGGGCGGCTTGAGGCTGCGAAGGTGAGGTTTTTGGAAAGAGAGGCGAGGGATGAGAACGAGAAAAAGGCGTGGGAGGCTGTTTGGCCGTTTCAGGATACCCCGGGGTGTAGCTAGATTTATTTAACCTCAATGTACAATAGCAATTCCAGTTAACCATATCCATCTGCATGCTCGCGTGGAACACCTACCTGGTTTACTGTGTAGGGGATCTCTGGATTGTCAGATGTGAGTCTATTAGCAAATGAAAACCTGACTGGGGAGTACCTCATGCATCTTTTACCAGCTTTCAACCATAATGTCGATAAATACATACCTACATGCAGTATCCATATGCTTGGCTGCACTCTCCTCGATATATATACCCAGCTTGGCCAGAACCCAGGCAGAAGGCTATCGGGCTCAATCCTGGTAACATAGCAAGCACACGAGATATACTATCGGAAGAATTTAATTGGGAGTTCTTTTCTCTGTAGTAGGTAAGTATATTTTACATCAGGTCTGCTAGACCTCATCCAAACCAAGTACCATGACCTCCATGACAGCCGCTAATATACACGTATGCAAAGGGTATGAAAACAGTCAACAAAAAAAAGTACTCAGCTCTAAGCCCATGCTGCTAGAACCGCATCAAAAAGCAAATCTATCAAGTCTTCGCAAGAACGCACCAAACACCACCTCATGCCTCACAACGACTTCAACAACTCCCTCACCTTCCCACGACTCATCGGCTTCGTCAGAAACACATTAATCCCGCTCGCAAACGCCTCCTGCTGCGCATCCTTACTGTCCAGCCCCGTCAGCGCCGCGATGGTCGTCGCACCCCAAGGCGGCCGTTTCTCCGGATACTCATCGAAATACCGCCGCTCGAACTGCCGGATCTTCTGGCTGGCCTCGAACCCGTCCATGACGGGCATGGAAATGTCGATGATCACCAGGCTGAATTTGCCCGGGTGCGCTGCGAACGTCTCGTACGCTTCCAGGCCGTTTCGGGCGGTGGCGCTGGTCCAGCCTTCTTTTTTGGTGTAGGCGACTAGGATGTCGAGGTTGATGCGGTTGTCTTCGACGAGGAGGACGGTGGGGGGTGGGTTGGTGTTGCTTGAGTCTGGGTCTGAGCCCTTGGCCCCTGCCTCCTCGGTTGGAGTTGCGGGGCCGACGGAGCCTGGGTCTGGGGCTTTTTCACTTGCCGGGGAGAGACTCTCTGTTAGCGAGTTCTTGAGGTGCTGCTGCTGCTCGCCAGCTTGTTGCGCTCTGATTTCGTGTGTAATCTGTGCCTCGACGTCTTGCACTTCTTTGGTCTCGGTGGCGGGCCGTTTGCTGACTTTCATTCGTTCGTCTGGTGCATCGCGCGGCCCGATGTCGAGTGGGAGATGCGAGGACTCGGGGATCTCGACCCACCGTGTCTCCTCGCCCTGGGCTGCGTCATTGCCCTCCATGCGCCTGAGACATAACTCGAGCGTTTTGGCGAGCTTGCGAGGCCCGCAGGGCTGGCTGATGAACTCGATGATGGACTCGCGGTTGTGACTTTGGGATCTCGCGAACATCCGATGCGCTGCCTCGGGCGATTGGCAGATGACGATGAGGGGGGACAGCTTGTTTGGCTCGTCGAGGTTGAGCGCTTGGTTTCCTGCCGCGTCGGGGTCGTCGAGGTCCGTGTGCACCATCAGGTAGAAATCGCAGGCGGTCGGCGGGTTGTCTTTCAGGGAGACCTTTTTGACGGAAAGATGGAACCATTCTTCGCACAGGCGGGTTAGAGAGCTCGAGAGCGTCGCGTCTCGTTCGGAGGCGAGGGACGAGCCGAATCCGACTAGGCCGAGCGTCTTGCCCTGGGCTTCCTGTCGGATGGATCGGTATGCTGCGGTTGTTGAGGATTCGTCCGAGGTCGATGGGACAAGAGACATGGGGACGTGGATGGTTATCTCGGTGCCTTTGTCTTTCTCTGAGCTCACTTCGATTGTCCCGTGCAGAGACGCAAGCGCTTTGCGGACAATGGAGAGGCCAAGGCCGCTGCCTGGGGCGAGGGCATCTTCTTGCGAGAAAGGTGTGAAGAGGCCGTTACGCAGGAATGCAGCTCCAATCCCCTGACCGGTGTCTTTGACTGTCAGAACCACGGTGCACTTGGTGGCGCCAGTCTCGGAGTCCGAGGACTCATTGCTTGATCGGCGAGGGCCTGCGTCCTCTGCCCCTTCCACCACCTTCAGTCCTAGGTAGACGAATCCTTGCTGCGTGTATTTGAGTGCGTTGCTGAAAACGTTCAACAAGATACGTCTCCAGCATCCCGCTTGCGTGTAGAATCTCCATTCGTCGGCTTCTTGGATGTCGAAGATAATGGTGACTTGCTTCGCCGAGATAACAGCGGTCTTTGACCCACCGCCGCCTCTTCGCGTGTGATGATAAAAGCTGTGACCCGCGAAGATGCTTTCGACAACCTCTTCGAGGACCGCATCCAGCTGCGTATCGGCAAAGGTATTCTCGCTGCTACTCGAGGGGTTGCGCTTGAGGCTTCCTCGGTCCTGGTCTGAAGGAATGGACGGTTTGGCATGCTTGCGCTTCGGACCGCGGTCTTTCTTGAATTTGTCGATGTACGTAAAGTCCAGCAGATGGTTGATCGTGTCCAACAGCGTTCTTCCACATGACTCGATCGTGTGCACCATTCCATATTGCAATGCATTCATGGCGGTGTCGCTCAGGATGTCGGCCGTGCCGAGAATCCCATGCAAGGGGCTTCTCAGTTCATGCGAGATGCTGCTGACGAGGTTGGTCTTTGCTTTGTCGGCCATTTCGATATCGAGCTTGTGCACCGAGGCCATGACACTATTGCCAAAAGCCCGCAGGTACGCAAGTTCGTTCTCGGCCGTGAAGAGACGGTGCGGCGTCTTGGTCCAGACAAGCAGCCCTGACAGCCACCTTGATTTATGGGAATCCCACAGCGGCAGAAAGATGACGCTGCGGGCGCCGTCGAGGACTTTGTGCAGGTCATCCGCATCCTGCTCGTGGCTTCGCTTCCGTCTCTTGGAGTTCTTGGTTGATCCAGATCTCCTCGAGGTTGCGGTAGACCCGCTGTTGTTACTATCGTCTGATAACGACCCGTCTTCGTTGTAGTTGAATATCTTGCCACTAGGGTACCGATTCATCATTGCCTTGAGCAAGTCTTCACGGACCGGGTATTTGTGAACCGTCAACTTCGATCCAGATTTGGAATTGGCGTCGATGGTGGAAAAGTGCGAAGTAGAAGATCCCAGAGTTCGACAGGTGGTCGTGCTCTCGTCTTGGCCGGAGTCAAGACTGTCTTCGCTAGTCGTTGTGGTATCACTTCCTGAACGAGGTTCGCGGTCCTGATGGAACTCGTATCCCACCAGGCCACCGAAGGACTCGACCCTAGCGTCGAGGAAGGCCACGCCTTCCACCGCGATAGACTCGCGAATCAGGTTTGCCGCTCGAGAAAATATCTCTTGCAGCGCACCTTGCACGCCATCGTCGTCGGGAAGAATGTCGCTGGAAGGCTCCGCCCGGAAAGTGGCCTTTTCCTGCAGTGACTCCTTCCTCCTGTGCCTGCCGGGTCGTACATCGGGTACTTCTTGCACCTTCTTCCCGTCTTTGGGCTTTGTATCCAATCGGTCACTGTCGGGAGATGAAGAATCATCCTTAGCCGGACGGTGCGGAAGCTGTCGCCGAGTGGTGTCTCGGGCTTCCTGCAAATCCTGCTGGCGTTTATTCAACAGGCCTTCCACAGCCTCATCGCCAGTCCGACCCCTCGCACCATCCTGCTCGTTCGACTCCAGCCACGAATCCCGCAGCGTGGCCTTCCCCTCCACAAAGCTCCCCAGACCAACGATCATCTTGCGAGCTTGAGCATGCTCATACTTCAAGTGCATCGTGTCGAGGTATCTCATTACCGTCGCAGCCATGTCCCTCATGAAGGCTATCGACCGGTCGTCCACACCAGACGGCCGCGGCTGCGGGTCAAGAACCGCATACGACCCGACGGTGTTTCCCCTCGGTGTGATGATCGGAACGCCCACGTAAAATCGGCCGTTGAAGAGTTGTTTCGGTATCGCGTACCGCTCTGCATTTTGGCTTTCGTCTAGATCCGAGATAACGAGGGCGCCGTCTCGCATCAGCGTGGGATTGGGACGGTCCGAAGCGGGCGTGCTGATATCCACGCAGATGCTCTTCTCGATGGGCAGAACGCAGCATCCTGCTAGTATATCGTCATCAGGGGAGCCGGTCGCCTCGGCAACGATATACTGCTGCGTCGGAGTGAAAAGCGAAATGATTGCACGCAGGGCACCGAGTCTCATGGCGCCCAGCTGGGCGAACGAAGTCAGGGCATTGTCTCGCGAGGGTGTTGGAACAAAGGCTTTTCGACCGGCGGCGTCAAAGGGGGCGTAGGGGTAGGAGACGTGGTCCGGCGGAATAAATCTTCAGGCACGTGGCGGTCAGGTTAGCAGGAACCAGACTCGTGTTTTGTGAGCGCAGCGAACCTATAGAACTCGCGCTCTTTTGCCAGATTGAAGAGATGGTCGTCTGAAGGCATTCTTGAAGCGATTCGCGTCGTAAGACATCGTAATGGTAGTTGCAGAGGCCATGCCCCGTGGATGTAGAGGCGATCGGCCTTTAAGCGAGTCCAGGGCAATGATATCATCGGGGCTCCACCTACGTCATCCTCGGTCTCCGCTGCGGATCGCGTTGGCCGTTCGGATGGCTTCGTTTAGCCTCGCTCCCTTCGCCCCTGGAGATCGGATCTAACGTGTAACTCAAACGAAGTTCATTCGTGCGATCAGCTGTATCGACAAGCGTGCAATGTACTCTGACAAACCATAACTTGACTGCAACGTGAAGGAAAACGCCATCCATACCCTGCATCCGATCCAAGCGCCCGAAGGAAAACAAGAAAAAAAAAGCCGCAGGCGCCAAGATACCGCCAAATGATAAGTACATGAGGGCCTGGACGGAGCTGGACTGTACACTATGAACGAATCTGGAAAGAAGAGAAAGCTGTCATCCGTATGCTAAATCTGAACGCTCGTAAATGCAGTCATTATGTGCAGGCCTAGGCCTAAGGCCGGTTCTTCGGCTGGGCTAGCATGTTCAGTCGGCTCATGCTTAGCACGCGGCTCCTAGCGCGCGCACTTGCTGGGGTCCCCTTGCGAATTGCCCCAGAGCCTAGACGCGAAGGAGTGTGCGAGCGGGGCTTGAGTGGGCTGGACTGATGGACCTTCGAAGCTTGGGGCGTGCTCACTTTCACCCGCTTCACGCTCCGTTCCTGAGCATCGTCGGCCGGAGGAACGTTCTCGCGATCGGTCTCGTCCTCGGCCGCGCGGTGCCTCTTCTTGTGGCTTAGACCGTGAGGCATCCCGGGAACCTCAGGCAGAGTGGCCTCAACAGGAACGTCCGATGGGCGGACTGATCGAATGGCGGTGGGTGTTGAAGCGCTACGCTCGGGGCTCAGGTCAGGAAGGGTGGGATAGACCACGTCGGATGTGGAAGGGAACGTGATGGTTGCGGGTTTCTTCGATGGTGACGGCGAGATCACCTCTTCAGCAATCCGAGGCTTGGTGCACGGTGTAAACTCCACTCGTTTCTTGGGCGACGGGGTGAGTGCTGCCATGGGCGAGCTTTCACCGGATGGCTGAAGCAAAAGCTCAGGTCTAAAGTCAGGAGCAGTCTGATGCGTCCCAGCGGCGATCTTAGACGGGTTCTTGGAGAACAAGGGCTCATGACGGCGAAGAATAGACTTGAGGCTGCTTAGCGTGGGGATGTTGCTCTTGAAACGAGGGTTGAATTCGGTACGCGGGGTGCTCGGAGCCTCAGCAGGCTTGGCGATAGGAGAGCGTGCGAGCGACGGAATCATGCTAGTGCGTGGAGGCTTCAGGCTGCCAGAAACACGAGCCAGCGAGGCACGCGTTGGTGTGAACAGCGAGCTGCGAATACTGGACCGGGGTCGCGAGATGGCAGACTTGGGCACGCGGCTTTGAGGTGTGGCCTCGGCCGTATCCTGCTTGACACGTTTCGCAGATGGTGTGGAGGGAGTGGATGCCTTGGGTGTGGTTTTCGCGGGCGAATCTTGGCCCTCGAGTTCGTCCAAACGCGCCTTGGAGTTTGTTCTCTTGAGTGTTTTCTGGACAGGCTGGAACCGTCCTGGTGTGGCACGGAAGGCGGAGGCGTGGCCGGCGATGGAATCCATCTTCTTGAACTCGGCCATGTGGGCATCGGAGAATCTGCTGGATTTCCCCTTTGGTTTCGCAATCTTCCGTTCACCATTCTGTGATGATTCCGCGGCAGCCTTGGCGGCATTTTCTTTGACCAAGTCGGCCTTGATGCGAGCCACATCCTCGCGTACGCTCTCCATGAGCTTCCTTGCCTCGTCGCTAAGCTCCGAGTCTTGACAGGAAAATTTGAATTCAAACGCAGGCGTGCCGTAGAAGGTTGACGCAGGCGAAGCGTTCACTTTGCTGGGTGTGTTCTGCGCGGGGTTCTCCTTTACCACATTGCCCTGAGCGTCCTTTTTGATCGGATTGAAACCGAGAATCAGGCCAGAGTCCGCCTGCTTCGTGGTGCTTTGGTGGACCTTGCTAGGGTGCATCTCGAAATGGGTTGGACGCGTGATCGAAGTGGTTGGTGTTTTGGCGGGCGATTTGTGGGATTTGGCCTTGGGAGTGTGGGCGGCTTTTGCCGGGGTGGAATGAGTTTTGACGGGAGCGTCAACAGGTTCTTCGCGCTCCATCACGCTATCGAGCTTGTTTTGCGGTTTGTTGTTCTCCGCAGTGTTTTCGGTCGACTCTGAGGGAGAATCCTACACGAGAAGCGAGGGTCAGCAATTTGAAGCAAGGGCGGCAAGCGTCAGGAGCGCGAGAGATGTGTACCTGAGCGGGCGACTGAATGCTCCTCAGGCGAGCTGAGCGGCGGACCGCCATTGTGAGAGAATTCTGTCTTGAAAATTCTGGACAGCCAAAATTTGCGCCGGATGAGAGAATTTGAGCTTGGATAAAGCGAGTGGAGCGTGGTGTGGGAGTTAGTGGGAGTTGGTTGAGACGGGATGAATCTGAAATGACGGTGTAAATAAAAGGTCGGAAGCGGCAGGCGGTGAGCTGACGTCATGGCCTTTGTTTACATCATGCCTGTTTCGGCCGTCTCTCTCCTCGCGTCTTTGCCTATTTTCACTTGAGGGAAAATTATGATTTCGACTCTGAGCTATGCAAAAGGTTGCAGGTGAAGCTCTCACTAATTGGTCCTTGGAGGAGCAGCAACTTGGCTCGTGAGCATGGTTCCTCGGCAACTGGAGATAGAGAAGCGACCGCCTCGAATCGCTTCCCCCAATACAAACCATAGCCGACGACGAGGACACATCTGATCGGGCTTTCGTCGATCGAAATGTACCAGTAAATGAAGGGAGAGCTATCTCATCGAAAGCGCGATTTCCAATCGAAAGAATGCACACAATGGCCAGACTCGTAACGAAGATCCGACGATATATTTTTGCAGACCCTACCTAGGTAAACTGGTCAAGTCGGATCTTCGAAAGCACGTCAGGGCTTTGATCATGTATGAATCAACATGGCTTGACCGGAGAAATCTGTCGTAGGCCTATGGGCCATGTTGCGGCGTTTTATCGGTACTCACTCCGAGGCCTGGTAGAAGTGCGATGAAAATAACGTCTCCAGATCGAGAGTTTTCCTCTGCAGATATTGACAATATCATTGAGGTTCTGATTAGAACTAACTGCCTGACTACTGTGTGAGGTTCAATCGTTCTAGCTCCTCAATCTCGTCTTTTCCGAGAAGACCCAATGCCTCCCTGCGACTCTTAGCCTTCGGATCGAAGAAAGGCTTCTCAGCCAGGGCCGTCACTCGGGTGCCATGTCGGGGCTCAGAGTTTTCATAATCCCAGCTCGCGTTGTGAATAGTGATCCTGGCCAGTCAGCCTACCATCAATTCTTAGCTGGGCGAGCGAACCTACCGATTATCCCACAAAGCACTACTCCGCGGAGTCCACTTGAACCTCACCTGGATATCAACGTTCTTCTCGTACACATCATACAGGTACCCGAGGATCACGTCGCTCTCTGCCTTGTCTAGTCCAACGATGCGATCAGTCATGGCTCGGTTCACCCACAGAGCCTTCCAACCCGTTGCTGGATGGACGCGCACAAGCGGGTGCTCACGCTCGATATACTTGGGCCCAGCATCAGGGTTCTCGCAGTCCAAGTATGGGTGAGCGGAACGGTAGATTGCTGTTCGGCCGTCAATGATCTTGCGGAACCCGGGGGAGAGCTTCTCGTATGCTGCGTATCCGCTGGCCCAGAGGGTATCGCCTCCGATAGAAGGGACTGTATCGTTGTGGAGGTGGGTCACACCCGCAGGCTGCCGTTCATGAACGAGATCAGTGTGCCATCGCGAAGCGCCTCCAGGGCGACGGAAACTGGCTGGAAACTCAGTTGCCTGAAGAGCAGGCCACATGACCGAAACACCGGGATTACCGGGCACTTGAGCGACTTGCGGCTGTTGTAGTTAGTAGTTTTCTGGATCTGTGGTGGGTATAGTACATGAACTTCGATCTCGCCATAATACTCGCCCAGCGCCTTTTGCTCCTGCGGCGAGAGGTCCTGGTCGCGGAAAAAGACGACGCTGCGCTCGGCGATCAGCAGTCCCAGCTCGTCTTTTTGCTGGTCAGTCAGATCCTTGAGCTGCAGGCCCACGATCTCGGTGCCGATGTGCTTCGTCAAGTGGATCACTTCCTTCGCGGCGGAAAGGAGGGCCTTCTTCTCCGGATCAGCACGGCTACCGGGATCGACGTGTTCGCGGTCATAGTCGCGGATCCGGTAGACATCGTCTAGGAACAGAGGACGAGAAGGACGGTAGGGATAATTCGAGATATCGATGCCGGCCTTTTCGAGCCTTTTGCGGGCCGCCTCAGGAAGATCGAGAGTGTCCTTCCGGGGCTCTGCGACGTCGACGATGCTCGGGTCGATTGGGGCTGGAGTCATTTTAACGGTATTTGTTGCGGTCAATGATATCACCATCGGTGTGGGAACGCAGAGATCTTATCTTTTCGGGAATGGATGTTCGTGATGTGCAAACCGAATCTTGAGAGGACGACGATCGCACCATCATCGCTCATCATTGCGCATCGCCACGAGCTTGTCTGGCCATGGCCAAATTCTCTTCCCCTCCTTCATATATCCGTCTGCTCACTCAGTGCCTGCTTGTTGGAGATACTCCGATCTCGACTTGCAGGGATAATATCACGCCTCGAATTTCTAATCGCCGTCTCAGCGACAAAGGATTCTACACTGGGACTTGCTACTCTATCATACGAGAAGAAGGTCAGACCAGATAGATTGCGCGCATGACACCATCTTAACGCCGATAGCGTTACCCTACTCCAAGATCACGCACGAGCGCCGGTGATAAAACGCAGCCCAGGCTCTGCTTCTGCCGACCATACCGCGTGGAGGAGAAGCAGACATCATGACGCGCCCGCAAATTCGGCGAGTGGCAGTTATTGGGGCTGGAATTAGTGGTGTCGTGTCGGCGGCGCATTTGCTGCGGGCTGGATTGGATGTGACCGTCTTTGAGAGGAGTCATGCCGCTGGAGGTGTTTGGTATGTGGCCTTGTCAGATGCTTTCGCTGGTCTAACATTGCAGGCTTCACGATGAGCGCCCGGCACCGGAACCATCCTACACTTCGCTGAAACCGCTCGAGGCAGAAAAGTACTTTGACAAGGACGAGCGCAATCTTGCTCTCGCCCATGCGCCGCCTGGGTATGTTCCGTCACGTGAGTGAGAGCTTGCGCTGACTCGATAGACCATGTTACGCCGGACTCAAGAATAACGTGTCGACGCCGTTGATGCGCGTCAAGCTCAATGCCTGGCCAGAGGGAACACCGGACTTTGTCAGCCATTCTGTGATGAAGGAGTATATACAGGATACGTCGAGGAAGACCGGAGTTGACGACATTACAATCTACGGGGCTCGCGTTAAGGACGTTTCCAAGCAAGGTCATTTGTGGCAGGTCAGCTGGTCAAGGCTAGAGACACAAAAGGATGGATTGAAGGAGATTGAGCAGTTATCTGTAAGCCACAGACCTTCAATAATGGACTACTCTGACCGATCTAGCTGTTCGACGCTGTGATTGTTGCCAGCGGCCATTACCATACCCCCCGAGTTCCCGACACGCCCGGCCTCGCCGAGGCAAAAGCGCGCTGGCCAGAGCGTATCTTCCACTCGAAGAGATACAGAAAACCAGAGGGCTACGAGAATAAGGTACGTTGGTTTCCGTCCGCTAGGAACAGCGGCTTATAGCATAGAACGTCCTCCTCGTCGGCGGCGCCGTGTCGGCCATCGATATCGCGCGCGAAATTGGGCCGCAAGCAGATACCATCTATCAGAGCACACGCGGCGGCGAGTTCGACATCTCCGCGAACATTCTCCCGGAAAACGGCGTTCGAGTTAGCGAGGTGACACGGTACGAGGTTCTGGACGACAACCAAGCAGATGACGGCAAACTGCCGCTGAAAGTACACTTGAAATCTGGCCAGGAGCTCTGCGGCCTCGACGAGGTGATTCTCTGCACGGGATACCAGTTTACCCTCCCTTTCCTGGAAGATTACCATAACGACAAACTGTCCTCAGCGGACGCGGACGAGACGATCCTCGTAACGGACGGGACACAAGCACACAACCTGCACAAGGACATCTTCTACATCCCCGACCCGACCCTTGCGTTTGTCGGCGTGCCCTTCTACACCGCCACCTTTACGCTGTTCGAGTTCCAGGCCATTACCGCAGCGAACGTATTCTCTGGGATTGCCAGCCTACCGTCAACGCAAGAAATGAGGGCGGAGTACAACGCGAAGCTGAAGAGAAAAGGGCACGGCAAGCGGTTCCACTCGCTGAAAGACGTGGAGGAAGACTACGTCAACGACCTGCTCGGCTGGATCAATCAGCCGAGGACGGAAAAAGGCCTCGAGCCTGTCGAAGGGCACACGGAGAAATGGCACGAGGCAAAGGAAGCTCAGCGCGAGCGATTGAAGGCGTTCTTCGAGAACGCAAACGACAGCACCAGGCGGGACAGCGGGATCGGAGAACTCCTGGAGCTGCCGACTTGCAGTGCATGATTCAGGCAATGAATACTCCGTAGCAATAGATTATCAATCACGTTAGTTGAGAACAGAGAAGAGTGGTCTTATCTATGACCTCGTACGTACAGAAATGGTGTGCTCCTTGCGTCGAAGGAGGCGGGTTCAGCGGGAAAAGAATTCTTACCCCTCACAAGCTGCCGCACAAGCTGCCATGCTTTGCTGGTAATGGCTTAACTGGCCCTTGTCCAACGGTCTTATTGGGTGCGCGGGATGGTGTGAATCTCGATGGCGATGAGCAATCGTCTCTTACCTAGTTTAGGGCTCCGGATGCGCGACTTTAGCCTCGATGAGGTGACCGTGCATGACTGGCCTCCACGCTGGGTTAGCACCCAGTACGTATATAAGAAATCCCTGCGTAGCTTACTCCATCTTGATGAGAGCCAGGACTCATTCATTTCCAGGGATCAGCTACAATGTCCTCAAAGACAGCAGACGCAGACGCAGAACGGGCGACCGCATACCCCCCCGCCACAGCCATCCAGGAATCGCCCAAGCGACGCTGGGTCAGTTACATCTGGGATACATTCGACAAGGCGCCCGAGGAGCGACGGCTCCTCACGAAGCTCGACGCGGCGATTCTGTCGTTTGCGTCGTTGGGTGTGCCACTTCCTCCCTCACCTACTCAACTCACCCTTCTTCTCCACATATACCCTTAGCTAACTGTACCTGCACTCACTAGGCTACTTCATCAAATACCTCGACCAAATCAACATCAACAACGCCTTCGTCTCCGGCATGAAAGAGGACCTGGGCATGTACCAGAACCAGCTGAATTACATGCAGGCCGCGTGGACGGTGGGATACGTGATCGGCGAGATCCCGAGTAATGTCATGCTGACGAAGATCCGGCCAAGGTATTGGTTGCCTGCGATGGAGGTGCGTCTTCTTCTTCTTGGCTCTGTCTGGTCCTGGTGGTTGGGTGCTGATCAGGTTGTGTGTGTGTGGTAGCTTCTGTGGACGGTCCTCACGATGTGTCTATCGCGGTGTGATAGGCCGACGCAGTTTTATGTGCTCAGGTTCTTTATTGGTATGATCATGTATCATGTATCAGCTGGAGGAATCTATGGAGGATGCTGATGGCTATCGCAGGTCTTGCGGAGAGTACGTTCTACCCCGGCATGCAGTATATCATTGGCTCGTGGTACCGGAAGGACGAGCTTGCGAAGCGGTCGTGCATCTTCCATACGAGCAGTGGTATTGCTAGTATGTTTTCGGGATATTTGATGGCGGGAGTGTATAATCTTGGTGGGAGGGGTGGGTTTAAGGGGTGGCAGTGGTGAGTTCACCTTATTCTGTCCAGCCCTGGGAAAGGATATACTAAGGAAGTACCAAGGCTGTTCATCATCGACGGCGTCATTTCCCTACCCATCGCGTTGCTGGGTTTCATTGTCCTCCCTGATGTCCCTGAGATCTCGAACCCATGGTACTTAACTGAAGATGTATGTTCCATGCTGCTAAAGAAGAGGAGGAGAAAGAGGTTAATGTTCTGCTAGGAAGTAAAACTCTCCCAAAAACGCATGCAACTCGAAGGCCGCCAACCCCGAGGCCCCTACACAAAAGCCAAGCTGAAGAAGATCTTCACCTCCTGGCACATCTACATCCTGACAGCAGCGTACATGTACGTCCCCCCTTCCCCCCCGTCCCTACCGCATGTACATGGCGTATTAATATCAACGGAAAAGAACATTCAACAACGCCTCCGGCGGCCAGCCCGTCTTCCAGCAGTACCTCAAAGCCTCCACGAACCCCGTCTACACCATCGGGCAGATCAACTCATATCCCACAACAACATACGCAGTCCAGGTCTTCACAACCCTCGTATACGCCTGGACATCCGACTCGATCCTCCGCGGCGCGCGCTGGCCACCGATCATCTTCGGCGCGGTCTCGAATATCGTCTGCTATGCTTCCCTTGCTGTCTGGAATATCCCCGAGGGATGGAGGTGGTTCTGCTTTATTATGTCGGGGGCGGGGTATGGGCTTAGTGGGTTGTTGTTTGCGTGCGTCCCCGGTCACTTCTTTACAGCCTGTGTCGGAGAAAGCTAATTTGAATGGAATGTGCAGCTGGGCACATGAGATCTGCAGCGAGGACAACGAGGAGCGCGCGCTCGTCGTCGGGTCCATGAACGAGCTCGCGTATGTGTTTCAGGCGTGGCTGCCGCAGGTGGTCTGGCAGCAGGTTGATGCGCCGCGGTACCGCAAGGGTTTCATTACGGGGACGGTGATGAGCGTGCTGCTTATTTTGTTTACGGCCGCTACGTGGGTGCTGGAGCGGTGGGAAACTGGCAAGAAGAGGTATGCTTAGGGATCGGAGTATCTATGATGGACTGGGCTAACTATCGGGGGTTCTAGGGCGGGTTTGGTTGGGTCTGAGGGGACTGGGAGTCTGTCGAGTGCATATGGGGAGCTTGGGGAGGAGAATGTTGTTGTTGATGCTCAGGGGAAGTGATGGGTTCACCTCCCTAGGTAAAAGTAGGGCGTAAAAATCACTATAGGGTTGAGCGAAAGCTCTATTGTTGGTGATCATGGTGACAGGGTACAGTAGGGCTGATGGAATGACAGACTTTGTACCCTATCTACCTATAAAAGTTCGAAGACTATATGATATGAGTTAATCACATGTGATTCATCATGGCCAGGCTAAAGCATCCCATTTGATGGGATGATTGTTGGAGGTTGCCCAAATTGGCAAGGGGTCGGGTCCACGTCTCCATCACTCCTTCCTGGAGACAGCCAAGCAAGGAGTTACCTCTTCGAATGATGGACTTCGTTCCAACTGCTCACTCCTCTTCAGGCAGTGGGAGAACTTCCCATGATAAGTCCTCCGCCGTCCAGATACTCGTTGGACAGGACACGATCATACTTGGGTACGACAGGGCTATTCGGGTAGGTAGGGTTAGCAAAACTCCAACTCATCCTCGATGAGCCCGGCACTGCGTTTGATTTTCTCCAATTGCTCAGTTAACACCAAGATTAGGTAGGCGATGAGCATATCGCGGCTCCCACACCGGCGATTCAACAACCCGCTCATCCTTAACAGCATTACCCTAGTACGCTGCTGGACCATGCAATGCTGCTGTAGCAGCTGGCTGTGCCGAAGATTAAGACTGGATGTGGCTCAAACCTCAGCGGTATATCTGTCTGCAAGCTCAGCAAGTCTTGAAATAATGATGGGTCATGACTTTACCGCGGTCATCCGTCACTGTCTCCCTCTTTCCTTTATATGAATCTGCTAGAGGCACGAAGCCCACTTGATATCGTAAAGGGATTTCGAAAATTCCTGCAGATGGTTGCCGGAAGATCTCCCAACGTGGGTAAATGAAACACTGGAAGACCAAGCGGATCATCCGTCAATTACCTAGGTAGACATGTCCCGCAACTCGATTCGATTAGAACCATAGTCCGGGCGACCGTGCTGAAAAGTCTATTCCCCGAATCGTCGCCACTGGAACGTCATGCATGCATCCTGCATGGGCAGATGGATTCTGGTATACACTTCCATAGTTATGTCCAGGGCAGTCCTCGTTTGCGATGATAACCGTGCCTTAGATTACCGCAGTATACCTCAATATAAGAGTTCAAAGACCTGGGGTGTACGCCTGTCTATATTTAGCTACGGCCCGGTACGGTTCTGGACGTGTCCAGCCTCGGATCTTGAGTCCGCAACTTACGTGCACGAGGGAAAGAACTGGAACCCACGCTCGAAAACATTAGTAATAGTATCCATGCTGCTCTACAGGAGCCATCCTACGTTGAGACAGAGGGAGGGATAGTTAAGTAGATATAACATATTCTATTGCTTCTATCTAGACTATCTAGACTATCTAAGAGAGAGAAGAGGAGGGAGAGAAGGAAGGAAGAACATGAACACCAGCGGCAGGACTCGAACCTGCATCTTCTCCAAGCCGTTTAGGGGACGAGGTCCAGGGCTTTTGGAGTTATGCTACCATTGCACTACGCCGGCTTTTGTTTATAGAGAGAGAGGGAGAGAGGGGTGTTTTGTTCTATCTAATCTATCTAAAAGCTATCTACATAAGAGGAAGGAAGGGAGCCACCAGCGCCAGGACTCGAACCTGAATCTTCTCCAAGCCATTTAGGGGACGAGGTCCGGGACTTTTGGAGTTATGCTACCATTGCACCACGCCGGCTTGTTGTAAAGGTAGAGGAGAGAGAAAAAGGAGTGTTTTGTTCTATCTAGGCTATCTACACAAGAGAAAGGAAGGGAAGGAAGGGAAGAAGGGAAGGAAGGGACACCAGCGCCAGGACTCGAACCTGAATCTTCTCCAAGCCGTTTAGGGGACGAGGTCCAGGGCTTTTGGAGCTATGCTACCATTGCACCACGCCGGCTGGGATATACTTACCTTGATGGAGGGAGGGAGGGAGGGAAGGAGGGAAGGGAAGAGGCCAAAAATTGCGATGTTGGTTGTTGAAGAAGGAAAGAAGAAGAGACGAGAAAGCGCGGCGGGAGCAGGATCTTATACCTGGGGACCCGTGACGGGCTAGCGGAGGAGAGGGCCGTGGGAGGGAGGCCCGGTCGAATCGGGTGGGATTGTGATTTAGATTGGGGTGACTCTTCTGCTCTGTAAGCTCTGATGCTCCGTAAGCTCTTTGCTCTGTAAGCTCTGATGCTCTGTAAGCACTTGATGCTCCGCTCCAATGGTAGGGTTGCTCGGCGTCCGAGAGGCACCGAAGGACCGAGGGATAGGGGTCTAGCCGGGCGATGAAGCTCATAAGATTCCCGAACTCGAAGGGCGAGGCCGTGCTGTGACTCAACCTTGTGCAAACACCCGGGGGTGAGCTCCTTCCGTTCGGGTGTTTGTATCCAGGGTGAGAATGGCTCCTGCCTTTTGTAAGTAACCAACTGCACATACCTAGGGAGGTACAGAAGGGAGACATCTACGACTGGACTGATCATTATGTTTGATACATTTTCACCATCTGGATATGCAACCCTTGGACCTGCTCTACTGGGTTCCTATACTATACGAGCTACACTGAATTGCACTGGACCATCGACGGTAAAAGTCGCATTGGGAAAGCAAAGTCGCAAGGGCATAGGAGTCGCATTGGGCAAGTATTCATTCAGTCTGATTGCGGTCCTAAAAGTTCCAGGTTAAGCAGTCCAGTTCGCCTCCACGCTTTTCCATCATGATGTGTCCGCTTGGGCATCAGTACGCTTTTCCGGGCTATTGTCCTCATGCTCGATTATGTTGAAGGAGCCTTCCTCAAAACAAGAAATGTCGCCTTGTCGCCGGCGCCCCTCCGGTAGTCCAACACCTCCGTGCTGACGATCCTGGCCAGGCCGTCCTTTTCGATCTTCTCTGTTTCGGCCTTGAAGCCCCACGTTTGCCAGATCTCGTGAAGAACGGTCGCGACAATAACGCCACCGGGCTTGACGAGGCGGATGAACTCCCTCAGCGCAGGGTCCGGACCGACGTGGCCATGCGTGAATGTCCCGCAGCAGGTCACGACGTCGTAACTGTTGTCTGGCTTGTCGATAGGCTGCGTAAGGTCGACTTTGGTAAGGTTCCGGTAGACACCGGTGTCTTTGGCGATCTTGAGCATGGAGGGGGAGAGGTCGGCGCCGTCGATGGTAAGGGAGGCTTTGCCTTTGGACAGAGTAACTAGGGCTTGGCCGACCAGGCCGGTTCCACACCCAGCATCCAGGACAGAAACAGGTCCGCGAACGTTCTTGATTAATTGAAGAGCCGTCTGCGCCGTGAGAAGAGGAGCGACATAGTTCTGCGAAGCGTCGGAGACATCTTTGTTGTAGGAGGCCGCCCACTCGTCGTACAGGGCCATGCAGGCTTCCTTGCTGACGGCCCCGCGGGCGCTTGCCAGATGGGCGTTCTCGGTGATGACTTGGGTTTGGGTGGCCATTGTCGCGTATGGGCTTTTGAGAATGTTACGGTGGAAACGATACAAATGTTGAAGGGGGTAAGATACTGGGGGATAGGCTCAATAAAAGCGGACTCAGCGCTCCAAATAGGCCTTTCTGGCCAAATCACCCGCAAAGTTTCTGGATGGCGTCATGGCTCGTACCACGCTGTGCCCTGGGACAATTGGTCCGCTTTCAGGTACGGAAGCAACTCTGCTGGCAGACCTTGGAACGCCGCTGAATCATTCCTGATGCTGCATCGCAGAAGTGGGAACTTACCATACCGCAGCGCCTCACCCCGCAACAAAGTCAGCGAGCAGGACTACCTAGTTAACAGAGTTATGCACCCATCCGCTGTTAGCAGCGGCATCTCCGCATTCAGATACCCGGCATTCCTGGATGATATCATGGCGGATCTTAAGGACGGGTATTATAGGCTATCGTAGATTGGCGAGCGCTAGGGTGCGTTGGAGTACATTAGCGGTCTGCAGGTCATTAGGATCAATTCTCCGACAGGGAATGGGCCATTCGGGGCTTACTGTGTCCATGCGTGGCTTGACATGTCCTAGTAATTGCTAGTCTGTGGCGGGGTTGAGGGGTATTGCCAGCGACTGTTCAAGACTGTCTCACGCCCAGAATCATTGGTCATGCATTTTATGCCGTCGGCTATCCTTTCTTGATTGTACCCGGGCTACTCCTACATGTACTCCATACCTTCGAGCAGAGTACGGGGCCCGGTACAGGCGCTGAGCGTGACAGGGTTAGCCCTAACCGGATTCCGCGCCGGGCTTGGATGTCGGACCTTGCCCTTGCTAAACCTATACCTATACCTATACCTATACCTATAACTATACCTATACCTATACCTATACCTATACCTACCGGTAAAGTGGCCTAGGACTTTGCCTGCACATTATACCCTTAAATCTAGGATATAACAACACCGAAGTGCCCTGTCTGTCCTACAAGCGGCGTGGACGGGATAATTTCGCCCTAAATGACGAGTGAGAGCGTTTCCACCACACCTCACCTGCCAACTCCAATACCACAGTCTTGAAAATCTGTGTCCGCCCATACCTAAGTAGATAGCTACGAGATTCTCCAGCGGACCGTGGTGCTTGCTGAATCCGACGTCATCCGTCACGACCATCCATATCAATATCGACAGATTTCATATAGATTTCATATTCATGCCCCCCAGTCTCCACCTGTGGTATATTATCAAAGAACGTGAGACGAGAGTAGAAGCCAGAAGGGAAAGGAAAATCTGCATAAGTGATTTTGTTCCTAGGTTAGTTACCATTGACATCCATGACAGCGGAGAGTGTGCAGCTGGATGGCTTCTCACATTGATTGTTAGACGGTGCACCAAAGCCGAATTTATTCAGAGCCACAGGTCCAGATCCGGCATCGAAGTCCAGCAGCGTAGAATGCGCCCGCGCCCGCGGGCCTGGGCCTGCTGTGTCTGCGAGTCTCTGGCAAATTAGGTCTCGGTCTATCACGTGTTGCTGTTTTATATCTTACCGAGATGGATACATGGGATATGTTAGGTAGAGTTCATCTGTCCACAGACTATCATATCTGAGCAAGCCTCCAGAGTTTACGTCAAGACTGCGTTGCAATTTCTTCTGATTTCTCAGCCGAAACAGACTCTATAATGACTGCATTGGCATTAATACTGCACTATGTGAAGAAATAGCACGAGCTGAGTCTAACTCTACAAGTACAGGCTTTGCGAGATTCCAGCCCTAACCCGGGACTCCACGGAACCACCTGCCTCAAGACACTTGCCGTATATCGGCATCGAAATCCGCGGCTGCCACATGCCGGAAGCATGAGTCTGGAAGCCAGGGATCCGCAGCCGGAATGTGCTAAAACACAATAATTAATTTGTGACGCCCTGAGAGTGGAGCTGGACGGGCCCTGAAGATATTGGCGGGCTCCACCAACGGCTGGCAGCCTACTTTAAAAGGCGCACCCTCCTCAACAAAAAAAAAGAAGAAGAAAAAGAAGCAATCGACAGCTCTCAACATGAGGATCTCTCGAGTAGCCTGCCAGGCAGCGGCCCTGGGCGCCGCTGGAGCCTCCAGCCTCTCCTCCAACACCAGCGGCTACGACTACATCGTCGTCGGCGGCGGACCCGCCGGTATCATCACGGCCGAGCGCTTCGTCGAAGCAGGCAAGAACGTCCTGCTCCTCGAGCGCGGCTCAGGCCCAACCGTAGCCACCGGCGCCAACGAGACCCTCCCCTGGAACAACACGCTGACCCCCATCGACCTCCCCGGTCTCTCCGCGGACGTCGGCGCCCTCGACGTATGGAACGAGTACATGTGCACCGACACCCCCGGCAACGCCGCCTGCGTGCTCGGCGGCGGCGTGACAGTCAACTACATGGTCTTCGTGCACCCGTCCAAGCACGACTTCGACGACAACGCCAACTGGCCGGCCGGGTGGAAGTGGAAGGACGTCGAGCCCGCCGCGCAGCGCCTCTACGCCCGCAACCCCGGCACCATCCTGCCCTCGTCCGATGGCAAGCGCTACGACCAGGGCCTGTACTCTGTTCTGTCGAAGTTCTTGGGCTCCCTCGGCTGGACGTCCGTCGATATGATCGCCCAGCCTGACGAGAAGCACCGCGTCTACAGCTACCCGGCGTGGAACGTCCAGGACCAGGTCCGTGCTGGGCCCGTCCGCACTTATCTCCCCCTCGCGCAGAAGAGCAGCAACTTCTCCCTCCGCCTGAACACCAAGGCCCTCCGCGTCATCCGCACCGGAAGCACCGTCACAGCCGTGGAAGTGCAGAACCCCTCCGGCAGCACCGAAATCATCCCCCTCGCGCCCAACGGCCGCGTCGTCCTCGCGGCGGGCGCCCTCTCAACACCCCGCCTCCTCTTCAACTCAGGCATCGGGCCCAAAACCCAAATCGAGACCGCAGCGCGAAGCGGAATCCCCGTCCCCGCGCAAAAGGACTGGATCGAGCTCCCCGTCGGCAAGACCCTAAAGGACCACCCCATCTTCACCATCACCGCCAAAACACCCGGCAACTTCAGCATCCCCGACTACGACGCTATCCTGGACGGTTCGGACAGAGGCGATATCGCGCTGTACGGACAGGGCTCGGGCCTCCTGACGCAGGGCAAGCACCGCCTCATCTTCTTCAGCTCGAACACCGTCCACAACCACACGCGGTACTTCCAGGGGTCTTGCGCGCCCAAGGAGGACGCCGTCCTTGAGATCAAGGCGTATATGACGCATGGCTTGACGTCGACTGGTGTGCTGGGGCTAGACGAGGACCAGAATACAGTCATCGAGACCTCGCCGTATATGCAGACGGCGGATGATGTCCTTGCTGCGCGCTTGTTTGTCCAGGAGCTCCTTGGCGACTTTGATGCACCGAACAAGGGGTGGGAGTTGACGGTCGACGCCAATGTCACTGAGATTCTGGCCGCCCCTGCTGCTGGAACGCATTATACGTCCACGGCCAAGATGGGACTTGATGATGGACGGAAGAATGGGACTGCGGTGGTGGATGTTAACACGAAAGTCTATGGCATGGATAACCTGGTAAGTTGGTCTAATAATTTCATTGATGGATGCATGGCTAACGGTTCTTGTAGTATGTTGTTGATGGCAGTATCCACCCCGACCTGTCTACTGGTAACATCCAGACGACGATCATGGTTGTTGCCGAGGCAGCGGCTGCTCGTATCCTTGCGCAGAAATAGAGGACCTTGTAGGAGTAAATAGATCTTTCATAGCATAATATAGATAATAGCAACTGGTTGTATAAGATCTTGCGCGCGTCTCTTTCCAATCACCCCCTGCTAAATCACCCGCGTCTGGCGTGTATCTTCAATGCCTACCTACCCTAGGATTCTGACTCTATGAAAAAAAAGGATTGTCCTGACTCCCATTAGCCATGGCATCCGTACCTAGGCGCTGGTGTCTCCGCTGCGGTCGGGCATGTCCTACCTATACCAATATCTCCAAACCAGCTCGATGCGCGATTTTCTCTTGCGCAGGGCAGGGCCAAGTTTGCGAGCAGCGAGCCATCCCGCTTTCACTGAAGAATGCCGAGGTCTACGGACCCTTCCCAGATCCAGGGACAAAGTGGGTCGTGGGCCGGCAGATGTCAAAGTCAAACATCAGTCAGCGATTATCAATCAGGCTGCAGATTAGCAACGATCCACAATCTTTCTTCAATAGGTATGGCTGATGGAGATTGATAAGGGCCATGTGGGTATCAGGGCCCGTCACGGCACCGAAGGAGCCGAGTGATGTGCCGAGTGCCTGGCAAGGCTGCACCTGGCACCTGCAGTGTGACGGGTCAGGGGACGCCGGTGTCGGCGGTTTCGGCTTCATGAGCCTGCTTGAGATTTAGCACAACTGAATTGAGTTTGAAAGGTCGGACCCTTATGCAAATGGCCTCGATGTGCAACTATGGAACTGGAAGCTTCAGTTTCAGCTATGTACTTTTGGTTCTAGTGTGACAGTCCCCATTTGCGTGTCCTCAATTGACAATAGGTACCTAGAAAATTAGGTAGGTGTACGGTAGGCAATCCCGGGCCGTGGCTTCGTCTAGTATGTACTTTATGTCCAATAGCGTTTTGTTCTCGGCTTACGAAGCTGCCAAAATCCGTGCAACGCATGTCGTCGATCTTGGGAGACTTTTCCTATTTTTTTATGTAGTACTTAAAAACATAAGAGTACAATGTACTCTAGGGCTACATGCATAAGCATAAGAATGCTTCATAAAATCCTTAAATAAATAACATGTTTTTGTTCATGATCTAAAATCCCTGTGTGCATTGTTGAGTAAGAGGTTGAGAGCAAACATCAAGTCACGCAGACACTATGTATGGAGAATGCTGGTGTAATACCTAAGTCTACGCTAAACCACGGCAAGTATACGAGTAAAGTGCCTCATAGAATCCCCAATCTCGTTAACTGGCAGATTGTAGGATATCATGAATTGCCGTGGTGAAATACCCTACCTAAAGATGTCAAAACAAGATGTGATTTTATCTGTGTAGATAGGGTCGTACAATCCAAGATGGTTTCAACATACCACGACAAATAATATTTGTACACCTAGAATCCGCAGAACACCTGCTTCTCTCTCTACCGCTGGATGGCTAGCCCTTAGCTAACCAGGACAGACCTCGTCGAACCCCGCAAGCGTATATCACCTGTGTACAGTAGTGTTGTTCGTTCAACGGGAATGTTATTACATCAGACCGGGTAATGTGCTAGGCTGCAGATATATGAAAGCAGGGCGGAGATAAGCACTATGGCAGCGGGAGAGAGCCTACACGCATGTTTAGGTACCTAGATGACGGGATCATACCTAGTATTTGTGGTGAATGGGGAGATTCATGTAATCTGGTTAGCCGTGAAGGTTGGCAAAGCATGGATTATAGTAGTTCAAACACTATCCACGGCACCTGTCAGCGTGATTTGTAGCTTAAATAAACGCCTAGTTTCACTGGCTAAACACCACACATTGGCTAACGACCAAGCACTCCACCCCAGTACACTCATCAACCAAGGTGGACATGGAAAGTCCGAAGCCTTCAGGGTCATACTCTGGATCATCTTCATTAGGGCCCCAATCCAACACGTCCAACGTGAACAGGCTATCAAACTTAATCCATCTCGATATTATCTCCTCTCAGCCCAGGCAAACTCCCCTCCTCTCCGCCAATGCCGTAAACAAGCGGACGGGTGCTCCATAGAGCTTCCTTGGTGTGGCGGTTCCGGATGTTATAGTACCGCAGCATTTCCGGAGCCGGAAGCCGTAGATAAACAGCAGCACCAGTTGTATCCCCTGTCTCCTGTTCCTCGAAACACCGGCTATATGTCCAGCTCCATCTCGCGGCCGAGCGACCTTGACCTCCGTTACCATGTAGACAGGCTGCTTCAGGCGCACTGAGTGCGTCTTCAACGCCCTCTGTACACCCGGACTAGCAATGCTCGCTCGGACATACTCATCGAAAGGCTTAATGAAGTCGTGGTCCAAGGTATCGATTTCGCTACGGAGATGAGTGAGACCGATTCTGGTAGATAGACACCGTGCATGTGCCTGGTCAGCATGTTAGTTGCGGCGTAGCGAGAAATGCCAATGTGTGGTTCAGTTCCTGTAAGGTACTCGCGTAGGGTTCTGATTGAGCTCTGCTTGTGAATCCCCTCGAACGCATTGAATTGTAGCGGGGAGTCTGCGCTGATCGGGCGGCCCGGGTGCGCGGGCGAGGTGATGAACTGTCCGGCCTGTAGACGCTTCAGCTGGTTGGGTGCAGACGTTGGAGATACAGCGTAGAACTTCGTGGGTATGAGATACGAAGGGCAATTTATATCTGGCATGATTGGCGATGTGTGATATGAACATAAGGGATGGAGCGTGCGAGTTGTTGGTCAAGGCCAGGGCAAGGGGGGTTTTATATGTAGGACTGCAAACAGACAATGGACCCGGTAAAGCCGCGAGAAAAGAAACATTGCGAGCCTGAGGGCGAGTGGGCAAGGATGGTAGCCTTGGAGTTGCAGGCTCCAGGGTCAATGGGGCCCTTGGCTGCATGCATCTCCTCTACTCTGGAAGCGCACCCAGCCGCTATAGTGTTTTTATGTATGGCGGCAAACCGGCAGTAATGCTGTCTTCATGATTTCCCCAAGGCAACATTCCAAGTAGATGCAGCTGCAAGATGGCGGTGCTTTTATGCTGCCACCCAGTCATTTCCGACTAGCTTTGCGCTGCCTCCCAGCTCAACCAGGGTAGGCCTCGAGTAGACAGATTCCACCAGGTGGATGTGGAAGATGGTAGCTGCTAGGGCTTCATGTTTGTCATCGGCCATCGAGAGCAATATTTGCTGGCGAAGGATCGTCCGCAGAGGTATAGCGTGCTTCATGTTTCCTAGGTCTAGGGCTTAATGACGGTTACTTGGTTTTGTTTATAATGTTAGGACTACAAGGGACAGTTTGATAATGCAAATAAGTGTATTAGCCAGCGTATATCTACCTGTCTGTTGACTTGAGTAACACAGGAATCAAATGATTGTGACAACCTATAAAGAGGGAGGAGGATCTTGGCCAAAGAGCTAGGGAAGCAAATCGTAGCGATATCACGGGGAGATACATAGTCCTATGCGGCCGCTGATGTAGAAGAGGGGTTGATACTCCCGGTCCCAACATAGGCAGTCTTCTTCTTATGCCACTCCAGCTTATCCACAATGTTCACATGACCGTAACGCTTTGCGTACATCAGCGGCGTTTGATCCTCGACATCCACAGTCTCGGTGTTCGCCCCGTTTGCAAGAAGCAGATTGGCAATCACACCGTGGCCTTCGGCCGCGGCCCAATGGAGCGGAGTACGAAGATACTGGTGGCGCGCATTGACATTGGCATCATTTTGCACGAGCAGCCTGACGATTTTCAGGTGTTTCCATACCACTGCCATGACAAGTGGGGGTGTTCCTGTCTCTTCGGCCAGTTCCGTGTCTGCTCCGTTGTCAAGAAGCGTCCTGACCATAGGAACGTTGTCCCTCTCGACTGCTATATATAACGGCGTCCTCCCGCACGCATTCCGCGCGTTTACATCGGCGCCGTTTGCTATCAAAACCTCCGAAAGCCTCGTGTATCCCTGTTCAACGGCTGATATCAAGGGACTTGCGTCTAGTGCGGTGTGGGTTATTCCTAGTAGCCTCTCCGCCACGAGGACATGCCCCATTTTTGCAGCGTCCAGAATAGCTTGTTTCTTTTTGAATGGCGCTAGGATATCTTCGTTACATCGTGTCAGTAGATTGTTGACGGTGTGGACGTCTCCACTCTTTATGGCGTCGACCAGCGGAGCGTTGTATAGGTAGCGCGTGTTTGGTATGGTAGAGTCGTCAGGCCGAGACTCCAGCTCAAGTAAGCTCAGCACGACTTCAGACCACCCGAGCCGAGCTGCTAATGAAAGGGCATCCCCCACTGTGTCCCCGTCGTCCGGGGGTTGCAAGTGAGCAAGCCCGATTAGCGTGGTCGTCAAGTCGTTCGAACGCAAAGCAGACAACAGGAAACCAGGAGAACCCCTTCCCGGTTCTGTATGAAACCTACGAGCAACCTCGAGATAGCGACTAATGATTGGGACGGCCGGGGGAAACCGGTCTAACTCGGCCAAGTGCTGGTTGATACCATCAATGCCAAATTGATAGTGTCCAGGCGCACGAAGTGCGTGTCGATAGAGCTCACCGAGCGCTCCAACGAGTTCCTCAATCATGCTGTCGCGCGAATCGCCATTTAATTCAGACGGAGGTATCCGCCCTATCTCGTTGAACATCCACTGGAGAACATCCCGAGCCTTGGACCATCGTTGCTCCCGTCGGTGAGTGTTTGCCGTCTGCTTCGCTGCCTCAATCGCGCATTGCAAAGAAGATGCTTTCAGGCGGGCCAATATCGCCGGCAATATACACAGCAAGGCGTCCTCCTCAGATCCTAGATTGTTTTCAACAAATATTTGGACGAGGGACGCCACCAGGTTGTTGGACAGCTGGAAGCTCCCGTCTATCTCCTCCAAAGTTATCGGGCCGAGGTCATGGATGGTAGCGAGAATAGCCATGACGAATGTGCCGAATATTTCCTGCTCACACTGGAAAGCGAGTGGCCTGCTCGATTTGACAGTAGACGCAACTAGCTTAAGGGGTTGACCAGCCGGACAAGGTTGACGGTGGAGTGCATACCACCCAAACACACGATTCAAAGCGTCGTCGCGTTCCAATTCACTGTTGTCATCGCTCTGTATTTTGGCTGGAACGTGTGCGTCTCGTTCCTCATCCAACCGCCATAGTGTGCTGGAGTTGGTGTGGTGATGATGGCCTTCGTATCTGCTTGAATGTTCCAACAAGGTTGATCTCGAATGCCACAGCCGTAATGAAATGCCTCCATGGTCCTCTGCCGCGGTGACTATTGTGCACGCTTGAAGGCGCTCTAATCTCCGCCAGTCATGAGAGGCATCTTGACCGTCATGTATCACCAGATCGTCTAATTGACACTTCAAACCCCAAAGCCATAAGCCTAAAGCTGCTTCCATCTCCTCGTGAAGGCTCTCGGACGCTTGCCAACTAGAATCTGGGGCCCCAAGGACCCTTGACAGTCTGGATGGATAGGTGCCTGGAGTGTCCGGATCGAGGATCAAGTCACTTTCGACCAAGGAGACCTTGCACCCAAACTTCCAGCACATGGTGCTTTCGGTCCGCCAGTACATCCTAACCATGGTGGAGTTGGAGAAAACGGTGTTGGCAACCGCCACAATAGCTGCCACCAGATACTTTGCGCGACGACGCCCTTCAACCATGTTCGCATCGAATGCGCTCGGCGAGACACTGAACCTCGCATCCACCGAAGGCGGGATCGTAAGCGATGCCAGTCGAGCTCGAAGACTCAGCAATTGGCGCCCGATATTGGGCTTGTTGGAAGCGAACCGGCCCGCCCCTGTGAGTGCTACCGGTGTGCAAGGCGCGCTGTGAAAGATCCAGCGGGCGTGGAAGGCAGTTTCTGGGCCTGAGAAGTCTTGGGGCAATGAAGGGGTACGCGTAATATACCGCTTGATGTCCTCTCGTCCAAGGCGCAAAGCCAGCCAGTCAAGCTCATGGCCGATGATCATCTCCCCGTGGCTGGCGAGTGCGTTCGCGTCCGGCGTTAGTCGCTGCATGCGCAAACCTGCTCGGGCAATGGCCATGGCCATAACAGCGCCGAGTTGGGCCACTGCGACAGCCGAATGCACACCCCGAAGCCCGATAAACTGGAGAATGAAGCCGGAGATCGTGATGCTAACGGCTACCCACACGGTGTAGTGTGCTTTTGGTGACTGTTCATTTCTCCAGGAGATGGTATACTCTTGCAGGATATCCTTGGGGTTGTCCTTGTCAGAGTAGGAGAATGCGTGAAACGTCTGATCGCCAACTCTTTGCCCCCCCGGCTGCAACCAGTGTATCGATGCCCTGTCGTCTTGCCTCGCGCCCTTGCACCACACTTCCTCGTCGGTACTCTGGCCGATCAAATATGCACAGAGGTACACACCGGTGCCGACAAGTACTGTGCCGATGAGCACGAGTGGACACACGTAAGAGTAAGATTCCTCATCTTTGCCATTTCGCCCCCAGTGAAGGTAGTACGTCGCAACGCAAGCATATACCAACACACCCGCCTGCAAGAAGAACCCGCAAACGGCCACGGCCCAGAAGACAGCGGGGTGGAGTTTCTTGATGCCAACATTGAGCGATAGGTTCGGCGCAAAGGCCGGTGCCGGATTGTCATAGGCCGGGGCCTCGTGCATGCTTGTTAGCGAAACGGAGTCGATTCGGTTGGGCCGTCTGGGCCAGCCCCTCTCCTTCTTCCGGTGCCATCTGCCGGTCTTGCGAACATATTCCTGGAACGATAAGACGCATGGCCGATCCAGCTCGTCGAACTCCGGGTCGTAGACGACCTCCAGGATCTTCGCAGACATCCTGACTAGTCGATGAGCAGAGCTCAGCCTCTGCTTGGCCTCCTCCTTCCTGGGCGCGACCGATAAATGCCCGCAAGGCTGGGCTTCCGCATACACGGATGGCGGAAACCACAGCTGTGAGGATGCCCATCGGGGCCATGGCAAAGATAAAGTAGTCTAGGAATGTCGTACTTTCACTCAAGTATTGCTTTGTCACTTGCTCGCCAAACAGTGAAAGAAACGGGGCAAGATCGGTCGCAAGCCCTGGAGGTTGTTCGAGAAGTCATCCCACCCAACAGCTCCGACGACCGGGAGGGTGGCGAGGCCGAGAAGGAAGGCGCGAGCCATGGCCGCAGTTGAAGATGAAAGACAAACGGCAAGAGGTGATGGTTCTGTCTGGTTCTCTCGCGACGGCTTTGGACGGACTCGTCTGTCATCATCCCATCCGTCACCGAGGCACCAGCTCAGCTCAGCTCAGCTCAGCCCCGCTGATTGTGGCCAGCCTTGCCTATTGTATTCAATGTTGCACGAAAATCCGGGCAACGAATCATACCGTATCCCGCTCGAATGTTGTTCTGCATGGTCCACACGCCTGGAAGTCGTGCTGACGCAAACTCCGCCCAGTCCCAGTTCAATGAAAGGTCTCGTCAACACTCACCTGTAAAGAGAAACATTGGGAGCTCGACAACCTATCATGTCACATCCAACGGCCCCTGTCCACTATGCTACGCGCCGGTCTCCAATTTTGACATGAATGGTATAACTGCACCAGGGCTCTTCCCTAGATAGTGCTGCGGCGTGTTTAGTGGGTCGTGTGTGCAAGAGCCTCGATTGCTTTACCGTACCTATTCTTTCCCAGCTCACCCACAAGAATAGCTATTTTTCTCCATTGTTCAGGAAAAATGATCCACATGGGTAGACTTGGCTTTCAGTAGTATGCATTTCTGCCTTGAGGTCCAAATTCCCAACCAAAGAGCCGCACGACACCACCCGTTCCCGCCGGAGGATAGTCGAACAGCCAGTTCTGAGAACGCTCGAATGCTCAGCCTCGGCTTACCTACCAAGCCACATTCGACGTGGACCGTGGCAATTCGTCGAGCTGTCAACGTTGGATGGCGTCGGTGTAACCACATCCGGCTGGTCGCGAGAAGGCGATCTCACCAGAACAAACCTGAGCCCCCACATCTCTTACTTGAACTTAGAGACTCACGTACGTCTTAGGATACTGAGGTCGAACCAGGTGTCAAACAATGGGCGATCCATTTTCCGTCAGTGCGGGCGTGGTAGGCGTGGTCTCCCTGGGCCTCACGCTATGCCAGGGCTTTCTCCGCTATTACGGGCCTTGGAAGGATTACGACGAGGAGATTGAAGGGTTTACGACAAAGGTCGATGGCTTGCAAAAGACTCTCAAGCTACTTGAAGGTTTCTTGATGCCCGAGTCACAAGTTGTTGCCGTTGATCAGTTTCGCCAGCTGGTCGCCGAGAATCTTGCTTCGTGTCAGCAAGTTTGCGACAGGCTGGACGGGATGCTGACGAAATGCAAATCAAGCAACACTTCGAGTGTTCCCTTTGTCAGGAAACATGACTGGTTGCGTATCAAGAGAGCGGTTTACCCGTTCAAGAAGGAGACGCTGGCCACGCTTTCCCAGTTGGTTTCGGGGCTCCAGGACAACCTGGGTCTTGCCCTCCAACTTTTGAACAGGTGAATCTCCTTCAAGAGAGACTGCTGTGAGTTAGACTGGCTAAGTTCTGCCGAAGCGCTCTCATCAGGCAACAGCACAGGGATATACAAGACCTTATATTGAGGACCTCATCGATCGACATCCGGACCACCAGGATACTCGGAGTCGTCGAGCGAGAGGAGACTTCGTCGACTGTTCCCCAGCCACTTCCTCCACAGGTATTCCCTTGACAGCCGTCGATGCAAAGGCCATATGCTCAGACAATTTAGGCACTCAGGGTTACCGACCGAAGCCGCAGCTCCACTGCCATCAGGATCCCAGAGCCGAGTACGATGCGTGGCCTCTGCAGTCGACAACGGGTGATAAACAGGTCCATACAAGGGACACGCCGGCTTTTCAACTCACGAGCTGACTCTATCTCGCGTTGTTGTACATGCCTTCTCAAATCTCGACGTCCGCAACAGCTCGAGGTCTTCACTCTTCATGACAAGGCCTGTCCGTTATATGCCGACGGCGAACATACGGTCGGCCTGGCAGCGTGCCACACATTTTGCAATCGATTTCTCGCCTTCTCCGTTCAACTAATGATGACAATGACAAGAGGCGCGGGGGCATTTTCAATCAGCCCAACTATCCGTGTCCATGCTGTCGTGAGCTGGGACTCACCGGCAGTCACACTCTTCCAGGAGAGAACCTTGATAAATTCCAATGGTGAATGCACAAAATGCGTACTTCAACATATCAAGGACAACCTCTTCCAAATGTTTCGCGATGGAACAGCTTCCCCAACCGATCGCCTTCCGGACAACAGTACATTGCTACATGTAAGTTCACTCCAAGCTTTCAGTATAATGCGTCTTTCTATGAAGCTTCCCTATGTTTCTGGCGCCGAGATTAATGTATAAGTGCAGGCATGGTTTTGGTGCCCTTGGAGAGATTTGATTACCGATAGCGATCCACAATCATCTGGTCGAATGCAGGCCTTCATCCGAGATTTGATTGAAGCTGGTGTTCCTGTCGATGAGCAGGATCTTGAGGGGCGTACAGTGTTGGATGTTGCCATCCAACAGCCGTCATGGATATACAGGATTCCCATCCTTGACTGGAGTGCGGTGGCAGGGTTTGAAGTACTTCGAGACCTACTAACCTATGGCAGCCCCATGAAGTCTCCATGTCCAGGTCTGCCCACTGATCGCGTACCTGATTTAAGCTTTGACCATGAACGTGCTACGTCGGAGTACCAGGCAGCCCAAATGACTCGCGAACTATTGCAGTGTAACGAATTTGAAGGTTGACACCCTGCTGGAGCATATAGCCTGGGCTGACGGATGGCGGGGAACCTAGATTTCGTGTTGTCGGAGCTCGATACTGCGATCCTGACAAAGTCAGAAGCGTCACTAGCACGCCTTTTGGCACTCGAAGCCGTGAAGCATTGCGAACCTAGTGCCCGCTTCTCCGGGTACCTTGGGGTTCTTTGGCTGTGCTTGGGCTGGCCGGAAGGAATACGAATCACGCTCCAGTCGGGCCTTCCTCAGGATGACAGGTCGATCTGTTACTGCTTCAGGCATGCATGTCGTGAAGGGGAGCATGAATGTGCCAGAATACTCCTAGAATACATGAAGGATATCCAGCCATACGCCGTGAGCGCCGCCATATCCACAAACAACCCGGAAATATTTAGCGAAGTTATCAGACGCTGGGCAGTGCGTCAATCCAGACTTCGGGAGATGGCATTGCAGTGCCTGCCAAACGAAGCCATATCTACTCTGCCAGAGACGACAGATGGTCTTTTGGACACGAAAACGTCATCAATTCATAGAGCATTGTTTTCACGCGGTATTCAGACCGACTTCGGGTATGATTTTTGTTTCCATGTCGACACCGTATACAACTATGTCGTGGGAGATATGTTTGCTGCGCAAATGGCGTACGATGCTGGTTTTACCGACCTTAACCAACCCGATCCAAACGGCATTACACCTCTTATGGCTTTATGCTGTGGTCCAGGTTGGCCTTTGGATGACTCTGATCTGCCCCTTGTATTTTTTACGCGCATAGTACATTGGATGGTAGGGAAGGGGGCCAATCTTTACCAAGTCTCTGCAGCAGGCTACCCTGCACTCTGGTACCTGGCAGAGGAGTTCGGGCTGGGGATACACAATGCAGGAATACTCGGTTTGCGGAGTCCTCTGCTGCTAGATTTGGATCCGGAGAAACGGGTCCTCAAACAGATAGCCGACCCCCAGACGGCAAAGCTTCTATCTACCTTCTTGACTGACCGATTTCGAGATGAGTGCATATGTGCTTGTGGAGAACACGGCTGCTCAGCATTGCTGCTCCTGCTCCATAGATCGGGGTCGGCGTACGGCTGCAAAGATATTGCACTGTACTCTGATAGGGCGGCGGATCTTAGTCCAGAGTTCTTTACCCCTGAAGACCGTGTCATCATGTCCCAAGTGATTATTCGCTACCTTACCTTCAAAGCTTTGGAGCTGACGCACACCTGTCACCACGGGAACATGCAACCACACTCCGCAGTTTATTGCAACTTCAAACATGATCTTGCGGACGATTGGTCTGAGATCCGGGATGAGCAGCGCTTGCTCATTGAACAACTAGACAGCCTTGTAGCCGAGTTTACTGCCGAGTACAGCCAACTTATTGTGAGGCTATACGACTACGTTCAGTACTATTGGCAACCGAGGATGGACGAGGTTCTTGCGGCCCCGAAAGAAGGGTTCGACGAGGATGAGGTTCGCCGGGTTCAAGAGGTTGGAGTCATAGGGTGTTAGAAGAGTGCTCGGAGCTCAATGATTAATAGGAGTTTAAGCAGCCGACCCGTATGCCAAATGGCTATTCATTGTTCTCCTCCGTGAACACTTCAACAGCAAATCTCCGGAGAGCTTCATGCAATGTGATGTATTAGAGAGAATTTCGGTCACTCTGATCAATATCCTATGACCTGGGGGTTTGCAATTTGTGGGAAAGATGATTCCAGACCATTAAGCTCAGTTAGGCAATAACGCCTCCATACATATGTAGGCACCTACCCTATACCTCGGACAAAAGCCCTTACCAAGAAACCTCCACAACCAACTTCGTACAGCTCACGCCCAGTGCCAATTCATCTAATCCTTCGTTAATAGCCTCCAATCCTTTTCCGACGACCTTTGGTTCAGGACTTGGCCTGATGGTCCCTTTCTCGATGTTCTCACTCAGCCATGTCATCCAGGACCGGAACTGCTCCAGCCTCTCCTCTTCGGCGTTCGACGGCATAACAAAGATTGTCTCCAGCCCCTCAATGACCTCCGCATCAGACGGGACAGGTGGTGCCGATGCAATCTTTGCCGTCTTTGTCTTGGCAATGAATCCCCTCAGCACAGCTTGACAGGATGCTAGATCGCCTGTAGCGAGGAAGCAATGCTTGATTACCAGCCCATCCTGTCGAGCTGCTGAGATAATAGCATCCACGACGCAGGGGTCTTTGTAGTCAAATACGCGGTCTGCACCGAGCGAACGCACGTAGTTCAGATTTTCTGCTCCAGCGACGGCGTACACAGCTGCAATGAAAGAACTCGGATCAACACGCAGAATCCGGGCTGTCTGCACGCCCATCGTGCCGACGCTCGACGACGCACCCCAGATCAAAAGAGCCTCCCTTTTCTCGATACCAGAAGCAGTGTCTTTACCAGTGCGTGGGATCCCCATCGCATCCCACGCACTAAGCGGCACCTGCACGGCAACCGGCAAAGTCGCGGCATGATGCCATGATATACCCTGCGGAAGAATAGCCGCATGCTGCCAGGGCACAAGACATATTTCCTGGAACGCGCCGTAGTCCGGATTACATCCTTTCCAGGCTGAAGCAGAGTAAGCAGCAACGCGGGTACCGGGCTTAAAAGCTGAAGGGACGTCCTCCCCGACTTCGAGGACGAGGCCTGCCATGTCGAAGCCGGTGACTGTTGGGTAGGAGGGTATGAAGAGGCCTGTGTTGCGCATGATTATGTCGGCGGGGTTGAGGGCGATGGATTTCACGGCGATGAGGAGTTCACCTGGACTTGGGGGGGGAGTAGGACGGGCTTGGATGGTGAAGAGGGCGCCTTTTGTGGGGAGGATGGCGGCGCGGTGGGTGGCCATATTGAATGGAGGCTCTGGAAGATTATGAACTTGATGGGGGATGCCGTTTCAAAACAGATTTGACGCTCTCGGGGCAGGGAATGAGCTCGTTCTTATACCGACAGAGTCCTGCTCACAGACTGCCTAGGTACATACTGGCCGATGGGGCCTCAGTTAGGGCAATTCTGGCAGCCAATGAGAGAGCACTGCATCCGAGTCATGGTTAGCGTGTAGACCAATCGAGGTTAGCGCATCCCTCAGGGCTGATTCACTTCGTGTCCGAGTCATCCCGCCTCCATTCCTCCTTACTTCTGTCGCTACCAAGCGCATCCGACGTCACCCCCTCTGCTCATGGGCTCTGCTGGTCGGAATTGGGGCCAGAAGCGCCCGATCCGCAGGTCCAGATTCGGGTGCCGGAATTGCAAGCTCAGGAAACTCAAGGTCCGTACCAGGGGTAATCTCACCTTGCTGTTGGACCCCTTCCGCATCTAAAACAGCGCATGTGCCGCTAACCCAGTGCCCTTAGTGTGACGAAAACAAGCCCGAATGCAAACGATGCAGATCGTTTGGTGTCTTATGCAACTTTGTGGCAAATGTCTCTGACCTACAGCCCCTCATCAGCGTTGAGGCGAGGAGACCAATGGTGGCTCGGCCTCAATCCCCCGTCTCCTGTGCGGTCTGGACGTCGGATGAATCCATCTCCTATACCTATCAATTGAACGATAGGTGCCAGAACTTTATCACACGGTACCTCGGACAGAGTATTATGACTACCGTCCCGGGTGATCCGAATATGGTGCATGTTAACCGCAGGCTTTTAAGATTAGCCTTCACTGTAAGTTCCTTCATTATATCGGAGCATGGCTGTTTAATACCCATGTTGACTCATATGGGTCTTTAGTATCCGTACCTAATGCACGCGTCGCTAGCCGTGGCATTTTCCTACGACCAATATCTGAACAGCCCGCCGAGTGCTCGTCGCAGTGTCGAAGAGTGCTATCACTGGTCTCAAGCGACTGTCCTTCTAAGCAATTGTCTAAGAAGGCCGATCAGAACCACGTCAATGGACAAAGATGCAATATGGGGCACTGCAGCTGCCCTGGCAATTCTCACCTTTTCGTCTACGGAAGCATACAGTTCGGAAGGCTCATGGCCTTTGAAGCCATCAACAACGGGCGACGAGTTGCACTGGTTATCTATGAGCAGCGGGAAGAACGCACTCTGGGATTTCGTGAACCCATTACGACCAGACAGTATCTTCAACGTCATGAAGGGGAGCTACGATATCATGTTCTCACCTCTTCCGGACACCGGGATTGACGGTATCCCAGGCCCTCTAGCTGCCATTTGTTCATTGAACAAGCCATGCACAGCAGAAAGTAACCCGTACTTCCACGCTGCGCATGGACTATCTGTTATCCTGAACATCCCCGATTACGAGGTCACAACCGGACAGACTCAGCTCTTCACGCGCTGTATTCATGGCCAGTTCAAGTATCTGCTCTTGAGCAGGGACCCGGTGGCTCTTTTGCTGCTTTATCTCTGGTATCGCAAAGCAAGGTGTATATGGTGGATTGAGCTTAGGGCGAGAGTGGAGCGTCCTGCTATTTGCGAGTATTTGAGACTTTATCACCCGGAACACAGGGTTCATGAGCTTCTTCAATAATGTCATTCTAATGAGCTCCCAAATTATTGAGAGGCCTTACCCCTTGCTTCGTCCATTATCTGTAATAACTTGAGTATCTCAAACCGATGACTATAGTATGTACATTTGTACACACATCTACCTGCAGTGAAGTTGTCTCAATCAACCAATAGAACCCGTTGCAAAGACACTGGTCTTCAATATAGATTCACAGCACAATCAGAGGCGTCGTTGGCGGTAACTGGACGGGGAGGTCGGGGCCTAAGTGAACATCTGAGCGGGCATTCATTCTGAACGTTTAGTCAAGATATAGAAAATCAACATCAGATAGCCTAGGTAGAGCCCCGCGTCCTGACCGGGTCCCAGCTCGCACTAGCCTTGCCGGGCCAGGCCTGTGGAGACGTTGCTGAATTTGGGGGTGTTTTGCGAGACAATAATGCAAGCCCTAATCCGCTGCTTGCAGGTCACCAAGTATATTAAGGGAAGAAGAACTGCACAACCAGAGATTCCTCTTGCCTCTCAATCCTAACTACTTATTACTTGTCTGGGTACCGCCACTACTTTAAGGCAGCTCTTCCCTCGGGGCCATACACTACCTACTGTTCACCTTCCAGTTGGATCACGCAACAATGGACACCAACCACCCCGCCCCCGGACCCAAAATACACCTTCTCACATCCATCTGTCTTGCCTCAGGACTCATCTTCAACACCATCAGCCTTGCACTAGGCGCAACCGCGCTATCGGATTATCTCAACCAACGCACGTACCTCCTCCGTCTCGTCCCCAAAGCCTCCATCCACGACATCGCCTACGTCGGCGCTCTTAGCTACGATATCGCCTGCTGCACCTTCTCCGTTTTTGCCCTACCAACCGCCCTTCTACTCCTCTGCATCCACAGGCGCCAGCACACCCTTCGCGCCCGTCGCCTCCTAATCGCATGCGTCGTTCTCGCTCTACCCAGCATTCTGAGTTTGGCGAATGCGCTTGCACTGACGGTTATCACGGCCACCGGCTCCGTGTCCTTCGGGGACAGTGTCGGGCCGCGCGTGACGGCGTACCTCGATGCAGAGGCGGATGGGCACGGTACGCCTGTTCTGTATCGGCGGGATGCGGTGGCGATTGGGACGGTTGTGTTTTCTTGGTTGGGGTGGGGGTGTTTATTTGTTGGGTGAGAGTCTTTCATTCCGAGTAGTGGTATGGTGGTTATTATGCTGGTACTGATACTTGGCTCATAGATGCGTTGTGTTGGTTAATATCTGGAAGAGTGCTACGGGCGCACAGCGGGCTTTGGGCTTTGAGGGTGACAAGTTGAGTTGGCCGGAGGATGGGAGCTCTACCTCTTAATAGCGACTGGGCATCTGATGTTCGAGCTTGGGGTGAATCTTTAAGAAGGTGGGCGGAGATGAAGATTTATCCTTCCTCCCACTCCCTAGTCGGTAGGACACCTTTACAACTCTTAGCAATTTAGGGGTACCTTTAAATAAGGGCTTTAAACACTTTAAAACTATTATAAATATATATTTTTACTATCTTAATTTTATTTTTAATTTTTTTTTTCTTTTTTTATTACTCCCCGCGGTATAATAGCTAAAATTAAGGTGTATATTTTTAATTAATTTATAAGCCTTAATTTAGCTAACTTTACCTGGCTATAAAATTTTTTATTTCCCTTTAACCTTTATATTATAAAAAAATAAAAAAAAAGGGCCTTAACAAGCCTATTTTTTTTTTATTATTAAAAATAATAATATATTAACTTTTTAACCTAGCCTAGTTATAAAAGCCCTTTATAATTAGTTTAATAAGTAAAAATACTAGGTATATATTAAGTATAAAGTTTTTATAAGCTTTATAACTATTATTAATAGCTTTATAATTAAATAAAAAACTTAAAATTAAAAAGCCTTTACTTATAATATTTATAATAAGTTTATATACTTTATTTTTTTAAAGGGCTATATTAATATTAATAATATTAATTATATTTTTTTATATATATATAATTAGCCTATTATTATAATAATTTTTAGTAAAATTATTACTTAAAAAAAATAAGTTTAACCCTTAAAAACTTAAGGGCTTAACTTACTTTTTTTAAAGTAAGTTTTTTTACTTTAATTAATACTACCCTAGGTAAGGTGCCCTTATTAAGTACCTTAATAACCTAATTAATATATAATAGCTTTATTATAGCCTTAACCATGTAAAATAATTATAAAATATTAATTATTTTTTTTAATAATAAGCTAATAATATACCTTAAGGTATATATTATTTAGCAAGCTTTTACTAAGTATATACTAGGCTTAATTATAATTATAGCTATTTTTAAAATTAATACCACCTACACGGGCTAGGTTATTATTTTTAATAACCTTTTTATTAAAAACCTTTTAGTAGCTAATAAAGTAGTTAGTATAATTTATTATATCTTAGGTATTATTAATATATATATTTTTTAAAAATAATATAATTATATAGTATAAAAAGTGTTTAGTACTATCCTAGTATATAATAGTAGTAAAATAAATATTATAAAACTAATTTAAAATAAAGTTATAATATAAACCAGGCTAAAGTTAATTAGGCTTACTTTTTTAAAATATAGGCCTAATTTTAATACTAGGTATATTATTTAAGTAATATTTTTTTTAAAATAGCCCAGGGCCTTTACTTTATTTAACTAAAATAAATATTATTAGCTTATTAAAAAATACTAACTAGTTTTCTAGTATAACCCTAGCTATTAAAAATATTACCACCTAGTATAATATAATTATATAATATATTATATATAATATAGTATAATAGCTATAAACCACCTAGGTTTTATTAATTTAAATTATAAAAATCTTATATATTATATAAATTATTTAAGCCCTTAATTAATAAAATATAATAATTACCTAGTAGCCCCCAGGCGCAAGAATAGGAAACTAGTTTACTTATTTAAAAAAAAGCTTAATAACATGTGCTATTATAATACCTATTAATATTAAAATATACATGCCTAGGCTAATATTAATACTTAGCTTTAGGCTAAAATTAAATAATTTTTATTTTAAAAAAACCCTTAAAAGCATGTTATAAAAAAGCTAAAGGTAAATAAGCAGGGCTTTATAATAATTATTAATTATTATATTTTATAGTTTAATACCTTTACTAATAATTAAAATTTTAAATAACTTTTTATTAAATTAATCCTGCCTATCCTAGCTAGCGCGGGCACGCCTTTTTTACCTTAAGTAATAAAAATTAATACTAAATCCCCTTTTAAGCTTTAATAATAAAGTATTAAAAAAGAAATTATAATAATTATTACTAAAATAATACCTAGTAATAATAAAATATTATTATTTATTAAGTTAATATAAATAAGTTTATACCTAGTTATATTATAATTTTATAACTAGCTTATAAGTAAAGCTATAATATTACTTATATTTAAAAGCCTTAAACTACTATAAATATAAAAACTTAAAATTATTTAGTATATAAGTATTACGCGCTAGTAAATACCTAAAATAATTATAAAAACTAGTTAAAAAAGCGCCCTAAAGGACTTACCTATATTTATAAAAAAAAAGTATTATATATTAAATAATATTACCTAGTATAAAGCTAAAATATATTATAGCTTATAATAAATAATATTAAGGTTTTAAATATATATTAAAAATTAATTATTTATAAAATAATTAATTACTTAATTATATTAATCCCTACCCTAAACTATATAATTAATAAAAATTTTAATACTACTTATAATATTTTTAAGCCTGGGGTAAATAACCTATACTATAATAATAAGATTATTAAATAGGCTAGTAATAATAATATTAGTTATATTAATAAACTAGGTATAATTATATATAAAACTAGTTATATTTTTAACCTAATTTTTTTAAATATTTTTTTTACCTGCATGCTAGTAATACCTAAGTTATATAATAGCTTTAATTACTAAATTTTAGTTATTATAATACTAGGGCGCGGGAAAAAAATATTAAAAAAATATTATTATAATATATTAAATTATAAGCTTAAGCGCCTGGCTAGGCTAGTAAAAAATAAAATAATATTTTTTTTTTAGCCCGAGGAACTTAGGGATATAAAGGTATTAAATTAGTATATTAAATTTTTTAATAATATTATTATAAAAGTTATATAAGTAATTAATAAATACCCTAACCTAGGGAGCCGTAGCACCCCTTAATAATTAACTAAATATATAAAAAATTACTAAGCCTGGGTGGTAAACCCTACCCTAAAATAAAAAAAGTAGTTTTTAACTATAATTTATAAAATTAAGCGCGCGTACTAGACTAAAATAATTAATAATATTAAAAATAATTAAAAATTATACTAAATAATAATATAGTATAAGCTAGAGCCTAGGCTTAAGGCTTTTTTATTATTAATAAATAATAAAGTAATTAAAAACACGCGGGAAAAAACTAATATTTTATAAAAAATAATACTAAAGTATTTTAATATAAATAATAATTTAAATTTTAATCCCCTAGTACTAAAGCACTAGTAAGGTAATAAATACCTTTATTAATTAAAAAAGCTTTTATTAAAAAAGGTTAAAAAAAATATTATTAATATAAGTAGTATATTTCCCAGGGCAGACTAGGTAATAATCTATATTTTAAAAGCTTATTAAAAGTATATTAGGCAGGTTATATACAGGCTATATAATTAATATTTATAATTAAAATACTTTTTTTATTATAAAAGCTTGCAGAGGTAATAATACTTTTAAAAAGTAATAAAAAAAATAAGTTTTTACCTTAATTTTAGTACCCTATAGCACTACTTTTAGTATTAAAAAAAAAACTTAAATAAATTATAGCGTGCTACGTTGCTTTTATTATATTAATATAAAAAATACTAAGCTTATAATAATATAATACTTTACCCAAGTACTTAATTATAAATTTAATAACCTTTTTTATTTATAATATAAAAATAGTGCTTTTATAAAACCAAAAAGTTATTATAATTATTATAAATATTTTAGGCGCTTTTAATATTATTTTATTATAATACTTACTTTAGTAAATAATAAAGCAAGGCTGGCCTTGCGTGCTTTTAGCCTTAATTATAAGTTTTTTAATAAGTAAAGCGTGAAAGTATACCTAAAATTTATTATAATAATAACATACCTAGTATACTATAGTATATTATAAGGCTTGCTTTTTTTTTTAATATTATTCTTGCTATATGTTACTAAATTATTACTAGTAAACCTAATTTTATATTTTAATTATATAAATAACTTTTACCTTAATTATATAAGTAACTTCCTTTATATAAATTATAAATTTTTAGTAAAAAATATTTATAGTATGCTAGCCTAAAAAAATAAAATAAAATAGCCTTTACACCTAAAAAATTAAAAATATTATATATTATTTAAAAGTAGTATGGTAAATTACCCCTGCTAGTAGTTAATAACTAGTTAATAATTACTTTTATTATTATAATACTAGGCTAAAAATAGCCCGCGCTATACTAGCTAGGTATTTTTTTTAATAAATAGCTTTTTTAATACTAGTATATTATTAAGTAGGTAGTTAAAGCCTAAATAATAATTTAATATATTTATAATTTAATATATATAGCACATGGCCCGCCTGTAAACTTTTTTTATAAAATAATTATTACTTATATTATTTTTAACTTATTATATAGTATAAAGGCATAATATAATAATAAAACTAAATTTAAAAAATATATATAAGACTTAAAAGTTAACACCTAGCTAGGCTAGTATATTAAAATTATTAAAAAAATTTTAATACTAGCCGCTCGCGGCATATTCCTAGTTTTTTAAATAATATTTATAATAACTTTTTTTAGGGATGCTAGGCTTTTTTTTATAATAATAATATTAAAAAAAATATAATTATACTTTGCCTTAAGGCTAAGGCTAGTTAATAGCTAAAACCTATTAATAATATAAGTAATATTACTAAAAATCTTATATAGTTAAGGCGCTAGCTTACACTAAAAACTTAAAATAAAGGTATAAATAATAAAAATACTTTTTTTAAAAACTTTTAGGCTAGCTTTAGTATACTTTTATTATTTTTAATAATATTTAAAAAATTTTATTAATAGCAAGGCCAAGAAGCTAGCTATAAAAAAGTTTAAATAATAATAATAAGTATTATTAATAATAAAGGTAGTAATTTTTAATAATAATTTTAAGTAAATATACTAAGGGGTGTATTATATAGGCTATAGCTTTATAATATATTATAAATAATATTTTTAAGTATAAGAACTATTAGTAATTAATACCTAATTTTATATATATAATATTAAAGCTATTAATATACTTAAAAAATTAAAAATTATAATTAAAAAGCTTTTAAGAGCGCCCTGCTACTAGCTTTATATTAATAATATTTTAATAATTTAATACATGCGCGGGTAGCTTTTACTATTTTTAAATTAGGCTTTTTAAATATTATACTAACTTATAAATTAATATATAGTTTACTTATAATAATTCCCTAAATATATAAATATTAAAAATAATAAGTTAGTTAATAAGCTAGCTAAAAAAATAGTTTTTATAAAAATATAGTTTTTAAATATTAACTTTTTTAAGGCGCAGTTTACTATAAGCAGGATATATAACTTATATAAATAAATATATTAAATTACTTAAGCTAAATAATAAAAAAATACCTTTATAAAATTATTAGCTTAGTATAAGTAATAGCTTATTAAATTAAAGCCTTACTAGGTTAAACCATAGCTTAAGCTTATATTAAAGTACTTAACCTTATATTACTAGCTAGTACTTAAATTTTTATATAAGGACTTTAAGTAATATTATAAATATTTTTAATATAAAAATACTAGGCTTACCTATTCCTACAGGAGAAATAAAAGCTTTAAATACCTAATTTTTTATTATTATTTTAAAAAATAATTTTAATAATAGCCCTAGCGCCCTATAATATTATTAATAATTAAGGCTAAGGTCTTAAAGTATTTTTATAAACTAAAGCTTAAGGGCTTTATATTTTTACTTAAAATTATAAATTTTTATAAATTTATTTACTTATGCTAGGGCTTCCCGTGTTTTAATAATTTTTATACTAAAATTATTTAGCCTAGTATTAAATAATTTTTTTTTATTATACTATATATTTTTTTTTTTATTTTAAATACTTTTTTTTAATATAACTAGTTTATTTAATATAGTTTTTTTATATAAAGGCTGGACCTTATAAATTACTATAATTAGTTTTTTTAAGTATATAATAAATAATACCTATTAATAGCTATATATTAAAATAATAAGTAAAAAATAAGTACCTAGTTTATAAGCTTTAGCAAAAGTTACCCTTTAAAATAAAAAGCCTTTTTATATATAAACTTATTTAAATAAGCTACTTGCCTAGTGGTGGCGCGCCCCTATACCCTAAGGGAGGTCTAGAACATAAGGCGTACGCCTAACGATCCCCGGGGCGTTAAATATCACTACTACTACTACCTAGTTGGTAGGATGGAATATACCCCAACTGGGTGTGGAGAGGCATAAGGTGGTCCCTTTTCATATCCAAGTTTCGCACAGAATGAAAATGATTAATTCTTGCAAAGTATATTGTGCTCATTATTTACTTGCACTTTAGCTCAATGTGGTTACCTTGTTCTAGTAAGATTGGCTCTTGTTGGCTACCTAGGTATAAGAAAGCTGTGGCTGAATCGGGGTAGATTCTTGTTACTGGGACTTGTACATATTTTCCAATAGGTATCAAATCAACAGGCTAAACATTCCCCTGCTCATCCCGCGCCATCCCAGTCCCCTCATCAGAAATAGGAACCAAACCCTCGGGAATAGCCTTAAGACACAAGTCCCACCTTGACTTATCCGCCAATGCGCAATACAAACCCCGCAGACACGAAGCATCAGCCCTTATAAAGCCATTATACGCTTTCTCCGCCCCAATTACATGCGCGTACCAACCATCAATCATTCCGACAAAGGCCTCCGAACCGTGGTGAAGGTCAATCAGATCTGCCAGCAATCAACCTCCGCGAGCACTTGTCAACAGCCAGGCATTCTTCAAGCCAATACCCGCGCCCCTGGCAGGCCTAGAGAGACGTCGAGGAATGCGCACGGATGTCCTCGATCGATGCGGCGTCCACAATCAAGGCTTTTTTGTCTGAGAAAGGTAACATCCATGCTTGCGCGACTCTTCGAGGGGGCGTTCCTCTCCGAATCAAACATCCGATGATCTCGAGCCATCCAGACACTTGTCGAGCTTGCCACGACAAGCGGCCACAACTCGTCTGACTCGGCCGTGTAAAACGTTCGGTGGATGATATACCCCCAGCCCCAAGGAAACGGGTACTCCGCGGAATTAATCAGGAAGCGTGTTGTGCGACTGTGCTGCGTTTGTTTATACCAGGCTTTCTGGATGCGTCCAGCGCTCGGGCCGGGATGGGTGGTGGTGGATGGTTGAGTTGTCGACCCTCAGTTCGGAGATTGGGTCTGGCGCGGACGGGGAGGAGGGAGCGTCAGGGGGCGAAATGGTGTCGAAGTAGAATGATGCGAGGTATAGAAACAGCAGCAGGAGAAGGAGGTAGTAGGTGAGAACTAGGTAGAAGTCCATTGTTGGTGGTAAAATCACGAAGTTTGCATTTTGGCGGGTAGGGGGGTTTATATATTACCCAGCTCAGGAGAAATCCAGCTAGTGCGCAATGATAATTCCCTGGCGGCTTATCAAATGGGGATGATATAGTAAGCCAGAGCAAAATTTATTATCTTTCCGTCTAGTTATTTCATTCGTAGATGGTGCTGGTACTTCCTAGTGGATGTTTATTGTGCTGTCTACGTGGATCCACGCGAATCAACATCTAGACACCATTCAGGAATGAGGACAATGGGTGTTGGAACGGCTTCATAGAGCAATCTGGGCAATAGTAGGGCTGTTTGAACTACAATATGCAAGCAATCCTTTTGGCAGTTCTGTGTGAAATGGTAAAGATAGATGCCTACGAACCTCGTGGCCTTGACAGCCCATCAGTTATTCAGGTTGTAAAGGGCGAATGGCCACTCAAGGATGAGATTAAGTCCAATTTGACCTAATAGAAAATGGCTGGTATATTACTATGTCGATCCACTCCTTACATACCCAAGGAGAAGAAAGCGGTGCCAAGCTGCTCCCTCGACCAGAGGGACATGAATCCCTCCCAGTCGACGGGCTTGACGTCAGGGTAGCGGGCATTGTCAAGCTCAGGGCCAAGGACAGTCTGTCCGTTCGCCCAGTAGTAGTAGAAGAACCTGTAAGGGCATTGTTAATGAGCTTCTATTAACGCTGGAGGGTCGGCGGGATGGTAAACATACATAGACATGTAGCTGTAGATGTTCTGGGGCTCCTTAGCCCGCAGCTCATGCATGGTCTTGTAAAGGTCGTCTAGGGATCCGCGCTTCTCAAGCGTCACGGGGACACCATACACCTTCTCGTAGGACTTTGCGAGCTCCTTGATCGTGGTGCGACCTCCGAGGACTACGAGACTTATTAGTGCATGGTAATGGATAATAAGTGGCGCACTCACATTTCAGAAGCCCCGTGGCCTCAGGGTCCAGCACAACGCTCGCCGTGTACCTCGCGGCATCACTATACGTCGTGCCCTCCAACACCTCATCGCCCTCACCCCAGTACTTGAAGGCGTTCGCCTGCGCATCAACGATCCCAAAGAACGGGCTGAAGATCGGCTCCATGAACCCGCCGACCAGGATATGCACGCCCTTGACCACCTTCTTGGTCTCCAGGTACGCCTTGATATGGAGCATGGGGTCCTTGACGAACAGCTGGCCCAGCTCGAGCTTCGTGTAGTCGAGCGCCCAGTCGCTCGCGACGTAGCGGGGTACATTCGCCGCCTCGCAGGCGTCGATGAGGAGCTTCTGGCCGTCGAGCATGAGCTTGTCGTCGCCGAGGTAGCAGCAGACGACGACGTCGCAGTCTTTCACGAACGAGGCGATCAGCTCGGTGTTGAAGGCGTCGCCTTGGATGAGTTCGAGTTGGGGGGAGGATCTGAGGAAGTCGGGAAGCTTGGAGGGGTCGCGGCAGTAGCCTTTGATGGTGAGGGTGGGATTGCTGGGTTCGAGGAGGTGCGTTAGGAGGCGGCGGGCGAATTTGCCGGTGATGCCTGCGATTCCGACCTTCATCTTGAGTTTGTGTTTGGTGGTTGTGGGAGAGTAGAGGGTAGTATGATGGTATAGGGATGTGATAGACTATTGATCCTTCCGTTGCTGGTGGCCTTATATAGCCGTTGGGTTGAGTGGCGGTTAGGGCTATTTGTCAAGTGGGACCGTTCGGGGTTGAGACCACGCCCGAGCTGATTCATCGCAGGCGGACCCATGCACTCCACACGGTGTGTGACGATCCTTCTACCGGATTCCTGGATGTGCATTATTAAGACAAGGGCTGGGCAGATGCCGGGGAGTCTTACATTGGAGGGTCATTCACATGGCCACAGACAGGGATCTGATGGGCCGACCAGAGCCAATTGGGCATACGATACGAGGTCAATACATCGAAGTAAGGTGGAAAAGATACCGAGTAAGCTTAACAGACTTCCGCTCCTTCTTGGCATCATCATTATCGGTCACCGATGTGGGTAGTGATCACCAAGTGAAGCGGGTAGGGAAAGCATCCCGTGCAAATAAGGCTCGTAGCAGGGTCTGCAGACTGTGGCGGGTTGTATCATTGCATGCCCCCTGCCGCTGTAAACTTTGTCGTCACTCAGAACCGGGCTTTAGACAATGCGCTCCCAACTGACCTCAGACGTGGGCTCTCTGTTGGCGAAATTGGGGAAAGAGTTTCAGCTCTGACTCGGAGATGGCCTGGTACACAGAGTGGTTGCAGATCCAGCACAATACCTGCTGGAGCATCACAAGCCCTGATGAATCTCTGGGTTTCAAGGGTCAAGCCTCACCTTTGTTGATGATCGGCATTAGGGCTCCAAGCCGTTGATAACGCCCCCCGACCCCAGCAAGAGCCTCCTCTTCTTCACTTATTTCCTTCTCCATCAACCCTGGAACCCGAATACATTCATCAACATGCCGCAATACAAAACCTCGAATCTTCGGAGACGAACTAAGTCGCGGGGTAAGTCTTGGAAATGTCTGTATGGTTGGTCTAGAACGTGAAGCTAATACCCCCCCCACAGCTGGATGTCTCAAATGCAAGCAAAGGGTACGCCGAGAAGCCGAATCACTGTGGATAATGACACTAATTCTGTATTCATAGCGTATTAAATGTGATCTCAGGGATCCTGCATGCGCACAGTGTGAGAAGGTCGGGCTCAGCTGTCCTGGGTACAAGAGGGGCTTAAGGTGGTCTTACAAGCACGAATTACTCAGGGATGAACAACCAGTTCACCAAGGGAATTGTGGCAAAATTCGAAAAGTGGAAAAAGCCAACAAGCTGCCAGCCCCTATTACTGCAGGGATAAGGAAAACGTCCACCCGCACAGCGGAGAGAAAGAGATCAATCGTTAGACACGCCTGCTTCAGGAGAACAACCAGCCCCGTCCCACATGTCTATCTCGAGATCCCAACCGACCAGTTATTGAGACATTACTTCACGATAGTCTGCAGCACGATCTCAGCTCACGACTCCCCGCAAAACCCATTCCGCTGCCTGGTGGCAGCACTCATCCCCACCTATCCACCCCTGCTCCATGCAGTGCTGGCCCTGTCCGCCGCACATCTCCAGCAGCATGAGAAATACGGGGGAAGGCAGGCACTTGAATACAAGACCGAGGCTATGTCAATGGTCGCGGCGCATATCTCGCACCTTAATAACGGCGCCGTTGCCATTTCAGCACCCTCCAGCAGGAACACGGGTACAACCGCTCTGCTTCTGACCGTTATATTTATGGGAATCATCTCGGTACGTATAAGCCAAGGCCCTGCCAGCGAAGCCCACAAATAACCAACGCAGACAGAAATGGAATCCAACGGAAGACGACGCCAACAATGCCACCATAATTGACACCCTGCACCTTCAAGGCGCGCGTGCGATCTTCAAGCACTGGATCGTCGGCACAAACCCACAACTCATCCGACCAGCGCCATACCATTTACATGCCACCTTCTTTGTGGGCATCCTTGCGTGCTGGGAAGCATTCTCGTCGTTCTACGTTGACCAGGACCTGAACACAGTCGATTACCTATGGGCGTATGCTTACCCAGGGTCTGAGGCAGATGCTCCCAACCCATATACCGGAATCAGCACGTCGCTGTTTATCTACATGGCCAAAGTAGGGACAATCTCCAGGCAGCTCCATAGATTGAAATGGCAGCGCTTGGAAACGTGGGATGCGTGGGAGAATGCCCAAGAGGCAGGGGCATACTTGAACCTGCTGCAAAAGGCGCAGGAGATCGAAGACGCAGTGCGCGGATTTCCAGTCCCCCGGCTGCACGATCACAGCTCCAAGGGCGACCATGCCCCTTCGCCCGCACAAGAAGCAGAGGATCCCACCACATGGCGCAGCGGATTCTGCACCCTAAGCCGTGTGTATCGGCTCTGCATCCTCCTCGAGCTGTACCGCGTGTTCCCCGAGCTGATCCCACTGGTCTACGCTTATAGCGATACGCCACCTGCGACTAGCTCGTACCCTAGCCCGCGCACAAAGCCGCTCCTCCTTGCCCTCGCAACACAGGTCATCGCCTTGCTGATGTCCCTCCCAAAGACGCCGGGCACGAAAGCGATCCCGATGCTCCCGTTGATTGTTGCGGGGAGTGCGTTACAGCGAGGCACGGAGTCTAACTCTGCTGTTGCGGTGATGTACGGACGGTCGGTTGTTTCGCAGAAATTGAGCTCGATGTCTATCTACTGCAGTGCGGACTCTGTGGACCAGGCAAAGGGGATTGTTGAGGGGGTGTGGATGAGCGCGGATCATGGATGGAATACCTTTGATACTGATGTGAATGAGGGGTTTGTGTTTGTGGATTGGACTGATTTTATAATGGAGAAGGGGGTCGGTGATCTTGCTGGGTAGGGTACCCTGCACACTTGATTAGCTTGGGCTATATTACCAGCTTGAATAACATGATGAATATTTTGATGAATGAGCGAAGATAAATTTATCTATCTGGTAGTGCAATGGGTGGCTTCAACACCGCCCGTTTTAAAAGCTTGTGATGATTTGGAAACATAAAGGAATAGTTCTAGTCAAATATCCTGACACTCTGCTAAGCGCCTGTCTTTAGTTATCACAAACATGGTATAACTGCAGGTTGGCTTCCTCCTAGACAGTGCTGCCATGTGTTCTATGTAAGGTAGGTAGCTATACATCTCCACTGAGGGCAAAATTCCATACGAGCAGACATGGGTTTCTGTATTGTGTGCTATATCATGTCCTGGAGTAAACGAAATATATCTATCAATGTATCCTTTACCGACTAGGCATAATTCCCATCACATTTCGGCTAGTAGGGCAGGGCCAATGCCGACAGGTCACCAGAATACCAAGGCCGGGTCTGGTGGAATAGATTACTTCCGCCCCTTTCTAACAGAATATCGAAGACCCAGCACCAATCACTCCCCTATCCAGCAACAGCATAAACATTCTCCCCACCCGCAATCTCAGCCGGCAACCACCGCCCAGGCACGGTATTCCGATACTTCAGCTGCGCAAGCGTAAACGTATTAAGCTCCGACACAAAGACCGAGTCCCCCAGCGTCAGAACCCGATGCACCATCGCATTCTGCGTCTGCATGGAAATATACTCTTCCCCGGCGATAGCAGACCCCGCGTCGTCGAACGTCACCCGAATCAGAGCGTCCGGTGAGTCCGTGCTGAGCAGGGACGTCGAGAGGAGCCAGAGCGCTGGGCTCTCGTCCGCTACGGACGCACGCGATGACGCATTTCCTGCAGGCGAGGCATCGGCCAGATGAAGCAACCCCGCATTCAGCCCGAGACTCTCATCCTGCAGTGAGAAGAACCGCATTGTTCCGTTGCCGCCGATATGCCCGAATGCCCCGGTGCCGCCTGTGCCATTGCCCGCGAGCGTGAACCAGATGCCGCGGAGGGGCCCGGACGCGATGGAGATCATGCCGACGGCGTTGGTGCCGATGCTGGGCGGGATGGGCAGCTGCGTTGTTTCGCCGGTTGCTGTGTTGATGCGCATGATGGAGGAGTCGGTGTCTTGCGTTACGTAGATGAGGCCTGTTGTTGGGTCTTCGGCGATGAAGACGGGGCTGTTGAGGCTGGGGTAGAGCGTATGGTTCGTCCCCGTCGTGTTCGAGCCGGGGGTGAGGTTGAGGTTGTTGATATCAGCAGCAAAGACGTAGTACCCGCCCGTCTGCTCAGACGCTTCCTTAAGGCCTGCCCAGACACGATCGCCGATCTCGAAGACGCAGTGTGGGCCGTTTCCGGGCTTGGGGATGTCGATGGTGTGTTTGATGCTGGGTGCGCTGGAGAGGTTTTGACCTGGGTCTACGAGGAGCAGTTTGTTGTCGCCCTGCAGCGACAGCCACATTAGGCCCGGGTACTTGGTTGATGGCCAGACGCCGTGCAGCATGGACTTGTTGTTCTTGCCCATTGGGAATGAGTGGTAGGCGATGGGTTCGTCGGTGGCAGGGTCGAGCTCGATCTTGACCAGCTCGCTGTTGGACATCTGCGTCAGGAGGAGGAAGTTTGTGTGTGGGACGCGGGCGAATTCGTGTGTTGCTGTCGCGAACGGCATCAGGTACTCGGTGAGTTGGCGACTGATGAGTCTGTTAGAACTAACAGGGGCTGGAGTGGTTGCCGATGCGATGCAGCCGAGGGCCAGCGCAGCCACGAGTGACTTCAAGGCATGGCAAAGCATGTTGGAATAGTTTTGGATGACGATTCGGCAGAGGGGGAATTGCACTATTTAAACGGGGGACAGGCCACCGATCTCCGACTAGCGAACACTATCGGAAAGCCAATTGTTAGTGGTCAAAGTGGATTGGGCATTTCAGCTGCGGCGCTCGGAGGGCAATTGGGCCTCATTCTACACATACTGTACATAAAGATTCAACTGAATGGACAAGGGTGACTTCTATTGCAATTGGCGCTCAAAACAGTGCAAGAGGCAGTCCTTTCTAGTCCAATGTATCGCAGCTCAGATTAGATCAGACCCTTTTTGGGCAGGCTGGCCTCCAGACCGGGTCACGATTCAGCACTAGAGCCAGACAAGATAAGATGTGCGATCAGGATCTCGACGTATCCGCACGAGTGGGCCTGGGCTGAGATGATGGATGGCACCATTGGACCCAACATGGCAGAATCCTCCAAGCCAGCTTCCTTCGGGACTCGTCAAGCACCGCGTTCGTAGGATTATCGAGCAGACTGCTCAAATACTGCAGTGCTACTCTCGCTGGTTTGTTCTGTGCAGCCATGGAATTGTTTCCGAAGCACAACTCGCACCGGGCATTCAAAAATATATTAATAAGTGAACATTTTAATAATGCTTCACACTAATGCCTTATGTGCACAAGGTATACCTAGAGTAGATGCTCCATGATATACGGTACTAGGTCCACAGGTACCATCTTGTATCAGGTTAGTGGACATTGGGATGGGCATGACATCCACCGATGGACCGCTGGAGCACCCGTAGTAAGTAGGGCATTGAAAACCTAGCTAGATCTTGATCTATCTCCCCATCTCCATGGACATTGGCGTTTGGGAATCCTGGTAATATCTGCCTGCATATACCCCAGTCCCTCCGGGCCCGATACCCCCGCGGGCGCTAATCCATAAAACGCCCGCTTGCCCCAGAGAGCACGCCGCAATGGCCAGCTCAAGGAAACAGCTCGTGTTCCATTAACCTAACGTTAGAACATCGCCAAAAAATGCCACCCCTCTCCGGCTTCTCCGACAACCCGCTCCGCTCACGCTCGGATCTGATCCGCGCAGCAATCGCTCTCGTCCAGCCTCTCCATGCGCACTTCTCACCAGCCCGGGCATTCATCCGTCTACCTGTTTCAACGGGGACGCATTTTGATGAGCGAGCGGCTCAGCTGGAAGGGTTTGCGCGGCCGCTGTGGGTTGTTTCTACCTTGCTCCATGCAGTTCGCTCCGAGCCAAACCGTCCAGATGCTGGAAGGATTCGTGGTATCTGCCAGCCATGGATTGAGGGCATCGCAACGGGGACTGATCCAAGCCACCCGGAGTACTGGGGCGACATTGGCGACGGCGACCAGCGGATGGTTGAGGCGGAGGTTATAGCCGTTGCGATCCTGTATGCACCGGAGGACTTTTTCCATTCTCAGCCTGACCATGTGCGCCAGAATATAACTTCCTGGCTGCGCGGAATGAATGGGAAAGACATGCCGCTGAATAACTGGCGGTGGTTCCGCGTGTTCGCGAACCTGGCGTTAGTTCTTGTCGCGGGTGTGCCGTACGCTGAGCTGAGAAGTCAGATGGAGAGTGACTTTGCGGTGCTTGACTCATTTTATCTCGGGGATGGCTGGAACGCAGATGGGCCGTGGTTGACAGCGCAGCAGGAGGCTGAACTTGAGGAGGAGGCTACGAGGACCAGGCGTCGTGATAAGATTGGGCCTGGTCGGCAGGTGGACTATTACTCCGGCAGCTTTGCGATCCAGTTTAGCCAGTTGCTGTATGTCAAGTTTGCAGCTGCGGCGGGGTTGGATTTAGACCGTGTTGAGAGATACAGGCAGCAGGCAAGGGAGTTTGGGAGGGAGTTCTGGAGATACTTCGATGAGGATGGTGAGTGCACCTTTCAATGAATATCCAACTGGCCAGCCGTCTGACGATTGCAATACAGGCGCTGCCATCCCATTCGGCAGATCCCTCACATACCGCTTCGCATGCGCTGGCTTCTTCGCTGCCCTTGCCATGACCGAAGTCCCCGACATGCCAGCGGCCCTGGATTCACCGGGGGCAGTCAAGGGCTTCCTGCTACGCCACTTACGGTGGTGGGCGGCGCACTCGGAGGACATCTTCCACCCCGATGGAACGCTGAATATCGGCTATCTCTATCCGTAGGTCGCCTTCCCTACAAAAAACATATGTATCGCTAACCACAATACGTGTCAGCAACATGTACATAGCCGAAGACTACAACTCCCCGCAATCCGTCTTCTGGGCGCTGAAAAGCCTCATCCCGCTCGCGCTGCCAGACGCCCACGCCTTCTGGACCTCCCCCGAACAGCCCTACCCGCACAAGCTGCAGACCGAGTCACCAGCCAAGCTCCTCCGCCAACCAAGCCAGATCCTCTGCAACCACCCCGCAGGCGCGCACCACTTCATGCTCTCAGCCGGCCAATTCGTCGCCTGGCCCATGAAGGCGTCGGCGGCGAAATACTGCAAGTTTGCGTACTCTTCGTCATTCGCGTTCAGTGTGCCAACGGGTCCGTTAATCCAGCAGATTGCACCGGATAATGCGCTGTTGCTCAGCCGCGATGGGTGCGAGACGTGGGCGGGGAAGTGGAAGTGCGCTGAGGCGAGGTACTCGAGTGTAAATGTTTGCGGGGAGAGTGTGCCGATTGCACAGGTGCAGTGGAAGCCCTGGGGTGGTGGGGCGGTTGTTGTTGATACGACGCTTGTTCCGCCGTGTGCGCGGTGGCCGGATTGGCATGTTCGAGTCCATCGGATTAGGGTGGATGGAAACAGTACGCTGCAAAGCCTGCATCTGGTTGAGGGCGGGTTTGCGATTGATCGAGTTCCTTCTGATAAGAAGGTGAAAGTCCTACCCTTTCGGTCGGACGATCCCGGGCATAGTGAAGCTGAAGGGGTCTACGCGTTTGACGATAGAGCCTCCAGCTTGGTTGTCTCGAAAGCCGGTGCTAGCGGCATCGTTTCCTCAGCTACGCGTCACATTACGGGGTCTGCATCTGATGGCCTGGTTCCTGGGACAGTGGCCGTCGAACATGAAGCCATGAAGCCCGATTCAAACACGAATCTTATGGCTCAGCGGACGTTGATTCCGGTTTCAAAGGTTGAGGTATTTGATCGGAGCCCTGGTGAGGAGGTTGTCCTTGTAACGAGGGTATTTGCTGCTACGTCGAAGCAATCTAAAAATATAAAGCTGGACGGGCGAAGGGATGACAGAATACAACAGAGATGGATGGACATGCCCGTCGTCCAGATAGGAAATGTATCTGAGAAGCAGGCGGATGATGCTATTATTGTCAATCTCTAGACTGTTGAAACAACATTGATACACTCCTTCTCGCTATATCCATACATCTCCTTTCCTGCCGCCATCTTGACACCTCCAAGCGCGGCTAAAGCCCTAATCATAAACCCTAAACCAGACGCATCCGCAACAACTGATTCCCAAACTCAAGAAGATAATAATCCCCATACACAAGGCCATGGTCACTGTACCGATCATGGTCCTGCGCGTTATGGTTCGCAGTCGCATTCTTGAGTATCGCGTCGAAGCGTTGGCCAGCGACGGCATCCTGCACTTGCACTTGAGCATCTCCAGACGCAGACTCACCATCACCCTGTACCAATCTTGCCCTCTCACGCGCAAGCGAGAACTCAATCGTATCCGTTACAATTCTGAATGCATAGCCACGATAGCGACCAGCTAGCCCTGCGTCCCCAATCAAAGGCCCCGCCAGCGCCTGCGAGAGGAGCAGCATCCCATTCGCAGCGATAACGCCAGCCGAAGAATCACGCAGTGGATTGTCCTTCTCGATGGGCGCATCAAAGTCCCAGAGTGGAACATACCGCCCAATCTTCGCCCCCGCTCTATCAGGGGACGGCCGTTCCACACAGTCCGGGGATGTCTCGAGTCTGTGGATGAAATATTCCGCCAGTCCGATCGCAGCATCCAGGAACTCCCTGTCTTTGGTCCAGGCGTATGTTTGGGCGAATCCATAGATCGCCCACGCCTGCCCGCGCGCCCATGTCGAGTCCCGATGATATCCCTGCGCCGTGCGATGTTCCTTGATTTCGCCGGTGCGGGGCGAGAAGTTGACGACGTGGTAGGTTGAGTACAGCTGCCCTTCAAACCCGCTACCATGTGTTTCTGGTAGTGACTCACGTCGCAGAAGAGCCTTCATGACCGTCCTCGCATGCGTCGTCGCGATATCCGACAGCTTGGGGGTTCCAGAATGGGCGGACGCATAGTAAAGCAAGTCGAGGTTCATCATGCTGTCAACGATAACTAGACAGTCGTCGTCTAGACTGGTGATATCCACGTTCGCCTGGCGCAGCGCGTCCCAGCTGCGGATTGCGCCGACGGAGGGCACGAAGCGGCTGGCGAGACTGCGGGCGCCTGTGAGGAGGATGTCGAGGCTTTCGCGGTTGGAGGTTAACTCCCAGTCACGTCGGAATGAGGGCGTCAGGATGAAGCCGATGTCGTGGGTGTCGGTGCGCGTGGCCATGTCTTTGATTGGGCCTGTCCAGGTGGTGCAGAGGGTTGTTAATTGCTGGAGGAATGAGGCATTTGTACCTGCTTTTATTTGACACTCATGGCCGAGATACGGGAAGGCCTGTGGGTACTTGACTGCGCGTTCTCTGAGGAGGTACAGGATTCCCGGGAAGAACCCGCATGTCCAGAAATTTGCGTCCCGGAGGAAGTACCGTCCGCTGTCTGGGCCGTGCTGGGGGACGAATTCGGGGTAGACGGTTGGTGGGCTCTATACATCATCAGAAATACTAAAGGTTGGGAGGGGCCTGGACGGGGTACATTGTTCTGAAGTGCCTCCTCTGCCACGCGGAGGACCTTGGCGATGACGTTCTCTGCGAAAAGCTCCTGGATTAGGGCTTGTTCGTGGCTGGATGCTTGGGTTGGTGGCATGTTGTCCCGGCTCTCGTTCGATCCGAACAAACAGCCAAATAATACCTGTTAGTAAATGAGTGTTTGATATGCAAAACGATGGCCACGGCCCTCATTTATCCTTCAGTGTCCCGGCAAACCCCGCAGTGACGCTGGCATGCAGGATGCAGCAAACTCGGGGGAGTCACTCCGGCAATTACCCCGATGCCCGAGATCTGCGCCAGCTGCCAATGGACGGGCTTTGACATGCAGGATGGTCATACGGTCACCCTTAGCACTGTCGATCTCCCATCCGATACCCCCGAGGCCCTTACCCCAGGTTTCCCCACTCCAACGAGCGACGTTGCGGGGTATCCTAGCCCTAAGCCAGATGTGGTATACAGGTAACCACCCTGCAGCACTGCGAAATATAAAACCAAGAAAGGCCGTGTGGACGCCAGAACAATCCGACTTTGAATCCATCGTTCTCCTCTCATCCATACCTTCCCGACAGCCATGCTCTCCCACTCCAACCACGACACCTTCGAAGGCCTCGTCCTCAAGGACGTCATCCCGACAACCCGACCCCCCTGGTACCGCGACGCAACGCTCCTAAAGCTCAACAGCCTCCTCCTCTGCGCCCTCCTCACCCAAATCGCCTCTGGCTACGACAGCAGCATGCTCAACGGCATGCAATCCCTGCCGCAGTGGGTAGAATACTTCGGGCAGCCCACCGGCACGCGCCTCGGCGCAATGACGTTCGGTCCGACAGGCGGCACGCTCATCTCAGTGCTCATCTCCTCGCAGCTCTGCGAGAGATTCGGTCGTCGGTACCCCATCTGCGGTGGCTCGATTATCATTATCGTCGGCGGGATCATACAGGCTGCAGCGGTGAACTATGGCATGTTCGTGCTCTCCCGGTTCATCGTGGGCTTCGGACTCGGGATCGTGGCGACTGCGGCGCCGCCGCTCCTGACGGAAGTCGCGTACCCAACGCACCGGGGAAAGCTTGTCTCGTTTTACCTCGTTACCTGGCCGCTCGGCTCGCTGATCGCGGCGTGGGTTACATACGGGACGTTTAAGATGGACAACTCAGACTGGAGCTGGCGGATCCCGAGCGCGCTGCAGTGTTTTTTCAGTCTCATCCAGGCGATCCTCTCCCTCTTCGCGCCGGAGTCGCCCCGCTGGCTGATTTACCAAGGACGCCGCGAGGAGGCGTTGAACATCCTAACAAAATACCACGGGCACGGCGATGGCGACTCGCGGCTGGTCCGGTTCGAAATGGCTGAGATCACGGCTACACTGGAGATGGAAAAAGCCCAGCGTCTCTCCCGCTGGACGGAGTGGCTGTCGACAAAAGGAAACAGGCACCGTCTGTTTCTGGCGTGCTATATCCCCGCCATGCTGCAGTGGTCCGGGAACGCGTTGACGTCTTACTATCTCGCCAAAGTGCTCGTTACCATCGACATCACGGACCCCAAGACCCAACTCATCATCAACGCGTGCCTGTCTGTCTGGGGATTCCTGACCGCAGCGGTTTTCGCAACAATGGTTGATCGCGCTGGCCGCCGCCGGCTGTTCCTGCTGGGCATGTCGAGCATGGGCGTCGCGTACATAATATGGACGATCTGCTCGGCCCTCAACGAGAAACACAATTTCGAGGATAAAGGGTATGCAGGTGGCGTTTTGGCCATGATCTTCGTCTTCAGCGCAGCATACCACATGTGCTCGCCGGTCGCACCAACATACATCATGGAAGTCGTGCCGTTCTCGCTGCGGTCCAAGGCGGCGATGATGTACCAGCTCACGGGAAATTTAGCGGGGCTGTATAACAGTTTTGCGAACCCGGTCGCCATGGATGCGATTTCCTGGCGGTATTATATCGTGTGGTGTGTTGTTATTGGGGTTAATTTTACTTTGATCTGGTTGTTCTTTCCGGAGACAAAGGGGAAGGGGCTTGAGGAGGTGGCGGAGATCTTTGATGGGCCTGATGCTCTGGCTGGACGGAATGCCATGAGGGAGATGGGGCTGGATGGGAATCCGGATAAGGCTGTTGCTGGAGGGGAGCATGTTGAGCGGGCGTGAGGGATGAGTTTCATGGGATGGTGGGATTTAACAGAACATTGAATAATTGAGAAACGGGGTGGGGTTTTATCTTGATTGATCAATGTGCTTTGGCGTTTCGCAGCCCTCTGCCGTCGAATCCAAGTAATGCAGATTGCGGCTGCTCAATGCATCAAATCCGACTGGTATGCTCGTCTATGTCCAGCGAACTGTCAATGATTGGCTGAAGCAACCAGGAACTTGGCCCCACAGCAGAACTCTCCGATGTCAATCCAATGCTCTTGATTGGCCGGAGACCGTGACCCCTTGCGCCACGCGGCTTCGGGCCCACCCCCGTATTGCGTATTGGCGTATTCGATTCGAGGATCCGTGCGGCTGAGTTTGAATTCCATTTTATATTTCAACCTCCCACCGTCCCGGTCCGCCGTGTAACACTCCCAACAACCCCAACCATGCTCGAACTCTACCATCTCGCCCTTATAGGCGCCATCACGGCAGCCGGCCTCCTCCTCCACCGACGCCTGAACCGCGACCCGCGCGAGCCCCCTGTCGTGGGAAGCACAATCCCCTTCGTAGGCCATCTAATCGGCCTGCTACGACATGGAACAGGGTACTTTGCCATCCTCACGTGAGTCCCTCATTCCAATCCCAATAGTGACCCCTTCTAACAAGGCACCGCAGCGAAAAACACTCCCACCCAATCTTCGCAATCGACCTCCTGCTCATAAAAGTCTACCTGGTCAAATCCCCCGCCCTTCTCGCCGCCATCCAGCGCACCCGCGCCCTAACATTCGACCCCTTCGTCACCTTCACGACCGAGCGACTGGCGGGCATCCGCGGGCCGGCCCTCGAAGCCCTCCGCGAGAAGCAGTCCGGCGGCAGCGGCGGGAACCAGGCGCTCCTGCACGCGATGCATCCGACGCTGACGGGGAAGCCGCTCGACCGCATGAATGAGCGCATGGTGCGCTTGCTGAGCCCGCTTGTTGATCAGCTTATCGACGAGGGGCAGAAGGGAAGGCCGGTGGATCTGTACGCCTGGTGCCAGCATGCGATTACGTTTGCGAGCACGGAGGCGTCGTATGGAAGGCTGAACCCGTATAAGGAACGGAGTGTGGAGGAGGGGTTTTGGTACGCCTGTCGATTCAACGAAAATGTCCGCCTCGTGTCTAATGTCGCTAGGGCCTTCGAGAGTAACCTCTCCCCGCTAATCGCGGGCATCGCGCCCTCCCTCACAGCACGCAAGGCATACAAAGGCCGCGACGCCGCGTACCAGGGATTCCTAAAATACTATGAAGCGGACGGGCAGAAGGACGCCTCGGAACTCACTATCGCGCGCCACAAGTCCCTGGTGTCCTCTGGTCTAGCCATCTCCGACATCGCGCGCAACGAAGTCTCCATGGGCCTCGGCCTGCTCTCCAACACCGTCCCGGCCTCCTTCTGGATCCTCTACGACCTGTACCGGCGCCCCGAGCTCCTGCACGAAATCCGCTCCGAGATCCGCGCAAACGCCCTCCGCGTCGAGGACGGGAAACACATCATCAACGTCCCCGCCATCCGCGATAACTGCCCCCTCCTGGTCTCAACATACCAGGAGATCCTCCGCGTGCGCAGCGCATCCTCCCCCACCCGCATCGCAACGGACGACGTCCTCCTCGCCGACAAGTACCTCCTGAAAAAGGGCTGCGTGGTGAGTATACCGGGCCAAGCGATCGCGCGGCGCGACGACGTCTGGGGCGAGAATGCGCTGGAGTTTAACCCGCGCCGGTTCATCAAGACGCCGGAGCATAACCCGCGGCGGACGGGCGGGTTCATGACGTTCGGCGTGTCGCCGGTTATTTGTCCGGGACGGCACTTTGCCAGCACGGAGATATTGGGCGTTGTTGCGATGCTTGTTTTGAGGGTTGAGATTGCGCCGGTTGGTGGGGGGTGGGTGGAGCCTGGCGTTAATTCTTTGGCGATTGCGTCGGGGATGAGGCCTGTTAAGGGCGGTTTTGAGGTCGTTGTTAGGGCGCGGGAGGAGGGGAGGGGGGAGTGGGATGTTGAGGCGAGGGAGGGGAGTGGCGTGTTTCCGTTGATGGTTGGGTAGGGTACCCAATGCCTCCCGTATGATAATATATCTGAATCAACCTGAGTCAAATCGTAGCCCTTAGCCAGTCATTCCACATTTATTGAAGCTCCCCGGTGAGACATGTATTGATTCACAGGATGGGAGTGGGCTTGTACAGGGCATGTTCACATGCACATGCTGTGTATTGATATTACAGACATAACCCACAGTGAATGCCTGACTAAGCCCCAATGCACAGAGTCAACTATATATCAATCCCATTTCCAATTGATATTCCAAATTCCTTTCTTTCCCGTCCTTCCAAAGCGCCCTACCTACAGCACCACACTTTACCCAGGCCCGAAACAATGGGACTCCACGCTCCAACCAAGCGCTGGCCGGGTGGAATCCCCGCCTCCATCAAAATCAGCAAAGAGAAAGCATGGACCCGCGCAGCCTCTCGAGGCTGGTACAAGTTCGTGCGCGAGAATTGGGCGGATGGCATTGATGCGCGCGACGAAGACGCGTTGGCTGCGCAGCGGCGGTCGCTAATCACGGCCTGGGCCTCTGCTGAGCAGGACGTGCGGGATGTAAGTCTAGCTTGCTGGATTCTGGTTTCAATCTTGGGTTTCTGCTGTTCCACCACGGTCGCCCCTGCGCCGCCAGGTTTCTTTTTTCGCGTTGGCATACGCCTTCCGGTGTGGCCGGGTGCTGGCGGATACCCTAGAACTACCATGAGATTCCGAGCTCGGCCAGGCTGACAAGGAGATTGGATAAATCAGCAATACACCAACAAAGCAGGAGATAGATGGAACCCTTTCGGCGAGGAGGTAAGGAAGCGCAGATTTCGCTAGATCATACGTATCCATCCCTCCTCTAACATGACATCTACTCTGTGCGCAGGAACTCCGAGCCTTCGGCTGTCGCAGTCCGACAAACACAACTGCGGCATGCTACCTCATCACCCACGTCCCAGAGCCCGGCTCAGCTCTGCACGCACTGTGGGTGAAGCTACTGCTAATGTTCTTCGACTACGAATCGGAATTCCACATTGCACACAACGTATTCGCGCTCTCTCCGCACGATGGCGAGGCTATAACCCTGGATACGTTCAAAAGGTACCAAGCGCTCGAGCCAGCCGATTTCAGAGTTGTGCAGTTCAATGAGCTTGGGGAGGCCGTCTTTGGGCCCGCTAACGGGGCAGTGATCATGGTCGATGAGCGGTCGCTGCGGAGCGGGCTCGTGATAGCGGCTCAGTTCGGTGTTGACGGCACGCCCAGGAACGCGTATCGGGTGCGTCCGGTGGACTTGCCGGATGCGTGGAGGAGAGTCGGAAGCTTGGGGAAACCGCTCGGAGAGGTGATGGCGCATTTTGACGGGGACAAGGACGAGCATGATCCCAGGATCTGGGACCCGTATCCGGAGGGGTAAGTTGAGGCGCTCGCACGGCTACGCCATGATCGCGTTGCAATGGACTGGTGACGCTAATGGGGGGACTACAGGATGGACATGCAGCTGCCCTTGCTGGATATCGTGATACATTACAGCCAAGACACGGACGACCCAGTCCTCACGGAGCGCGCAGAGATAGAAGAACAGTTGAACCAGTGGGCGCCGGGCTATTTGGAAGCCGAAGAAGAAGGGAAGGGACTGGCGAAAGATTATGATTTGGGCAAGGTTGATTTTGTGGTGTGATGCGTATACAACAAGAAGAGCTAGCGAGACCTCGTCAACTGCAACGGCATCTGTGGCTCCGACAGCCTCTGGGCTGACCGTATGCCCCGACGGCCTCTGCGGTGGGGATACTGGGTATACGTGCGCGGGATTGCACTTTGGCGACTGCTGTAGTAAAGATGGCTATCAGTGCGTCTATTTAAAATTACCCTCCCAGCTGCTCGAGGTCTCATGATGGATATAATGAGGACATCGTCGCTAACATAATTCCCGTCCGCTGTGATTGTATAGTGGAAGCTCAGACGAGTACTGTGGCTCGAATTATGGTACTGCTTTGATTCTGCGCGCTTATCAGGAAACCAACACCTGCCTAGTGGCCTAGAATAAGTGTCAATTGATTGCTCGGTATAAGGGCTGTTGGTGCCTCACACGACCCTGGAGAAGGTATAGGTATCTAAGGATTAATAGGCAGCAGGTGCCTACCTCCAAGCCACCCGCCAATCACACAGAGCTCTGTAGGCAATCTTGCTGCCAATCAAGTGCGCCCGCCCTTGCTTCAGCTTTCACCGTAAGTCGTCTGTTGCCATTTCTCCAGCCCCCGTTTCTCCCCGCCATTCCCCATTCCCACTGCTTCTCTCCCTCCACATCATGGAGCAAATCAACTCCCAAATATCCAAAGCCATCGACGAGCTCCACACCATCCGTATCGTCGCCGATATTCCCACCGAGCGCCTTAGCCCCGACAACTACCTCGCCTCCGCCACCCACATCCTCCAGCCATGGCTGAACCAGTGGCAGGCGAGGGCAATGACGCGGTTCCTGGCCGTCAGTCTCTTCCCCCGCCACTCATTCGCCGTCATCGACATCAACAACCACCGCTATGACTTCGAGCAAGCCCACAGACAACTCTTCCCCGTCCCTGTGCATATCCTGCGTTTATCGCGAAAGACCAATAGCGGCAACGACAAGTGGTCGTTTTTCAGACGTGCCCCCGAGGACCATCGGGCCGCGAGAGAGATCGCCATCGCGCATTGGCACGAGGGGCAGAATCCCACCCCGCTTCTCCTGGATCATATCAACCGCCGTGTGTATTTGGAGTCGCACTCGCGCACGGATGTAGAAGAGGTCCGCGAGTTGTATGGGTTTAAGGATGTTGGAACGCGTATGACGGGGTCCGCCTCTCCTCCTGCGTCAGTGCCAGAGCCAATGTCTCAGTGATTTCCCCGTCTTCATGCGTTTATATCGTTCATATTTTGGCTTTTGTCATCCTTGGGTTTGCGCTCATGGTGTTCTGGTTGGGCTTTATTTTGCAACGCGATCATCTGGTGTCTATGTCACTCTTTGCATAAATTGTAATGCATTCCATGCGCTGCTTCATACCCCTACATCACTATAAGACCGTTGCTAAGCCGCAAACCCTCGCCAAACTAAATCAATCACCGCTGTCCCTACGAACTCTGGGTACCTGGAGGTATACCCGAGGTGTCTATATGCCCAGGCAATGTTGCAATTTGAACGGCCAATCACCTCCACAGGCCGGCAACGAATTCTTAAAGAGAACAAAAGAAGTATTTCTCACAAATGCAAGATGAACGTAATATGGGTGCTCGGCTGACCGAAGCCTCTTACGCCTTGACGACTGTCCTATTTACAGGTGTAACGTAGCTATCAGCGTCTATCAAGTCGTCGAAAGCTTAAACCCATGAATTCTACTGCCCTTGACAAGAAAAAATAGGGTAACGAGATCCTGCTACCAGGAAATACGCAAACCCCAGAAACGTCGCCTTATAATGTCGTCCCATTTCATCCGATCTACATTCGCAAAAACACTGATGAACCTACTTTTATCCTTGAAAGTCTGATACAGTAACTAGTTGTCTTCTTAGAATCGATGGACACAGTGGGTTCTAGAAAAAGCTCCATTCCCCGGCCTACAATGAGGGACATCCCAATCATGACTGCTGAGAGTCGTGAGAGGCTGTGCACTCGTCAGACTGAGGTGCGCTGGGGTATCTACTCCAGGTAAACTCTCGCCAGGAAAAAGTATTGGTTTCCGCCAGCACTGAGACGCACTCGGGATGCCGAGTGGTATAGCAGAGCCGCCTCAAAGTTGTATGTCCTTTAGGGATGGACAAAATAGTTGACGGTAATTACGGAAAGTTGAAATTTAAGGATTTTTTTGGTAAGGAATAATTCCTAACAAAAGAATAAAATCACGTGACTTACTACCTTTTAATTAGGTTAGCGCCGCGGTAAAATTATTAAGCAAAGGACTGCTAGTAAAGTAATAATTTTAACTTTATATATAAAATTAACTTCTTTTTAAAGAGCGTAAATACAGGTAAGTTTGGACCTTTATAATATTGCTTTTATTAATTAATAAAAAGTCTTTATTTAAAATACTATTATAAATATTACTGCGGCTGCTTTTCTTTATATACACCCTTAAACTACCTGCCTGCTAGCCACTAAACTTTAATATTTAAAGATATATATTTTACTAAACACAAGGTGTGAATTATAAATATAAGCCTTTGGTGTTTTTTTTATGCAAGTAATTAAAAATTTCTATATTTAATTAGCTAGTAAAAAAGCTAAGCGCCAAGCTATACTTTTATTAATTAGTTTAAACCCACTTTTATGGCACGTGATTTATTACTTTGTTAGTAATAAATTAACCTTTGTCAGTAATTTTAGGTAAGGAATTATTCTTTACGGTAAATTGTACAACCCTAATGTCCTTGACTCGGAATCCCGGTTCCGAGCCCAGGGCACTGGTTCCGCCCGCGTGGCAACGGCCCGCTCATGCAGGACAACTGTGGGGCGATTATGTTGCCCTTACGTAGGTAGCCTAGGCAGAAGCCTGCCATTCAGAATCTGCAGGTAGTTCTGAGCTTCCTCATCCTCTTAGAGCCGGGAGTTACTAACTCGCGAAAATGCCAACGCTTAGCGTGAACACCGTCGCTGCGGATAAGACGCCTACCGTCGCTGATATTATCGCCCGATCGTTCACTACCTCCGTCGTCTCGTCTTTTCTGTTTCGCACGCCGGAGTCCACCTGGCCGCCAGATAATGTGCCCTACGAGCTTATCAGGTGCCACTTTGACGAAGTCGTGAGCAAGAAAGCCCAGCTGGGCGCGACGATAGTTGAAGCTGGGGGCTTTGCCGCCGTGGCTATCTGGTCTGTGCCAAAAAAAAATGATTATTTGATGTATTGAAAAAGCCTAACGCCACACTTGTAGGTTCCCACCAGACAGGCAAGAGCACGCCAAAGACGACAAGGAAAGTAGCGCGCATCAAAGCATGCGCGAGCAGGCCTTCGCGCAGAAACTCGACAAGGTCAAGGCGCGATGCCTGCAAGGGCGCAAGCACTGGTATCTAAACCTGATAGGGCGGGATCCGGAGCGGAAGGAGAAAGGTAAGGAATACCTGTTGTATGCAACTTCTTTTTAAATTGACGGGGAACTTCAGGCGTGGTCCGAGCCCTTATACAGCCGTTCCTCCAGCGGGCGAGGGAAGACGGGGTGCCTGCTTGGTTGGAAGCCGTGGATGAGCACAGTCGTGATGTATACGGGCATTTTGGGTTCCGGACCGTTGAGGAGTTCCGTGTTGGGGCGGGCGAGTTTAATGCGCGCGGCGAGATGGAGGATGGTGGGGAGGGGGTGGCGCTGTATGCTATGATATATGAGTAAACAGGCAAAAGACTGAATTTTCACGGATACTTTCCAGTAACGTTACATCGGTAGGAGGGAGAAGAGTGGGAAGCTTTTATTAAATGCAACCCTGTATTGGCCGGTGACTTGTCCAGATCATACCGACACCCTGGTTGTGAGGAAGATACAGAGGTACGTTGGGCGGTCTCGGCGTTGCAGGTGGTGTCTTGCTTTGTCTACAGGGAAGAGACATCGGTCTCTGCGAGTATTGTTGTATAACTACGTACAATCGTGATCATGCCTGTCTCACAACGGAGTTCTCCAGAATCGATACCGCAATTTCAACTTGCCCCGTACTCCCCTCCTTATATATCGTAAAGATTCCCCTTCAATGACACCCCATGCCATAGCCGTTGCTCCTTGCGACTATCCAATAAAATATAAATATCCCGTTGGTCTTCAAACCATACCTCAAGCCTGGTAATGACTGAAGCAGCTAGATCCACTCAAGCCACCTCACCCTCACCCTCACCCTCAGCATCCCAGGCCCGCCGCCCCCGCAAAATGAGCCATACATTCTCCCAAAGCAGAGCCGGACCATGCGGTCTAAAACTGGCTCGCGGCGTAGCAGGCGTAACGTCGCACAACGCGACGTCAAACGCCATAAACAGCTGCGCGCACAACAACGCACAATTAGCAAATACTCTCATCTTACCGCCACCTGGACCGTAACATACCGCAACAGGAACCTTATACAGCATCATAGTGGCATAGTGCTTCCCGAGACAAACCCGTGCCCCATATCCCCACATCAGGTTATACCTCTCGAACAGCCTCGCCCGCTCTTCGTCGCCCAGCCACCGCTCCGGCACATACGCCTCCGCATCGTCCCCGTATACTTCGCGGTCCCGGTGGCTAATCCACGGATTACACGCTAGCTCAGTGCCCGGTGGTATAACGCGGCCGTTTAGAACTACCTCTGGGTCCTGAGCCGTGTGCTCGCGCGGGAGGGGAAGAGCAGGCGGTGGATGCAGGCGCATGGCCTCACGCAGGCAGGCGACAAAGTACGGGAGGTGCATAGCGACCTCGTTGTATGCGGGCACGGGGCGTGTCAGTTTACCGGACTGCAGGGCGGCGTTGATTTCGGCGTTGAGCTTGGACCGGATAAGTGGGTTGGAGAGGACTTCGGTGAATAATGCGGAGAGGATCGCCTGGAACGCTTCGGGACCGGCGCCGAGGATCGTGAAGATCTCGCTTTGGATCTTGTCCGGGTGGATGGGTGCGCCCTCGGGGGTGCGGGCGTCTAGGAAGCTACGGCACCGTGGCCCGCGAGAATGGCTTGCGTTAGCTGGGGAGCATGGAGGGGGAATAGCACTCACGCCTGCAGAAAGTCGTACGCGCCGTCGCCGCGCTCCGCCTTCGTGATTACGCCCCTGGCCAGACCGTCCCTGCGCTCCTGGAGCACATCGTCCGCCTTGCGCATGCCGCGTCCCCAGCCGTTGGTCTGCTCGGGTCGGAGGACAATGAACCTGCGCAGCGGGGAGCTGGTGATCCACTCGACGAGCGGGTAGATGCTGCCCAGGACGACGAAGGCATAGGTGCCCACAGTAACGTGCTTCATTATCTTGCCGACGTCGCGTCCGGCTGCGACCATGCCCTGGGAGCTGCGGTAGGCCAGGTCGGAGATGGTGTCGGAGAAGAGATAGACGCCCCAGTCGGTGAAGTTGAGTTTCCTGTGTGGCGTTGCGAAGCAGGTGTCGAGCTTTGTGATGAACTCTTCGATGTGCTTGGTGCTTAGGGGCTCCATGCGTAGGATGTTGGTCATGGCGTAGGGGGCGGATACTAGACGTCTGTGTGCGGAGTGCTCGCCTGGGTGGCGGAGCACGATGGAAAAGGGTGTTTTGACGAGGCTGGGGATGTAGAACCGGCTCTTTGTGTCTCGGCGGTGGTAGACTGTTGGGATGGCAGTGGCGTCTGCTAGTAACAGCATTTTGGGCGTCAGTCGGACTATGGGGCCTGGGGTTTCTTATCAGTGAACGCGGCTGGGGCCCATCGGCTCAACGGTTGCGTAACGTGCAATGGGGACGGACCATATTTCTTGACGGCATTCCATTCGGCTTCAAGCTGGGTCCCACGGAGGAAGTGCCATGTAGTCCAGAGCCTGGTGACACTGGCCCAGAATGGACCGGGAACGTGACGCAGCTCATGGAAGAAGCGGTAGTAGATGATCTGGTATAGGAGTTGGAGGAGCAAAACGCCCATGAGTAAAAGAAGAGCCGCGAGGAATCCACTTGATACGTTTGCAGGTAGGACAGGTACGGAATAAAAGGCAGGCAACTTGATAGCATTGATTGTAGTCATGTTTGCTACCTTCTCTGCGATTCAATAGGATCTCGAGTGATTTGAGGTGTACGGCTCAACATGGCAGAGTGAAGATCCCGCCTTATAAATCTACATCTCCCTACATCTGCTGCTGACACTTCCTTGACAGAACTGCGTGGCCCATCGCGTGTGTTTCCCTTTCTTCTGCATTTTTTGTGCAGGTCATCGGAAGCTCGGACAGGACACCTTCCGCGCGCCGAAGTAGGATTGCTGTGGCGCACTGAATGAGGATCCAGCACGTAGAGGAGTGGACGCCCCCGCGGCAGAGGTTCGTTCATCCAGGGATATGCTTGCTGGCCTGGATGAAATTGGGGTTGGAAGGGGTTTGATTTGATATCACTGAGTCGTCATACTTGCAGCTGGAAACCGTGGCTAGACTCTAGACTTTTCTGCGGAAGCAGACCGGGGACTACAATACCGTACTTGATCTTGTGGTATTGGCTTAGGTCCCGATGATCATTCTGTCTACGTATCAATACTACCCATATTGTTTGCTTACTTGCCAGGCAGAATGGACACAGGGGTAAGTACCTGAGTAGATAATGAGCCCGGGCTGCAAGGTCTCCCTCCAAATGGTAAAGAAGCGTGCGCTGCTATATCCTCAAAGTGCTCAGAGATGGAATTCTCATTTGCGTTCCTATGGTTGCGGGATATTGTGTCGACACGGTCACGTCTACATTGCCGAACGCAACGCAACCGATGGATGCTTCCAGCCCATGTTTGGACAGGGGAATCCCGTGCTGACGGAGACCATTTAGGGACCGGATTATATGGCGAACCAGCACTGTGATCTGCAAAGCAGCGTCGTCCCTTTGATGAAGATAATGAATGGCCGATGGTAGGATGCATCATGGGGTTGTCTTACTCAGACCACAGCAAGTTAACCATCTCCAATCGCTCGCTACTGCCTTGCAATTCTTGTCTTCCACTGTCAGATAATATCTCACCCCAATCAACACGCACTAGGCGTTCATCCTTTTGTATAACGTGTTCGGATATACCCGTGGACAAGGGTAGCTGTTCATACGCCGGACCCGAGAAGGCGCAATGGCTGGCTGATGGCTCAACCCACCGGCCGAACCGGATACCTATCAGTGCGACCGCGTTCTTAGTGGCTGGCTTAAACTGCTGCGGCTTATTCCGTGGGACCCGTTTACGTTCATTTGTGATTCATTCGATTGGAGCTTGGCAAGGCCCGTCCTACTTACTGGCCACCATAATATAGAAATATTGTACCTCAGCTCGATCAAACAACCCCTGCACACTCCAGCCTGCAATCTTTGCTTTTATTACAGAAGCCCGGCATATGATCATCTGTATCTATCACGAGCCTGGGATCGCAAGCCCACGACATCCATAACTGGGGTGGAAACGCCATGGATGGAAGGCTTTGTCTCAATAGCGAGGGTTAGTACCTACCAACATTATAGATCGCGCAAGGTTAGGCACCAATACAGGATGAGATTGGCTGCGAGGCTTGTTGGCTCAAACAAAATTCGCGGTGAAAAAATACTGGAGCCTAAACGTTATCAAACCAGTCTTTATCGATTAATAGGTATCTCCTATTTTCTACAGCATGGACTATGTCCACCATATTACTATACTCAGCGTTGAAATATCCAAGCGCGAATATTGGAATCTTATGTGCTACGAACTGTCTTAGACATCGCGCGAACGGCGTGATTTGGGAGTATTAGTATCAGGGCGTTAACATATGAGTGTCTTAAAAGCCGGGAAGGTTCCTCTACTAGAGTCCAAAAGCGAGGAGACTGTGGAAACTCCCGACCCTGCACAAAGCAATTCGCGCCTAACCTGGTCCGAAGATGTAGAGAGAGGGATATCACGAATAGCCAGGATTGCAATCCATTCGGTCGTCCTCAGAGCAACACAGGCTAGGTATATTGCAGAATACAGCATTATCAACCGGTCAACAGCATCGGTGAACTCACAGGCTCGTGGTCAGGAACATGGGGGAATAGGAAGCAGGGCTAAGAAGAGTTTGACTTGAAGGCCTGGGACGGGCCAGAGGCGGTTGCTGGGCCTGCAGATAGGGATAGCAAAGTTACGTGACAGGATGTAGTCCTACGGGACTTGTCAGAATACATTGTATATGTGTGAGGTCCCTGTTTATATTCATAATCCATAGCTGAAATTGCCACACTATGTCTACGTATCTTGCGTATCTTTGTACCTATGACATTTTATCACTCGGATGGATTGCACTGGTAATATGCGATTGTCAAAGGATGGATAATCATAATCATAGCCTGGGTTCTACTCAACATCGCGCGTGAGTGTATTTCAGCAATCTTCTTAATTGCATCCCCCCAACATATGGATTAGGCACAAGACATGTCAACCGAAGCCTGTACCCTATAGGCAGCTTTGGGAAAGGAAGTATGTAAAAGCCTTATGGCCCTTCACTAACCTCTTGCAGGACCATCTACGCCGTACCCCAAGGCTCTATATAGGAGCATACCGCATCATCGACAGGTCCACCTCATCCATCAACTCATACTCACTGGCGAGCAACGGAATGCAGTCTTTAATCATCCCAGTCCATCTCTCATCCACGGCAATCCGTTTAGCCGCGAAAAAATCTCTCTCTTTGGCACACCGCACCCAGGATCCCACTAATCACGCCGTCCTTGACCATCCATGATACGACCCGGTTGGGTGTCTGCATCCATGTGTCAGCACGCCAAGAGCAGAGCTGGTGTCGCGATCATGCTCATCGGCAAGGGCCAGAGGCAAAGATGAAGACAGGATCTTGTCCGTAAGCGCTTCCCCCTCATCGAACCAGAGACCGGGATATCTGCATCCAGCCGCGATGCACGGAGGGCCTCAACGACGGCTCCTCTGTACGCCTCAAACGAAGGGAAGGGCCCATATATCATCGTGGACCTATAATCCCACCCATCATGGAAGAGGATATTAGGACATGGGCCCCCAATGGATCCACAGAGCCGATGGATGAGCGGCGGAATTCCCGCCACTCAGCGGTGCATCCCATTCCTTGGTGCGTGATGGATGATACCTCATCAGGAGACATGCTGTCCATGCAAGAACCGAGCAATTGCCCACCGATCTTCGTCATCAGGATGAACCCGATATCACTGATTGTGTACGCGCTCAGGGCTTGGGGTACAGGGACTATAGAGCATTGCGCGAGTAGGATCAAGGCTTCTGCTTCGCCCATGTGGACGCGCCAGCCGGCTTTGAGAATGGTTCAGTGCGGCCACGTTAGGTTGTTGCCTCCGCCTTTCAACGGCACCGTTAGGTCTGTTACGAAGGCGAAGGCATCAATACTGATGATGGGTTTATTTTAGTTGCGGAGAGAAGAAGTGAAGGTGAGATCCAGGGGACGCCTGGGCCATGATTGAGCCCATATATTCGCCGATACTTGCGTCGGGGTACTACGACTGTTGGTAGTGAAAAGAAGGCAGCAGATGGATAATCTATTTGTGGACCTCGGCGTAATAGTACCTAAGTGTCAGGTAGCTGATGCTCCATTAGTCACTTTCGGCCGTGGGCGCGGTGCATAGGCAGCAAGAGATATACTTGTCATTATATATACTATGGCCGATGGGCTAGCAAGTCAAAAATGTCATTGATATGTTATTTAGATAGGGTACTCTAGCTAACATTGAAATGCAACCGACTCCCCAACACTGATTAAGCTGGCGCCACCGCATTCTCTACCCTCTAAATCCCTTCCCACCTGCCCGAATCCAAACCTCTCCATCAAAACGTTCATCGCCAACGGTGCCGCAGAGGTAGAGCTATGAAAACCGACATACTTGGGCCAAACCTTCAGGATCTTCACGGCGCGCAAGCCCGTAGCCAGATCCGGGGCGCGGGTTGCAAGGAGATACATATTCGCGCTGACGCCGTGGTCCGCGACGCGGGTGGGGCGGTGCTCGTACTCCTGTATGTATGACTCGTGGGCATCAAGGACTGTGTTGACTTGGGGCAGGAAGGAGGGAGGTAGCGGGGCGCGGTTCCGAGTCAGGGCGATTTTCAGGGACAGGGTGTGGCCCAGGATCAAGAGGTGCAGGAGGTCGAGGGTGCTTTGTTGGCTGTGCTTGTCGGGTGAAGTGGAGTGTGTTTCGCGGAAGGAGTTGAATTTGTGGATAAAGATTGCGAATGTGCGCAGGAGGCGGGATTGCGCGGTGGAGAGGGTGTTGTATGTGGCGGCGAACTCGGGGTCGGAGAGGCTGAGGCCAGTTGCGATCAGGGGGATTCCGGTGTCGAGGAGGCTCAGGAGGACGGACTGCATTTGGGACAGGCTGGTAAAGGGCCCTGTTTCTAGGGTGCAAATGTCCTTGGGTGGTGACGAGAGAGCATAGCTCAGCATCGGGATTCGGGGTGCGTTTGCATCCGCGTCTGCGCTCTTATTACTATACAACGCGGCCTGCAGACTTATACGGCGGTATACGGCAACAAGCGATGGCTCGACTTTCGAAATGAGATATGGGCAGTGCTCAATTTCCTTGAGGATGCGCAGCCCGGAACGAAAATGCGTCCAGGCGCTGTCATGCCTGGCAAGAAGCACATCTGACAGTCCGAAGAGGAGCGAGCAGAGGAGGGCGATGTGGCGGAGTTCGGGGTCCTGGGATGACAGGCGCTGCGTTAACATCCTCATCGCGCGGCTCGACTGGTGTAGAGAGAAGCAGTAAGCGCGGTGCATTGATGTGTTGTCACTCTGCGTATATTTAAGCTCGCAGCCCTGATGTGCAGCGCTGAGCATAGTGACGGCGTGGAAAACGGCCGGGTCGGCATGAGACATTTGCAAGATGTGGCGCTGCCATAGCGGCGACTCGAAGAGGGCAGTCAGGCTTGTGATGGAGTTATGTTGGAAGAAAGCGAACGAACGACGTTCGTCGGCGGTCATGGGCCATCCGATATGTGCTCTTGCGCCCCCGCCAATGTCCTGCGGGTAGGTGTAGGATGGAGAGTGTCGCCTAGGCATTCGATCCAAAACATTGTATCCCTCACATTGCCAACCCGCATGAACACAGTTTTGGCATTGGCCACCCGGTGATTCGTCGCAGCGGATGTGGCGGACCCTTTGGTGGCGTTCCTTAGTGAGGCTCTTATATGCAGCAGAGACTGGGTTCTTACCGACAGGTTCGACAGCCTGTTCTGGATCTCGGGGCATAGGCTCTCTTGCGGTTGGGCGGCGTTGTTGACTTTGCGGGCATGGCGTTTGCTGCAATGTAATTGATAACAAAGAGATTGTTGAGAGAAAGGATTTGCGATTGGATTTAGACGAGAAAATGAAGCTTATTTGCGGCACCGTCAAGGACAAGTCAAGCTTTTCCGGCTGAGCCTCTCAGCGCTAGCAGGAGAGGACGGAGCATCTGATCCCGATCTCCAACAGAAATGGACACTCTGGTGGAGATAATTTGGCCGCCTAACCTAGTACATCCTCGGTAACCTCCTCGGTAACCCTTGATCCACCACTAGACGAGACGGCCAATGAGAGCTGAAGAGTTGCTGTGTAGCGTGATTAATCTGAAAGAATCATGCGAAAAACCTATGGGCGAGCCTTTCCACACAGGAGCCGACTTGAGAGTGATATCCAATGGTCAGATTTACGCGGCATATCGGAGTCGCTGCGGGATCTACGCAATCCCGCGGTCTCTCCAGAGTAAGCACCTTCTCCAACCTCTAAGCGAACCATGCTCCAATGGCAGTGTCAGCTAGACACGATTGCCGAAAAGCCGCGTGGCTTGGAGACTTATCCTCAGCTCAGCCTTGCCGGGTCTGTCGATGATTCAACAAGATCGAAGTACATACCTAGGTAGGCATAACTCAGAATTATACAAGCCCCGCCCCCAGCACTCTGCGTCTGGGCCCGTCCAATCATGTTGGTCCTGAGCACGGCCCCAGCCACGGGCCCACGCGGCCGGCTCCACTCTCCTCCCGTGTCGGCCCGGGCAGTTCCTCGGGGCTCGTGGGTATGGTAGTACAAAGTAAATAGGGGACGGCAAGCCCATGGAGAAGAGCACGGAGTATACTGTATAATCTTAGATACTAGTTGACCTCCAGCTGGTTCTCGCGTCTGCATATTTGATGCGAATTGGCTTGGCATGGGAAGTGGCGGTTGACGCCGAGATCCGAAGCATCTACTTAGTGCCAATTAATTGGGAAATTGATGGATGTTGCATGAACGGCTTTCGGCTTCGCCGTCCATGCAGGCGTCCGCGTGGCCTCAGGGCTGAAGATGCGCTCCGAGCTCGGCTATTTCGGCGGCGCCGTGAAAATCAGGCTTCAGCATTTTATGCCCTTATGTGTACTGTATGTAGTCCCATGTAACATTGGCTAGGCAACAAAGTACTTGTACTCCATAGCCTCGATGTCGTAGTATAGGGACTTAAACTACTGGCTTGACAAGTTTTGATGTCATGAGTTGGGCAGGTCAATATGTCACCAAATGCACCGGTGCTTCTGGCACCTGCTGTATACTTAAGTAGCAGAAAGTGGGCAATCACTTTGAACCGCCCGAGTTTCTTGCTCACTAGGCCATGTGTTAGTGTCTTTGCAGGATAAAAAGGTCAAGAGAGCACTACTTATACTCCAATGGTACGAACAATCATAACTCGCAATGGTTAAGGGCCTCGAAACATGCGTCCCACTGGCCTGGGAGAATTATATATTTCCGAAAGCTTGGGAATCTTGAATTGATCTCGTTGAACCTGTCCAGCTAGTTCGCGCCTTATGAACCCTAGAATCCCCAAGCCAGGGCTTAATTCTCGGCTCTATTGCTGCCAGCGTCTGTCCCCCCCCAAGGTCTTCCTCATGCACCTAACTCGCACCGCGCCCATTCTCACCGTCAACGGCGGTTATTATGCGCATGGGCGAGCTAGGGTTAGGAGGGTAATGCGGGTGGGGAGGGTGATCGAGGATATGGTCGCTGCAGTCGCAATGGGAAAGAGTCCACGCTGTCAACTACGGAGGGATGGTAAACACTGGTTCTTTTAAGGGCATATTCCCTCTCAACACCTGATTAGCTTGCTACCTCGATTTTCAAAGGGAAGTTTTGAGCGAAAGCAGTGTTCCTTTGTATCTCTCACTAAGCATTGTCCCTAAACTTCGCCTTTACACATCCATAGGTCTGTTCAACGACATCTGGATATACCGTTTGCTAAATGCGAGCTGAGTCCTAGGACAGCGGACAGAGGTTGCTTATCCAGGCTTAAGGAACGATATTCAATCACTATGGTACTCGGTAGGTACCATTCAATAGCCGCCCGTATAAGCTTCAGCCCTTGGCACAGTCCGCAGCGCGTCTCCAACTAAGCTACAAGCAGTTAGCCAACCTCTTGTCGCTCAAGAGACCATCCTGAAAAGGGCATATCATGCGCATCAATCACAGCTAACCAAGGTTGGAAGTCTCCTGCAGGGCACAACAAGTCTGCTCGACCCCTCGTCTTAGACTTGTGCTTTAAATTCCCAGTAGGTACCCTTCACAACCGGACACCTCTGTGGGGAGATCCCTTTGACAACATGGCGCTCACCACGCTGGTCCTAAGTGCACTTGCTCTCACATTTATCGCCTACTTCATAAGCGCCTCAACCCAGCAGCGCCAACATAACCTCCCCCCAGGTCCCAAACCGCTGCCTATCCTCGGCAACATGCTCGACTTCCCCCCAGCCGGAACCGCGGAACATAAGCACTGGCTCGCGCACAAAGACCTCTATGGGGGCCTAAGCTCCGTCTCCGTCCTCGGCACGACAATGGTGATAATCCACGATCGGGAAATCGCCCACTCGCTGCTGGACCAACTCTCTGCCAAAACTTCCGGGCGGCCAAGCATGGTCATGGCTGGGAAGCTCTGCGGGTACGAGAAAATCGTCCTGTGCCAGGGCTACGACGCTTCTTTTCGGCGGAATCGCAGGTTCCTGCACCGTGAGCTGGGTACCAAGGTTTCGGCCGCCCAGTTCCAGGCTGTGCAGGAGGTGGAGGTCAATCGGCTGCTTGTGAGGGCGTTGAATGAGCCGGAGGCGTGGCTGGAGCATTTGAAGACGTGGGCTTTCCATCGGAAGTTGGATATGGGACGCTTAGGCACGGTCGGCTAATGATGAGCAGTGCCGCCGGTGCAACGGTCCTCAAAATGGCATACGGGTATACCATCGACCCCCACAAGCCAGACCCCCTGGTGACGCTCATCGACAAAATGATGACCGAGTTCTCTCTTGCCTCCGTGCCGATGGGGTGGGCGGTTGATATCATTCCTGCGCTGCAGCACCTGCCCGAAAACTTCCCCGGCGCTGGCTTTCAGAAGACTGCGCGGAAATGGAGGAAGTCGATCCAGGACTCTGCACACATTCCATACTGGTTTGCTTGGCAACAGCTCGAGTCTTCACAGGCCAAGCCATCTTTCGTATCGAAACTCATACAACAGCTCAAAGCCGAGAATGACGGCATACTTGATCCAGAAGACGAGCAGGCTATCATCTGGACAGCAGCAAGTCTTTACGGCGCAGCGGCGGACACAACCGTCATCGCGCTAACGGCGTTCACCGCAGCCATGATCATGTATCCGGATGTGCAGCGCAAGGCACAAGAGGAAATCGACCGCGTCGTTGGGTCTGACACTCTACCAACGTTCGCCGACCGTGAGAGACTCCCGTACATCAATGCATTAGTTAAAGAGGTACTTCGCTGGTGGCCCGTTGCACCAATGGGTTTCCCGCATACAGCCACAGAAGATATAGAATACGGGGGCTACCGAATCCCCAAGGGCTCCATGCTTCTTCCCGCCGTTTGGTGGTTTACGCATGACCCTGCCGTTCATGCGGATCCGGACGCCTTTGATCCAGACCGGTTTCTGGCCCCGCGGAACGAGCCCGAGTCGTACATGGAACTGTGGGGGTACGGACGCAGGATATGTCCCGGGCGGTTCTTTGCTGATGCGGGGCTGTATTTGAATATCGTGCAGAGCTTGGCTGTGTTTGACTTGAGGAAAGCTGTTGGTGAAGATGGCGTTGAGATTGGGTTGGATATGAAACCTAAGCCAGGTGTCCTGGCGTATCCGACGAAGTTTGAGTATAGGATTGAGCCGAGGAGTGAGAGGCACGTCGAGCTGATTCGGAAGGCTGAGGACACCGTTGGGTGGGAAGAGAGTGATGCCCATAAGCTGGATAGTGTGGATAAGTTTGAAGTAGTATAGGGTGTGGCGCCGTTGATGTTTAGGATAACCTGCCGTCGGGTATGTACCTAGGTAGTATTAATCCTAAAGAATCTGAACTCCCTGGCATCGAGCGCGGTCAACGTCCAGTTCCTATGGGGCAGTGGAGCCATAACGTGCATCAAAGAGTGTCCTACATATAGGCTTAAAGATGATCGAGGAATTCGACACTCCAACCGCCAATCCCAACTATCCCATGACATGAACAAGAATTCAACCTCTCAACCAGAGCACTCCTCACACCACTCCTCACTCCCGGACTTCCAATTGACACAGTCCCCATCCGAACAAGTATGCACCTCGCAATACTGCAGCGCATTCCCCTCATAGTCCGTCGACTTCCCATTGCAGCAGTACAGATCTCCACAGGTGTGCCAGTAGCAGCAGATACTCTGCTCCCCACCCACAGTATTGTGGTCTTTCCGGTTGTCGCAGCCGCTGCTGTAGCCGTCCCAGGCGCAGAGGTGAGCCCAGCAGTAGGAGCGGACGACGCCGTTGATTAGAGGTGTTTCGTTGGTGCAGTAGGGGTCTGCGCAGGTTTGGTCTGGAATGGTTAGCTGGGGGGCTTTGTGGGTTGGGTGAGTGGGTGGATGACTTGAAGACATTGTCACGGATTATGATGGGTTGGATTGGAAGGTTCGAATAATGGAGTTGAGCCCGTCAGCCCGGGGCCACATTAACTGTTTCTTTGCTGTACTTGGAATTGTTGGGGATTATACGATGGCGGAAGTCAGAGAGGAAGTCACGTCGGGCGGGACAACGGCGTCGTCTTATTTATAGGGCGTTGATATCCTTATCACTGTCGACACACATTCAGTCTCGCGTTCGAATACTATTTATATGCAACACGGCATCTCGGCTAAATGGTGCCAATGAGGGTGGCCCACGTCGTCTTGCCCAGCTTCTTCAGCCTTTCGCGCGCCTACGCCGAGTGAGTGAGCCAATCATTACCATATACATAACATCCGCACTAATCTGTAGGCGCAGCATGTGGGCACGAGAGGCTGAAGGTGGCTTTATACTGATCGAAATACCGGGACGGAGTGATTAGGAAGACGGCTTGGCTTGGGAAACAGTATCGACCTACTAGCAGACTCCTTGCTGTGAAATCTTGACCAGGGCGAAGATCAAGGTCGAGGTGTTCCAAATATATAGTACAGAGCATGAGACCCAGAGTAATATAAGATTATTGCTTTATCATTAAACGGTTGCACTTATGCCTCACACTAAGATCTAATCTACCGGTCTCTGAGGATCTGGCTAGTGTGCAGGGGACAAAGGGCTTGACTGATGGGTGGGCTACCATTCATGACAGACCTTTTCCTGTTTCCCATTCTGTCTGTGTTCAAGAATCCACTTGATATGCAGACTTGACGAGGCGCAGAGTAAGTGCCCGATTTAGGAAGGCGCCATCAACATAGCCACGTGATTTGCATGCCCTAGTCACTGGACAGAAGCAACAAGACGTGGACGGCCAAAGATCGCGGTCATTGAGTGCTCAGACGGTATATAACCCTATACAGACCTAAGAGTGCGTGGTCGTGGACAAGGTTCAGATGGAAAAGTTTACCCATTTCATCCTTGTATATCACAAGGCGCCCACGTCTCATCACTGTTGGCAGAAAAAAGTCTGAGTGGAGTATATCATGACCTTAATAGTCCTTGTAATGGAAATACTCTCCGGACTTCTCGTTTCACCCTGTCGTATATTGGCCACGCCTTCCCGCACGTCAAGCAACACTGCAAGGTTCAAATAGCGCGGTTCCGGAAGTAGACGCCTGGTCAAGTTCCAAGGTCTATCTAGACATTCCGATCCAACCATCAGTAACGTTTCTTGACTCACTCCTCGTGACTCAGGGACGTTCTACACTATATATCGTCGATCTGCGTTTCCTGATTCCATCCTCTCTCAAGCAACTTGGTCACTCTCCGAATATCCCCAGGGCAAAGCTCACTCACATCGACCCCTACCAAACACAAGCTTGTATCAAGACAACCTTGGAACAGCATGGCTAACAACGGAGATGCTACGGAGTTTACTCAGGAAGCCGTGAACATGAACACAGACGGAAAGGCCGAGAAGGCTAGGGATCAGAAGATCCATAGCTTGCAGGCGGGTGAAGTTGGACTTAAGTATCATCAACCAACAAGCAGCCTCTACGAAAGCGACGCCATCACCATCAAAACCGGCCTAGGCCCGTACACCCGCTACACCATCCCCCGAGCAGTCCTAGCCAAAACACCCTCTTTCCCTCAACCCGCCGGCAACAAGCGGACCATAACGCTTAGCTACGTCGACAGCGACATCGGCCATACCCTCGTACATTACCTCTACACCGGAACCTACCAGACCCTTCACGAGCCACTGGCACGGTCTGCAGAGTTCAGAGAGAAGGTGGAATATAACCGGAGCGTGTTGACATACCGGGCAGCCGTCAGTTACGGACTTGACGGGTTAGCGGAGCAAGCGAAGAAGTACATGAAGATTTTCGACAAAAATATTTCAGTCCATGAGATCCTTTCTATCGCAAAGGAGACGTTTGTGTCCGCGGAGAAGGATGCGTGGTTTTCGGAGTACCTGAGCGAGACTATCAAGAGCAGGTTTGAAACGGACGAGGAGGCCTTTAGAGAGGAGGGATTCTGTGAGGCGTTTGGTGCGATCCCGGAGTTTAGTAAATTCCTTGCGAGGCTCATGTCGGATATCTATGCCGATAAACTGGATGCTCTTCGTTGTGAGTGTGAGGGACTCAGGCAGGCCAGCGTCAACGGCAGTAAGTCTCAGCCTCGAGTGTCTCGGGCTCCTAGACTCCAAGGGCCCGACTGTGGCAGCTCCGCCGAAATGACGACCGCTAGCGGCTCTGATGAGGAAAGCTCTGGTGAGGAAGACTCTGGTGAGGAAGACTCTGGTGAGGAAGACTCCGATGACGAAGAGTCCGATGAGGAAGGCTCCAGTGAGGAAGGCTCCAGTGGGGAATACTCCGATGAAGAAGAATCGGACGAGGAAGACTCCGATGAAGAAGAAGACTGCGATGAAGAAAACTCTGACGAAGAAGACTCTGATGAGGAAGGCTCAGATGAGGAAGGCTCAGATGAGGAAGGCTCTGATGACGAAGGCTCTGATGACGAAGGCTCTGATGACGAAGGCTCTGATGACGAAGGCTCTGATGAGGAAGGCTCTGATGAAGAAAACTCTGACGAAGAAGGCTCTGATGAAGAAGGCTGCGATGAAGAACACTCTGTTGAAGAACACTCCGACAAGGAAGACTCTGACAAGGAAGAATCCGATGACCAAGACTGCGATGGCGAAGATTGTGAAGACGACAGTGATGAAGACTCCAATGAAGAGGACACCGATGAGGACGAATCCCAAGATACATGGACCAACATCTACACACCAAGCGCAAGCAGTGACGAAGGCCCCGAAAGCAAGGACACCAAGCCCTTCTGCTACGTCTTGTGATGGGTTCAAGCCATGTCCCTGGCTAGACTGCAAGCTGTATCTCCGCCCGTGCAGTCATTGCAGGCCGCACCGCATCCACCAAATCCTGGGCTCAGAATGCTATGAGATAATTGCGAACAAGTTACATCAGGGCGGCGGCGTGTCGGAGTGGCCATACTGAGCCCGAAAGAGGGCCTATTTCTTCTGTTTCTGTCTTTGCTTGTTCTGGTTTGGCTTTAGTGCTTGGTATATTAGAATGTATGCGTGATACCCTGAGAGGCAGATGGATGTCCTTAGTAGGTGATCCATGGGACCAAGCTTGCTGATTGGCTGGCACCTAAGCCGTATGAATCAGAGTAGTCTCAGAAGAGTATTCCTGTGATACCCGGATGAGTCGTCCCCTCTGCTCGAGTCATGCCATAATATCTAACCACGTGACCTTCATGCCCTATCCACACCCTGAGAACGAAGCATCGGATGCTGAATATGGTCAAGCATTCGCAGAATGACGAGATCTCACATGAATGAATCCAACATACAACTTCTCGCCAGCATGATGACTCCCGGAACTAAAGCCATAGACTTCCGACCTCAAATACACCGCGGTCAACAGGCCCGATCAAATCAGTCCGCAGACCATCTCCAAGCGCGAAAGTTTACGGCACAAAGCTTGCGTAATGAAGGAGTCGATATTAACTTTGGTGCCCGGGATAAAATACCGGGAGATTGACTGTCTTTTCCCCTCCATCCTCTCCATCTTCTGTCGGAATTTCACAATCCATTTCTCATTCATCCACTCCTCACCAAGCACGTTCATACCATCCCAAAAAAATCATCCGAGTCATTCAATATGACACCGTTCCTTCAATCGGAGACCAGCACACGACGAAGAGCCGAAATGCAAGCCAAAGGCGACCCAGAGCAGCCTCTGAACCCAGGTAACCCTGCCGCCACGGCGGCACCTGTTCTTCCCGGTCGATCGAAGGGAGAGGAAGACCATAAAGCGGCTGTGGATACCTGCCACCCATCCGCTTCTCGTCGAGAGACGGACCCATCCAACGACGCCTCCAGCTCGGAAGGAGACACTCCCAGCGAGTTCGGAGCTGATCTTGACTGGGGAATTGCCCCGCCTTTGCCAGAACTACATAGCGGGCGTACACTCACGGATAAGACCCTCCCGGGCGAGAACCACACCAAGAATGAAGCAACGATCCCGAAAGACAACGCCAAAGGGAATGAGGCTGGCCAGACTAGCCGGTCTGGCGCTTACATCTTTTACCCTCGCAAGGATTTCGGCCCCGGCAAACAGTGCGGCGAGTATATTGCGTTTGGGCCTCGTTTGGAAGATAGAGTTGAGCATGGGCTTGAAGCACGATGGGATTGCGAAAGCGGACGTGGTCGCCGGCCGTACCAGGACACCAGCATTGCTGAAGATGTTGCGAAGGCGAGCAACATTGAAAATGGCGCAACAATGGCATCTCTCCGGGGCGAGACCCAAGGAAGCCAGAACGGCTTGGGCCCAAGTCCCGCTCTTGCAGACGCTGGGAAATTCGTCCGGTGCGACAAGCTTGAAGACCAAAATCATCTCTTGATGGTGGCTCATGAGGATTGGATGAAGAAAAAGGGATTCTTTTATCCTTCAGTTATTCCTATTGGGGCACGAAAGCTCGGAGGCGAACCTGTATATCCCGGCTTGGATGACGAATGGCGAAACAACGGCAGTGCTGAAACAGCTACAGGCCGTGGAAAGACTGAGGGCATAGCTCCCGTTGCGCCTAGCGACACTAAGCCCAAGTGCACAATGAGAGATGGCCTCCTTTCAATTTCTTCCTGCCCGCCTCCGCCAGATTCCGGCCGTCAAAAAAAGCCTGCTGTTTCGAGTCCAGCTCCAGCTTATGCCGACGCGGCAGCTCCCTCGCCAATGGAGAACAAGAACAGAATAGAGCGCAAACCCTGGCCTAGAACGTTCAGACATGACCCCCGGATTCACGACGCTCCCTCCCCGTACGAGGGTGAAGCAATCAAGGTCCGATTAGGACAACACCCCAAGCGGGACTTCAATGTGCCAAAGCGCATTCTCGACAAATATCCTTCCCTCCCGCAGCCCATCTGCACTGTTCACCGTAATGCCTGCTGGATTTCCGGGTGTAGCGCGTCTCGAACGTTGACGCTTGATCGGGCGAGCGACTTCATTGGCGGCACATTCGTGCATTACCTCTACACCGGCGAGTACCGGGCCCCCCAGCCGGGCTCGAAGGTGTTGATCGAGTATGCCCGGGGTCTCCACGTATATCGTTCCGCTGTGAACTATGGTCTGGACGTGCTTGCTGCCAAAGCTCAGAGGAAGTTGTTGGACGTTGACCAAGGCATTCCTGTTTTTCGCCTCCTGGGAGTTGCGGCCCTTGCCTGCCCTGAGGTAGTTGAACAGTCTTGGTTCCAAGAGTACATCACCCTCAGACTCACCGCGATGTTCAAAGACAACGAAGGGATGCTTCGCGACCAAATGTTTTTGGATAGATCTAGTATAGATCTGCGTTTCATTGCCTTTCTTGCTGGGGCGACGGAGCAGGTCTATAAGGACAAGTTGGCGGCCGGGCAGCTTCAAGCGGCGAAGCAAACAATAGGCCTCGATAAGAAAGATTCCAAACTCGAGGCAAAGCCCGAGAAGGGGCCGCCCTTACCGGGCCCATTTCAAGAGAGAAATGAAGCCCCCCGCGCATCTCCCTCCGAGCGCTCGGATAGGGCATCTTCAGCCCAGTCCCAGGAAGTGACCATGCCTGAGGGAAGGGTGTCAGCATCAGCACGACAAACGGTGCCTGGCGCAGAGGTGCGTGGGAAACACGCCGATACGTCCAGCCCAGCCGTACCCACTCCACTATCAACGACAGACGGAAAGCGCAATGCACAGCGTAAGTATTATGAGTGGAGTTGCCTGCATCGCGGCTCAGCTCCTGCAGAATTAAGATCCCACAACTGTCAATGCAACCGATGCGGACTTATTGCATGCGAGGTCTGTAGGGAGATCTATATCAAGGGGGAGCTTGTTCGGGACCACTCGTCTGAGCTTGAGCGCTGTCAGAGAGTAATCCGGATTCTGGAATACTACATAAAGTTGGACGGGCATTACTGACTGGTTAACCAGTAATGGCGGATTGTTGGTGGTCTGATCTTTGGCGTTTCTGACGGGGTCGCGTAAAGATGGCTGTGATTTGACAACGTGCATGTCACACGAGAAGCGCAGACTGAAATCAATGGATTTGTTCGATGCCGTTACACAGAAATGCAGGCCGCGCCGAAAGTGCCAATCTCATGTAGAACGATACGAGGTAATGCCGCTGGTGTGGCGAGTGCATGGAATCAGGCTGACGGGCCTGTCAGCAGGACAAGGCAGCCTTCACATAAGTAGACCAGGCCTCCCAGATCTCTCAAAGATTAGTAGCTCACACAAGTCCATCTGTTGTAGACATCTCTTCACCTACAAAATGGAGGCCTGTCATCCTCAGCATGCGTGGTCGGATGAGAGTAGCATGGCGTGGGACCCCGACGATTCCCATGTGCCCTCCGGGCCCCTCGAGCATGCGCCACGTCGTCCTCCGTTACCCTCTCTCGACGCTATTGAGTATCTCTCCGATTCTTCAAGTTCAGATAACATCTTGGACACAGCAATTCGTCGTCGTCGTCCAACTACGACCACGGCATTTGATGACGACACCCATCATACCACTCAGCCGATCCGACTTCCTTACTCGATGGTACCATTCATTGGAGGATTTCGCTGCGAATGGTCCGGATGCACCAGATCCACCGTTTTCAGGCGAGAGGCCGATGTCCTGGGACATATCAGAACAATCCATCTCCCCGACTACCGGTGCCCTGATGATGGATCCGGACAGGCGCCCGGGGGAGAAGGTCACCTCAATCGGCATTTTGAGCGACGACATAGCGACCCTCTAGGTTTGTCCCCCACGGTAGTGCGTCTGTTTCTCGAATTTCGGACTGACACCGGGCAGCTGAGAGAAGGCTGATGGGCGATGAGCCTGGAAGAGAGCGTGCCCAAGCTCGAAGCGCAACCTGGTTCACGTCTACCTGGGAGCTGCCATACGTTTTAGATGGCATACCAGAAAATGAGCGCTTGCGTTTCGTCCTGGACAGCATTACTTTGACGATGTCCGAAAGAGGTGTCATAGTACAGACGTGCAATGAGTTCATTCAAGGACGGTATGGGCGGGCTGGGGTTGATTTACTCGCTGGGCTTTTGACGGCTGTCGGGTCAGATGATGGCAGATATAGTGCGTGTCCTGACCACCTGCGATTCCATAGATGGGGCTTAGCTAACAGGTGTTTAGCAAGCCTTGACATTCGTGCTCGCTGTTCCAAGAATGATGTCTCGGTTTCACTGGCCGAATCCTTCACCATTCTCCAGGGCATGTTAGTGTGGCTCTCACTTACCTTCCGTCCGCCCAAAAAAGACACCATCTGCTTCTCTACAGGCAACATTGACAGCACTGGTCTCACTCTACAAGGACTCTCACCAGCAGCATCAAATGGTGCATCTTGTTGGTTCGGCCTCTTCGAGAGCGCAGTCGTTGCGGTGGACCCCCATATCCAGACCAGCCAGACCAGGTATCTCGAAACCAATTTCGCTCTGTTGCTTTACCTAGCAGCAGTGGAGTATCCAGTCCTATTTGATGGCGGCCTGGTGCTGATGGGGTACTCGACGGCTCTGGTTCCAGTGAGGCGCATCGACGACGAAACCACACTCTGGCATTTGGAAACAGCCGATCATGACTCCCAACTCAAGATGTCGAGCCTCAAAGCACTCAGAGGGGATTGGCTCAAAGTTACCGAGCTGAGGGGACTTGGAACGAAGAAGGCCTTGCTCGGCTGGTGCCCTGAAGCCATTACACTGCTTGGGACAGGCCAACTGGACACGGTCGAGTGGTCGAATGCGAAAGCGAAAAGATCCTCCTGGGCTTGGACGGGGGCAAATTTGCAATTTATAGCCGCCTCGGCGGCTCCCTTCCAACTCGGTGGCCAGGCTGGTCTGACATTCGATCGCTCAATCAACACCTTGCGATTCAGTGCTGAGAGAAACTACTTCAAGTGTTTGAGTAGTAGTGCAAAGGAGCAAATTGTCATCTATGATGTTGAGTGCTCGAGGGCGTGGCTCGTTCCATTGATATGCGTGTTCCATGAGATGCTGCGGGCGTACTGGCGGACGGTTCCGTCACAATTCCGACAGGCTGATATACCGGCAGCGAGTCCCAGCTTCGACGGGGCATCAGCAGCCCTGGCAGCCCTCTGGAACAGTGGTGGGACTGTTGTCGCCATCTCCCCGGATGATCGGCTCACCATCCGTGACCTAATTCTAGGATTCTCGACAAATCTCTCCCGGGCTGTATTGCATCGCCCCAACCGTAAAGAGATATACGGATATGAAGTTATGGATCTCACCATGGACTCTTCCAAGAGCGATCTAAAGAGGTGTCACATCAAGAAACAAGGACTGCCCTGGATAACGCTGTTGGAGCAGGTTAATTGCCTTTTCTGCTCCAAACTTGGCGAAGCCATCCACGGTTCACGGGGTGATACATATGATTCGCCCTGCAATCAGGTCCCAGAAGGCCGCGACTGGCTCGTTGCGACCATGCGCAGCATCAACGAACTGAATGCAAGGCACGGCGGCCATTGCCTACCAGGCATTCGTCGACTTTCAGATCAGCATCAATGGCTAATGACAGGGTCGCCTTTCGAAAAATGCGGGCATCCAAATGGAGGCCAGGCGTCCTGTTGGGAGTCAGGCGCTTTGATCCAAGAAATCCAGACAACCCGTGGGCGAAAAGCCCAACAATACGACAAGGACCCTTTGTACTCCGAAAATGGCGCCGTTGTATTTGGTCGCCCAACTGGGTTTCCGATATCACTCTGCCAGATCCCTGGGTTGAGCATGAAAAACAAACAGAGTGTCCCGGGGTACTCATCTCAAAGCTCTGTAATTGCTTCTTTGCCAATCTCATCCCAGGGACAGCATGATGTGATTATGACTATGCCATCCAATGTTGTTTAGGCTGGCCTGGGCTTGCACTAATAAGAGCGAGACAGCGGGGCTCGCAGGTTTCCTGATTGGCTTGAGAGTTGGGTATCTGGAACATGTTTGTAGCATATTTTGCATCTTGTTTGTCGACAACGTCGTATTTTGTTTTGTTCTTCGGTGGATTTCGTTCTTCGGCGGGATGTTAGGCCTTTCTCCAGGGCAAATCATTGTTCTGCGTTGAGAGTTGAGCAGATGTAGTTTGGGTTATGGAAGTCAAGAGTATCGCAAGTTTGAGATGAATCCACGGAATAAAGCGAGTTAGCAGCAGCCCTCCCATGATCGCCGACCGTGTCCCCAAGGGTTGGGGGCAGCGAATTGTGGGCGGAGGACGAAAATGATCCAACGGAAGGCGCGATGGTGTGTCCGAGATCGATGGCAAATGGGACTGCTCTTCCTCACGAGCAATATGACGCATTTGCGAGACCAAATCGAAACATATACGGGTCCAATAGGCATCGTTGCTAAGGAGCAACGTCTGCTATGGTCCGGCGATATCTTTCGATGCCTGAACTCGAGCATCGAAACATCGAGTCATATGCAGGCAGGACTTCAAGGAAGGTCAGATAAGGCGGCCAAGAGGCATCCATGTCGTCAATCTTCCAGGTACAGTTGTCGCCCTTGTGTCCCTTCTCCCTTCCCGCACGGCCGACGCAATCCGAGATAACATGGGGGTATCACTGTCCGATTCCCCGCGATCAGGATGAAAGCAAAGGCCTCGGGTACTGCTGCCGGTTGCTAAGTGCCGCATCCAAGGTATCTGCGGGGTGACTTAAGTGGCTTGGGCCAAGATAACGTGTTCAGCCCCTCCCAGCATACGCGGGTGTAATACGTAGGACGAAACGTGGTTGCGACCAGGCATTTGGGGCCAAAACGGTGCACGTGGGGGCAGAGTTGCGGTTACCTGCAATATTTGTCTGTTGCATCGAGCAAGGACCAGGGATTCCTGTGAATGTCCGTGCTGCAAGAGCTACTCAGACAGTCTTCTACCAGTCAGCAGGCGCGTCGAGTTTACCAAACTTGTACTCGAGATGCAGGAGAAATCTAAAACAGCCCTGCGAGGCAGTCTTCACGGGGAGAAGCAATGGGGTGGTGAGGGGCGCACTTCCGCCGATGAACAGACAGCACTGGTCGTGAGCCGGATAGCGTGGGAGCTGTGCATAATTCCTCAAGCAAGAGTCAACCAAGCAGAACCCTTGCCAATCAGCCCCTAAAAATGGTCACAGGCCACTCATAAGCTGTCCGCGCTGTTGGTTTGCTGTTTGGGGGTGCTGATCCCTGCGGCCAGGGGCCAACGAGCGGACACGGCCGGGGTAAACTGCAGTCTCCGGGTATGTTTCAGCCGAATTGTGCTTGTCTAAGACATCTGCCATCAGAATGGGTTGGCGGTTGGGGCCAAAAGCGATTCAAGGTACCCAAAACGGACACAACTCCGGCGGTTACCATCGTTGGTGGAAATTGGAGGTTGGCATACAGGGATCTTCAGTCCAATCGAATCACCCGAGTCACTCGGCCTTGGGCTCTCAGCCTCTTTGGTGGACCAGGTAAATTGACCCGCTCGATAAAGTAGATACATCGTTTGCGTGTGGGTCGATGTGATATATTTAGCAAAGCTTCTGGGGAATAATGACTGTGATGGACAAGCTCCTTCCCGATCAAGGTGGTTGGTCAAATATCCCCGTTCGTCACCGTGGCTTGGGGGCCTTGCAGACGATAAGCATGAAGAAAGCGCAGAGTTGGCGCCAAGTGATAATGATGCAACGGTCGAGCTACTATAAGCGAGTCAGTCAATAAGGAGCCGTGTTTCTTAAATAAGAGCCAAACGCCATTCTATATCTTAGCTCAGGGAGAGCCCCACGGTCATCACTTTAAACCGCCATTCTCAAGCCCGTGCGCTCAACGGTGTTTGTAAACGAACAGGACGGAGCATGCCTGGCGTACCGTCAAGTCGTGGCTGCGAGGCCTGTCGGAGGCAGAAGAAAAAGGTTGTGATCAGCTCGGCGCGACGTCGCAATTCGATGTGTATTTGCTAAACCTGAGTAGTGCGACCAACTCAAACCAGCGTGTACGCGATGTGTTCGTCTTCAAATTGCTTGTGTGGGATCTGGTCAGAAACGGTTCACATTCAAGGAAGGCTACTCGTGCAAAGGCCCAGGCGCTATAGTTTTATCGCGCGCATGTCAGATCCCTAGTAATGACACGGTGGACATCGCCAAAGACTTTATTGAAGTCCTGCAAGTCACCGACATCCGTTACGACGTGACGTGGTATGGGCCCTTTCTAGAAAGCCTTCCTCGGCGTATCGGATCTAGCCCTGCCCTAGATGCGGCGGTCGGCGCAGTGGCTAGTGTTGTCAAGGCGCTGCGTACGCAGAAGAATTTCCCAGACGCGATGGCACGCTATGTGAAGGGATGGAAGGCTTTGAGGACGTGTTTGAGTGACCCGGAGCAAACAAGATCAATACATACGGTGTGCGCGATCTATCTGATGATGATATGTCAGGTTAGTCTGCTCGGTCAATAAGGAGCGATGATAACTAACCATGCAGAGCTGGGTTGGGCGACCAGATGACCCTTTCGCAAATCACGGAGAGATCCTCACTCAGATCCTCAACGCAGCCGTCTCGCAGACCGGCAGAGGACAGTTTGAAGACAACATGATTGTCATGTTGAGTATGCCAGTGGTAAGCACGATGTCTCCAGCTCCAGTGGATCTAGCTCATCCGAGTCCAGGTTATGCAGAGTATCGTTGATCCCACAATTCCCCTCGGGTCCTGGTTCTGGGCGATTGCCAAATCGTATGGGACACAGCGACCGATCCTCAGTAACCATGGCACTCAGCTTCCAAGTCTCCAATTCCCTTGTATGGTTCAGATAGCACAATGGATTCGCGATCCCGGTCTGCATTTGCTCGATATCGACGCGGCGTACAATCAACTGATTACGGACTGCGTGACGATGCGTGCCGTACTGGATAGATTCACGGAAGCCGATATACCAGGTGCCACACGGTCAGGAAATCGTTTGCAAACCCGTCCGCAGGCCTCGTACTCGATGTTGATCTGCCTCGCTCTTGTGCTGAACCAAGTGATACGCATCTTCGAACCGAATAACATTCCGCTGCTCGATGAATCAGCGGATCTGGTTAGCGAAACAATTTGGCTTGCGCGGCTTGCAGAGAGATACCGACCCTTTGGGGTGAGCTTCATGCCAGTTTTGCTCGTCATGTCATGGAACGCAACGGAGGACATTGATGTGAGGAGTCAAATCCAAGAGATCCTGGTCGGGTATGAGGCCGACTTTCCCGCGGTCAAATGGGTGGAGACGTGTTACTGGATGCAGAATAAATATGATGAGATACGCAGAACGCAGCTAGGCGCGTTGTTTGCCGCTGCTTGCTGAGATGAAACGAGAGGCGAGTGGTTTTGTGGGATGGAGGAGAGTGTGTTTGGACGTGGGAGGAGTTGGGATCATGTGCTCTTTAGCGACTGCCTTGTGCGACTTTGGAAAGCGCCTTCTCTTCCGGTACAAATCGATTTTCAAGCCATTTGTACTACTCAATATTATATTTGACTTCATCGGTATACCCAAAATGCAGCAAAATAATGATCAACAGCCTTCGCTAGTCACCCCCTTCCATATTCTCCGCAGCCTCCTCCAAGAAGTCCGGTATCTTACACCTAAGGCGATGCTCCGCTTCCACCACAATCCAGCAGGTGAAGGCAATTGCATCCTCGGTGAGGTTGCCTAAATGTAGCCCATGAGAGTTCAGATCTCGCTCGTCCTTGACATCGGATGGCTTGGTGCTAGCGGCATCGACCCGCGTCATAAAGCTTGGGGAGTGGTTTTTGTGAACGTCCGTTGGATGCTTCGGTGGCTCGTCAGGGAAGGAATAGAGTCTGAGCTGGCCTAGCAACGTCTTTGACTTGTTCGGAGGGCCGCCAGTTCTCACTGTCTTGCGAGATCCCAGTGGGCGCTTCTCAAAGGTCGCGATCAGAGCATGGTCAGATAGGCGAACAAGCTGGACACCACTGTTTTAAGCAAGGAGCCTCTCTCGATAGTGCTGATCTTACCTTCATGCTATGCGACCACCCCTTAACCCTTCGCATAAATCCAGTCGCAAACATTCTTGTCCCTAACCAGCGATACCGCACACCATCCAGCTCCCACTCAACACTGCGCGAGAAGAACCCCATCCTCTGCATTCGTATCATCACCACCTTCCCTTGTACGATCTTTTCCTCGTCAATCTCCACTGGCTTCTCCTCTTTTCCAAACCGCCTCCTCCACTTATTCTTCTTTTCAGCTTTCCGTCTCTGGTCTCGCAGCCGTTCATTGTCTAGAACCTCCTGCACGCCGTCTCCGACCCAGACTCGAAACGTCCCCCACATGGCTGAACGACGAGCCCGTCCGATGGCATTTGTCGTCGGGGTATACTTGGGGTTGTCGCCGCGGTAAAACACCGGTTTCCACGTGTCGCCATGCTTGTGCGGGACAGGGTTCGTAACAAAGTATCTCGCATCTGCGGTATCTGATTCCGAGAAAAGCTGCTTGCGGCCTTTGAAGCAGCGGCGATACAGCTGGAGAGTAAGAGTGGGCTCCGGGTGCGCAGCTTCGTTGCTACTATCTCCGAGGTCCATGCTTAAATCGCACAGTGAGATTGGGTCATTCAAATGAGTAGGCTGATGAAGCACGTATCAAACGACCAAACAGCTCATGATGCTCGCTTATATATCGACCTCATCGGCCGAAGACGAGCTGAGAGATGAGGCTTTGAAGAACATCAAGTGGTCGGAGCTAGAGTCTAGCCTAGTTGGCGAATACGAGCAGAAGACCTATCAAAGCCCGAGCCCAAAGAGCACGAGGCGCGGTTACCTCGTAATGGTGCGTCTGGCGTTGGTCAAGACAGCTAAGCGCAGTTTTGCTTTTCGAGTTGCGTGGCTTGTTTTCGGGGTCCGAGTCTCCAATCAATTTGGGATGACTTGTTTTCGCCCAATAGCTTGATATGCTTAGTTCAGCAAAATGCGGCCTTGCAGTAGAGAGTGTTCACTCTGAGATATTCCATTTTTTGCCCAACGACTCCATCCTGGGGGAGATCCATGGATGTTATTGTTTGGCAAGGACCAGTGAAAGGGATGTTCGCTGTTTGTCGGGAAAATATATCTCTGCAGGTTGAGACCATATATTTCCCGGAACCGTACCAAGGCCCACCAGTGCTCGAATGACTGACTAGATGAGTTGAGTGATTCAGTACTGCAATTTTTGCCCTGTACTCCGTAGACATGAGAATCGACCTAGGATGTGGTGAAGACAACATAGCAGGCTGGAGTGTCGGAGATAGCCGGATATATCATTGTCGGGCAGAATAAGGCGGTGAGACAAGCGGAAGACAGAAATCCCGCCAAACCCATGGCGTCAACGTGGGAGCTTCTTCTTCCTCCATTGAATCCTCGTCTGCAATTGAGTATCAAAAATGGCTTCCTTCTTCCCTCGCACTGCCTTCCGCACCCTGAGCGCCCTGCCCAAGGCTGCTCCCTGGGCCAAGACTCCCATCACCGCACCCCTCGCTCAGCCCCTCGCTCGCCGCTTCATCGGTAGCCTTCCCCGCGAGCAGCCGCGTCTGCGTCTCGGCTCAACCGGTAAGACTACATCTACTGCCGTCAATTGACACCGCTAACGCCAATGTTTTGCAGCCCCCAACTTCGAGGCCGTGACCACTCAAGGCCAGATCGACTTCCACAAATGGATGGACGGCTGCTGGACGATCCTCTTCTCCCACCCCGCTGATTTCACACCTGTCTGCACAACCGAGCTCGGCGCGTTCGCCAAGCTGAAGGGTGAATTCGCGAAGCGCGGCGTCAAGATGATCGGACTGGTACGAATCACAACTGATGGGTAGGACGGCACTGACGCAAGTAGAGCGCCAACGACCTCGGCTCCCACGGCGACTGGATCAAGGACATCAACGAGGTGACCGGCAGCGACGTCCAGTTCCCCATTATCGCCGACGCCGACCGCAAGGTCGCCTGGCTGTACGACATGATCGACGAGTCCGAGCTCGCCAACCTCGCTGAGAAGGGCATTGCCTTCACCATCCGCTCCGTCTTCATCATCGACCCCGCCAAGAAGATCCGTCTGGTCATGAGCTACCCCGCGTCTACTGGCCGCAACACCGCTGAGGTCCTCCGTGTTATTGACTCCCTCCAGACCGCCGACAAGAAGGGCATTGCCACTCCGATCGACTGGCAGGTTGGTGACGACGTGATCGTCCCTCCTTCCGTCTCCACCGAGGACGCGAAGAAGAAGTTCGGTGAGGTCCGCGAGCTGAAGCCTTACCTCCGCTACACCAAGTACTAGTGTAATCTAGATAGACTGTACCATTAGCTGTACCACTACCATAGAACTGAGCTCACCATGACCCTATCTATCCTTCGCCCACCTCGTCGATCCGAGCAAAGGCGGCGGTGATCGGCAGTATGCATGTCGTCATATTGACTCCAACAAATGACTAAGCGAGATAAGGGGCCCCTCATGTTCTCCAAGTTCTCTGCCAGGTGTCGAGATCCGATCTCATCACCTCAGGGCGAAGAAACCATGGCTGAGAACGGCAAAATCACAATATCCATTGACCGCGGCGGTACATTCACCGACGTCCACGCCGTCGTCCCCGGCCGCCCCGATATCATCCTCAAGCTGCTCTCCGTCGACCCCGCACACTACCAAGATGCGCCAACAGAAGGTGTGCGTCAGATCCTGGAGCAGGTCACGGGTAAGCCGCATCCGAGGGGGAAACCACTAGAGCTGGGACCGATTGAGAGTTTGCGTATGGGAACAACGGTTGCCACGAATGCGTTGCTTGAGCGGAAGGGCGCGCGGTCCGCGCTGATCACCACGAAGGGGTTCCGCGATCTGTTGAGGATTGGAGACCAGTCGCGTCCGAATATCTTTGATCTGACGATGGCGAGGCCTGGTGTTCTGCCTGAGGCCGTTGTGGAGGTTGACGAGCGCATTGTGCCTATCCATCCTGCGTCGGATAAGGACTGCTTCACCGGTGCCCGGGTCGTCGAGGGCGTCACTGGCGAGAAGTTCCGAGTCGTCAAGGAGTTGGATGTTGAGAAGGTCCGGCCTGAGCTTGAGAGGCTAAAGAAGGAAGGGTACCAGTCTTTGTCCGTTGCGCTGGTGCATTCCTATGTCTATCCTGAGCACGAACGGCTCATCGGGGAGATGGCGGAGGAAATGGGGTTCTCGGTTACTCTATCCTCCAAGCTGCAGCCCATGATCAAGATTGTGCCTCGTGGGATGTCTGCTGCTGCAGATGCATATTTGACGCCGGTGATCAAGACGTACATCGACTCCATCTCGTCCAGCTTCGAGGGAGGCCTTGCTAACCAGCACACTTGTCGATTCGAGTTCATGCAGTCTGATGGCGGTCTGGTTGACTTTCGCAAGTTTAGTGGCCTAAAGGCCATCCTTTCTGGGCCTGCGGCGGGTGTGGTCGGCTTTGCAGCGACTAGCTGGGATGCGAAGGAGAAGACCCCTGTGATCGGGTTCGATATGGGAGGAACTTCAACGGATGTTTCAAGGTTCGACGGCCACCTAGAACACGTTTTCGGTTCCAAACTGGCTGGAGTCCAGATTCAGTCCCCGCAGCTTGATATCAACACTGTGGCTGCGGGAGGTGGTTCCATTTTGAACTCGCGCAACGGTCTCTTCTATGTCGGACCAGAGTCTGCTTCAGCTCACCCCGGCCCTGCTTGCTACCGTAAAGGTGGTCCACTGACAGTGACGGACGCCAACCTCTTCCTTGGCCGTTTGCTACCAGAGTTCTTCCCCCACATTTTTGGAGAGAACGAAGATCAGCCCCTTGATCAGGAGATCACCACGAAGAAATTCAATGAGCTGACCGAAACTGTCAACGCCGAGCGAAAGCGAAAGGGGGAATCCGAGTATACCCCAGAAGAAGTCGCGCTCGGCTTCTTGAAGGTGGCGGATGAGTCGATGGCCCGTCCGATCAGGAACCTGACTGAAGCTCGAGGCTTCGAAACCGCGGGCCACCACCTCGCGTCATTTGGTGGTGCGGGTGGTCAACATGCCTGCCCAGTCGCAGCATCACTCGGAATTTCGCGAATCATTATCCACAAGTTTTCTTCCGTGCTCTCAGCGTACGGTCTGGCGTTAGCCGAGGTGGTAAAGGAGTCCCAAGAGCCGCTCTCGACCCAATACGAATCGTCCAAGTCAAAGCTCAACGAGAAGCTAAAGGAAATGACGGACGCCGCAGTCGAAGACATGAAAGAGCAAGGATTCTCCCCGGATCAAGTGCGACATGAACGGTATCTGAACCTTCGCTACGACGGGTCCGACACCAGCTTGATGATTCTCGAGCCGGAGGATGACTCTGACTTCCTGGACCATTTCCGAGAGCGGCATCGTCGGGAGTTCGGATTCAACTCGGACAGACCAGTGCTGGTGGACGATATCCGTGTCCGTACGATTGCTGCGTCCAAGGTCCGGGATGAGAAGAGTCCACTGGTCCAGCTGCGGGAAGCTGAGATGCGCGATATCTCTACTGATCCAGACCTTATTACCAAGACGTTCTTCGATGGCCAGAAGGAGAGGCTTGATACGCCGGTATACAAACTTGATAACATCGAGAAGAACTCTCGTATTCACGGGCCCGCTATCATCATCGACAACACGCAGACGATTGTCGTTGTTCCTGACGCCGTGGCCAGTGTCCTGGAGACATGCATTGTTATCGATCTGAAGGAAACGAAGTCGACTGAGGAGAAACCATCCTCCGGAATTGACACCATCAAGCTCAGTATCTTCGGCCACCGATTCATGTCAATCGCTGAGCAAATGGGTCGAACTCTGCAAAAGACATCTGTCTCGACCAACATTAAGGAACGGCTTGACTTTTCTTGCGCTCTCTTCTCGCCTGACGGTGGGTTGGTGGCTAATGCGCCCCATGTTCCGGTTCACCTTGGGTCGATGCAGTTCGCCGTCCGGTACCAGCACAAGAAGTGGGAAGGTAATTTGAAGGACGGCGATGTGTTGGTTGCCAACCATCCCAGCTGCGGTGGGACCCATTTGCCGGATATTACTGTAAGCATCCTCACCAAACTAAACAAAATGATGCTAATTATCCAGGTCATTACACCCGTCTTCGACAAGCCCGGTGGCAGCGAGATCATGTTCTACGTAGCCAGCCGCGGCCACCACGCGGACATCGGCGGTATCCTTCCCGGATCTATGCCACCCAAGTCAACCGAACTCTGGCAGGAGGGCGCCGCCATCGAAGGAGAGAAGATCGTCAGCAACGGAAAGTTCGACGAAGAACGAATTACTGAACTCCTTGTCAAGAAACCTGCACAGTATCCTGGATGCTCCGGTGCGCGATGCCTCACCGACAACATCTCCGACCTCAAAGCGCAAATCGCCGCCAACACCCGCGGTATCTCTCTTATCCAAGCCCTCTTCGCCGAGTATGGCGTCGAGACAGTCCAGAAGTACATGTACGCGATTCAAGAAACGGCCGAGACAGCGGTCCGCAACCTACTGAAGGACCTGCACCACCGCTTCGAAGGCAAGCCCCTAGAAGCAATCGACTACATGGACGACGGAACCCCCATCAAGCTCAAGGTAACGATCAACGGCGACGACGGATCAGCCGTATTCGACTTTGAAGGCACAGGCCCCCAAGTATACGGCGCCTGGAACGCCCCAATTGCAATAACACACTCCGCAATCATATACTGTCTCCGCTGCATGATCAACGCCGACATGCCCCTGAACCAAGGCTGCCTGGCTCCCATCGACATCAAAGTCCCACCATCCTGCCTGCTCTCACCAACCAAGAACGCCGCCGTCGTCGGCGGCAACGTCGTGACCTCGCAGCGCGTGACGGACGTCGTGTTCAAGGCCTTCCGCGCCTGCGCCGCCTCCCAGGGAGACTGCAACAACCTAACCTTCGGCACCAACGCCAAGAAGGACCCCGAGAGCGGCAAGGAGATCCCCGGCTTCGGATACTACGAGACTATTGCGGGCGGGAGCGGCGCGGGACCAACATGGGACGGCGAGTCCGGGATTCATGTGCATATGACCAATACCCGGATTACGGACCCTGAGATCCTGGAGAAGCGCTATCCGACTCTCCTGCGGCAGTTTACGCTCCGCTCGGGGTCGGGCGGGAAGGGACAGCATCCTGGTGGTGAGGGGGTGATTCGGGAGATTGAGTTTCTGACACCGATGGATTGCTCGATTTTGTCTGAACGGCGGGTGCATCGGCCGTATGGCTTGGAAGGGGGTGGGGATGCGGAACCTGGTATGAACCTTTGGGTCACGAAGGACAAGGACACCGGGGAGGATCATACGGTCAATATCGGTGGGAAGAACACGATTCATGTCGAGACGCATGACCGCATTGTTATTATTACGCCTGGTGGGGGTGGGTGGGGGAAGGAGGAGTAGGTCGTTTCTCACATTAGAGGGCAGTATAGATGAGATGAGATTGTATAGGCCAATAGATACATCATATCCACCGAGGTCCCCTGAACCTTCAACCTTGTGCTTCCGAGCCATTCTAGAAGACGGAAAAGGTTTCCGAAGGCAGATCTATAATTTGAAGCTGATCATACCCACGTCATGACCAACGTCCTGATATCAATTTGACGTCAACACCAACGCCTCATGCAACCACAACCACAACCACAAGCTATAAAACCCAAGATCCCTCAACCAGAACCCCCCAGACAATCAAACAAACCCAACCCACTCTACACCTTCTACGCAAACCTCAAAAGCAAAAAATGACAACCTTCAAACTCAACACCGGCGCCTCCATCCCCGCCCTCGGCTTCGGCACGTGGCAAGACGCCGACGCGCAAGAGAACGCCGTCCTCGAAGCCCTGAAAGCCGGGTACAGACACATCGACACCGCGCGCGTCTACGGCACCGAGCCCGCCGTCGGCCGCGCAATCAAGAAATCCGGCATCCCGCGCGACCAGATCTTCCTCACCACCAAGATCTGGAACAACAAGCACCACCCCGACGACGTGCCGCAGGCTCTACAGGATAGTCTGAACGATCTGGGGCTGGAGTACGTTGATCTGCTGCTTATGCACTGGCCCGTTGCATTCAAGCGCGGAGATGAGCTGTTCCCCAAGACTCAGTCTGGAGGCCCTGATGTGGTCGATACGGATTACCTGGATACGTACAGGGCGATGGAGAAGTTGATCGCAACGGGGAAAGTCAAGGCCATCGGTGTGAGCAACTTCAGCAAAGCTGAGATGGAAAGGGTCCTTGCGAACGCGACGGTCCCGCCGGCTGTGCACCAGCTCGAAGGACACCCGTGGCTGCAGCAGCGGGGGTTCGCGGACTGGCATAAGAAGAACGGGATCCATGTTACGCACTACTCGCCGTTCGGGAACCAGAACGAGATTTATAGTCGGGAGGGCACGATTGGGCGGTTGATTGAGGACCCCGTGCTGGTTGAGATCGGCAAGAAGTATGGGAAGAGTGCGGCGCAGGTGGCGCTTGCTTGGGGGGTTAGTGAGGGACATAGTGTCCTGCCGAAGAGTAAGACGCCTGAGCGGATTCGGCAGAATCTGGAGGGGGACTTTAAGCTTGACCAGGAGGATGTCAAGAAGATCAGGGGGATTGATCGGAAGTTGAGGTTTAATGACTCCAGTGAGGATTTTGGGTATGATTTGTTCAAGGACCTTGATGGGAAGAAATAGGAATCCAGTCGGGGATGGTGGTGCTTGATATGACCTGTATGATATGATAATGAATCTTTTGATGCACCTTCATGGTTTCTTGTCCCCTTGTTCATTGCTTCTAGATGATGATTATACGGGATATGCCTGCTTATCCGCATACGCATACGCACTCCATCGTAAACAGCAAAGATCATCCTTCAGCCCTGCCTACGTGGGGCAAACCATCTGATCAGCGTATATAAACATCGATCTCCGTCATTTCTTCCCTTCCTTCATCTTAGTCCCTCGACGTTTCTCACTGTCGCCAAAATTCCCTCCAACATGGCCTTCCAACGCCCACTCCAACTACTCACCTGCTTCACCCTACTCTTCAGTCGGATTAAACTTGGAAATGGAGCAGCCACAGCGCGTCCCTACTCAGCCCGCATGGCCGACAGCGTGATGCTGCGCGGACAGGCAATTCACGACGACTCAAGTGATTCGTCGGGTTTATTGCAGGTTGGGACGTTCCAGACGGCTCTCTTGGATCTGGTCGAGTCACCGTCCGCTCAGTACCTGGAACAGGACTGGGAATCGTTTCTCTCGCGCAGCGCAGATAGTGTTGTTGGACTGGTTGATAATGCGACGCAGGACACGCAGTTCCCGCTTGATCGGCTGAGTGTGGGGAAAGGGTTATTGTATCAGTAAGTAAGACAGCTAATTTTACATGGAGGAAAGCTAAGGGTGATCTAGGTACGAGCGGACCGGGAACGAGACGTATAAAGATGCACTCGATGCCCTGCGTCTGTCGATTGACCTCCAGCCACGGAACCAATATGGTGCGTAGACCCCCTTCTGTCCTTATCGATCCACCTTTCTGAACATTTATAGGCGGCCTTTGGTACTACGTCTATCCCAACTGGAGCTATCTCGACGGAATGTTCAGCCTCCTCTCGTTTCTCCCACTCTACACATCCGCATTCTCCCCATCCAACAGTTCCTCTACGACAGACTCCGTGCTATACCAACTCGACCTCCTCTGGACGCACTGCCACGACAACGCAACAGACCTCCTCTTCCACGGCTACGACGCATCAAAGACAGCCGTGTGGGCGGATCCAGTAACCGGCGCGAGCCCCTATGTCTGGATTCGGGCACTGGGCTGGTTTATGATGGGGCTAGTTGATTTCCTCGAGCTGCATCTAACCGAGCTAGAAGGCAGGCTGGGCATTTGGCATGGACGGTTCATTTCCCTCTCCAACGCACTCCTTGACACCGTTGACGAAGGTTCCGGCGCCTGGTGGCAAGTCCTCAATGCACCCGGGCGCGAGGGCAACTACATCGAGTCCAGCGGGAGCGCGATGTTCGTTTATACGCTGCTCAAGGGTGTAAGGCTTGGCCTTTTGGAGGATACGGTCAAGAACAACTATACCACCGTTGCCGAGAGAGCTTATCAGACGCTCGTGGAGAGATTTGTTGATGAGAATGAGGATGGGACGCTGAGTTATAACGGTACCGTGGGTGTTTGCAGTTTGAATTCGACGGCGAGCTATGAGGTATGTGCCCTATGTTTATGAGAGAAAGTTTGAAGAAGACTAATTATGCGTTTTTAGTACTATGTCAATCAACCGCTTGTATACGATAGCGTCTTGGGTTCAGCGGCGTTCATCCGGGCGAGTATAGAGCATGAGCTCTACAAGGCATAATGCAGCTTTCCGCTCGTTTCGCAGTGGGATCTAAAAGGGGTGAAAGAAGTTTGAAGGAGTGCCAAACCTATCTAGAGCGCCGATCTTACACAGCCACAATAAAAAGGAACGAAGTATGATATAACCCCAGTTGCCTCATCGTAAATCAAAGGTATACACAGGTATTCCAACCGAGTTCATGCTGCAAAGAAACATTGGAAACCGCACCCCGAGCCATCCTGAGGACGAAATTGATAAAACAACCCGCATCCGAAACTATATATAGCCAGTCTGAAGGACCGTACCTGCCGCCCATATCCAGACATACACATACGATGACAAGATATCATCTTAATAGAAGGTTCCATGCTTGACCTCCCTCCGCTCTGAGCCATCAGGGTAGCGCCAGTAAAGATTGACCGCGTCCCAAGTGGCATTGGCGCTGCCAGGCGCCACCAGCCCGCTACCCTCGAGATCCGAGATGAAGGTGGACATCCAAAACCGGCATCCCTCCCATTCCTCCGTGAAGTTATACCTATCACGTCCATTCGAGTTGATGATGTCGATGATCGTGCGGACCGTAGCCTGAGCCCTGAGCGGGAAAGTCAGGGCCTTGATGGCGTTGTGCGAACAAACGTATGTCTTGGACGCGATGTTGATTTTGCCTCGCTGCCCGTCGGAGCCGTATCCTGGGGCCATGTCCAGGCGGACAGATTCACGCTCCGAGATCTGCAGAAAGGTAGCCCAGTGGTTGGTTGGAGGGTTCCCATCTTCGTCGCCTGCGTTCTTCTCGTTCTTGTAGCCGCAGATATGGATGTATTCGACTGGGGCTTCCAGGTCGGCAGGGTTGAAATCGTCATCTTCGTAGTTTGAGTTCATTTTTGCCTTGAAGTGGGTTAACTTTAGCGGGATGGACTTTTAAGCTGGATATGGACGGTTTGTTGGTTTACCGGGCGGAGTTGGATAGATAAGAGCTGGAGACTTCGACCACGGCCGGACTTGGTGGGGGACTTTGTAGGAAGATGGTTTTGAGCTCGGTTCGTGGTTAGAATACTTCATCTTGTCCCGGAAACGGGATCGAATTTATGCTCCGTTCAGTTTCCAAGTGATTACGACGCTGGCCACATGTTGTTTGAGTAGAGGCTCATGTTCAATTGATTATTGGTAAATAGAACATATTGCCTCGGAGCCTGGCGCTTAGCGAAACCATGGGCTATATATAGTATGTTGGTCTAAAAACAGCACAGCAGCGGGCGCTTAAGGGTATGGCTGGAGTAGTTAATAGATAGTGGATGGCACGTTTCAGTAAGCGCCTGTACAGAGCAGTGTTCATTCCTTCCCATGAGACATTAACAAATCAAAATTAGACAACGCGAGCGAACAGAAATCACTTTACAACGCGTCTTGAAGGGCCTCCCTTTTCCAATAGCTCGAATCTCCTACCGACAGCGAAACGTGTGAATTTAGAACGCATGATCCGGAGCATGCGTGCGTCAGCCTCGTGATAGCCGACCGCCATCCAGACAAAGAGATGCCATCGCAACCGATCCATGAGCCCCCAGTCCCGCGGGATGTTAAAGTTATACATTCCCGCATACTCGAAGGTCACCGGATAGAACCCAGCGATGTCCCAGTCCAACAGCCAAAGCTGGCCCGAAGGCGAAACAAGAAGGTTGCGCGGCGCAAGGTCACCATGTGTCAAGACAAACGGATCGATGGTGAGCGGAGTGACATCCTTGAAGTCGGGCGCTCGCGGCAGCTTTGCCTCTTGGAAGGCCCGCTTCCCCGAGGTAAAGTTCCCCCAGAATCGGAAGAAGTGGGCGAATTCGGCTCGCCCCGAGTGCGCCGGAAGCTCGAAGCGATCCTCCAGCCAGAACGATCTGCATGCGCCTGTCGCGAGCGATCCGGCGGTTGGAGACGTGACGGATCTGAGTATTTTCACGAAGCGCCGCAGCTGCAGGCCGAGTTTGAGGGTCATGAACCAGCCCAATTTCTTCCAGACGACGTCCAGCGTAGTCCCCTCGATTCGATCCATGACGGTAAAGGCAGTGGCCTCGTTCTTGATGACCCTGCGGACGGACGTACTGCGGATGCCAAGCTGGCTGGCGACTTTGGCGGCCAGCAGGGCATCGTCGACCTCGGAAGGCTGATAGTGCTTGGCGATGAGATGCGGCGAGAGGTTGCAGGTCCGCCAGACGACAGGGTCGACTGAGGGCGACGCTCTGATGTGTTGAATCAGTTCTGAGTCTGTGTATTCGTTTAGCAGCTCTTCGGAAAAGTCGGACGCCATGGCTAGGTATGAGAATAGATGAGAATACGGATGAAGAGTGGAGAGATGGAATGGAAGTGGAGATGAATGCGAAAGTTCCAGGCGTCAACAAGTGTCCGGAATTCCTGTTTTTCCGTTCCCGCCACGGCCTTGTATAGAGCTAGTAGTTTATATAAATACTGTATAAGAAGAGTCGTTAATTAGATTAATTACTAAGAAATTAAATAAAAAGCAAGATATTATATAAAAGCTAGAGCTAACTAGTAGTTTATATAAATGATCTAATTCTAAGCCTCTAAAAAATATTAAATAATAAAAAAACCTATTTTTTAAAAAAGAATTGTTAGAAAATTAACTTTTTGAAATATTTTAGATATTTATAATATTATAGATATTATAATGATACAGGCAAGTAATTGAATAATAAATATTATAATAATTTAATTTAGGCTGTTCAAGGCGCCTAAGTGCTATTATAGCGCCGTTGAAGCTCTCTACGGTAAGTGTTCTCCAACACTGGCTAACACTTTATATCAAGTGCCCTGTGGTGTGAATGGAGTGTGGGACAACATGGATCCTGGATCTCTTCCCTTTGAACTGACCAGAGTTATGCTGATAAATTTGTCTATGTATATACATATACATCCTTTCTGGCAGTGACAGATACATCATTTCTCCTTCGACCTATAGGATTGCATAGCAAGTGACTTGGATAACAAATAGGTCTGTTGCAAACCTTGGAAGGATCTTGGCACAGCAATTTATTGATTGAAAACCACATTCTCATCCATCCTGTTCACAATCTCAAGCCCTATGCAGGACAGGAGAGTCCCAGGCATAGCTGGAGGTCAGGTATCTGTGAGCACATCTCTTCCTCAGCATTTCGAGTGTCGTACCTCACTTCTTAGCCATACAACTTCGCAGCTGGGATTCAATGCGAAGGCTTTTCAAGCTGGCAGTGACCTTGGTGGGGTGTGGTACTGGAACCGGTACTCAGGGGGCTGGGCTTATCGACCCAGAGTAGCCCTACTACCAGCTAGGGATACAAGAGGTTTAATAAGACTTCCAGTTTCCCAGACTCTTTTTTAACCAGCATTAGATTGGGAGGTATTTCGCGCACGGTGATAACGTACTGTGCAAAGTTGAAGAAGGACATTCAATCATATCGCCCGCAAACTAGCCCATCTGGGATGTAAACCGGTCTCAGTGAACAGTTACTTAACTGACAAAGGTGAGGAAGGCTTCATGTGTAGGTCGTTCTAAGCTGCTTGTTGTTGTTCGTCTCTAGATATTTCCACCGCCAGATGCCAATCTAAATGCTCTAGAACGCCATGTCCAGGGACAGAGCGGTTGCAATGCGGGCAATGATAGCTACCAGACCCCGGGCTTTCCTCAGCCTGCACCGCGCCCACTGCATCACGCACCATCGACCCCCCAAAATAGGAGGAAATGGAGCGACTGCGTTGGGGCGTCACTTGGAAACCCGAGAGCCGCAATGACAGCCCCTGACAAGGCCATAGGCTCGCATCCCTGGCGAATTTCATCAACAGGGCCTGCGCGGCTTGCATGAGTGAAGTATCCGATATAGGCATTCCCGAAGGAAAAACGGCCTGCCTGGAACGCCCAGGGCCGAACCGGCCATCAACATGGTGACATAGGGTAAGAGTTGTCGGACGCAGTTGATAGCCCTCAGCTTCGAGTTCGTCCGGGGTGGATCCGGCCGAGCAAGTCTGCAACGAAAATCCGAAGCCAAGGGATGGCTCGATCGGCCGAGATCTTTGGGACAAACGTCTTGGCTGATAACATTGATTCAGCGTGTGTGCGAGAGACCACTTCGCTGACATCGACGCCGCGGATGGTATTGTAGACCCAGCGGCCGGCTTCCACCCCCACAGCCAATTATAGCTGCGGCAGACTCACCAACAACAGCGCAGGAACCTGATTAGTCTGGAACTCGCGCACAAGCCGCCGTCCAAGGTCTTGTCCAAGGCCGCGGATTTTTGTCACTCGGCAGGACAACAGGAAACCAGGGACTACGTTGGGCAGCACCACCATCTGGCCGTTTAGCTTGTTCTGCCCGGCGGCCAGCTTTGCCAGCATTTTGTTCTGCGCGACGCCCGCCAAACAGGTGTATTTCAGCTACCGCAGGATCTCGTCCCTAAGGCGGTTAATAATCTACAATCTAATGTTAAACGCAATCTCGTCCCAGTCGGGGGTGTTTTTAGTATCCTCCACTACACCTGCGGATCCCCAAACGTGCGCACTATCCCACCCCTCAACCTCACCTTTACAACTCTTAGTAATCTAGGGGTACCTTTGAATAAGGGCTTTAGATGCTTTAAAATTATTATAAATATATATTTTTACTATTTTAATTTTATTTTTAACCTTTTTTTTTTTTTTACTCCCCGTGGTATAATAACTAAAATTAAGGCGTGTATTTTTAATTAGCCTACAGGCCTTAATTTAGCTAACTTTACCTAGTTATAAAATTTTTTATTTTTTTTTAATTTTTATATTATAAAAAAATTAAAAAAAAAGGGCCCTAGTAAGCCTATTTTTCCCCTTTTATTATTAAAGGTAATAGCATGCTAACTTTTTAACCTAGCCTAGCTATAAAAATTTTTTATAATTAATTTAATAAGTAGGAATACTAAGTATATATTAAATATAAAGTTTTTATAAGCTTTATAGCTATTATTAATAGCTTTATAACTAGGTAAAAAACTTAAAATTAAAAAGCTTTTATTTATAATATTTATAATAAATTTATATACTTTATTTTTTTAAAAAGCTATATTAATATTAATAATATTAATTATATTTTTTTACATGTATATAATTAACTTATTATTATAATAATTTTTAGTAAGACTATTACCTAGGGGAAAATAAGTTTAATTTTTAAAAATTTAAGGGTTTAACCTACCTTTTTTAAAATAAGTTTTTTTATTTTAATTAATACCACCCTAGGTAAGATGCCCTTATTAAGTATCTTAATAGTTTAATTAATATATAATAGCTTTATTATAGCCTTAACCACGCAAGATAATTATAAGGTGTTAATTACTTTTTTTAATAATAAGTTAATAACGCGCCTTAAAGTATATATTATTTAATAAGCTTTTATTAAGTATATACTAGGCTTAACTATAATTATAGTTATTTTTAAAATTAATATTACCCACACGGGCTAGGCTATTATCCCTAATAACTTTTTTATTAAAAACCTTTTAATAATTAATAAAGTGGTTAATATAATTTACTATACCCTAAATATTATTAATATATATATTTTTTAAAAGTAATATAATTACATGATGTAAGAAGTGCCTAGTATTATTTTAATATATAATAATAATAAAATAAATATTATAAAGTTAATTTAGGATAAAATTATAACCTAAACTAAATTAAAATTAGTTAAGCTTACTTTTTTAAAATATAGGCCTAATTTTAATACTAAATATATTACTTAAGTAGTATTTTTTTTAAAGTAGCCTAGGGCCTTTACTTTATTTAATTAAAATAAGTATTATTAGCTTATTAAAAAATACTAGCTAATTTTTTAATATAACCCTAGCTACTAGGAATACTACTACCTAGTGTAATATAATTATATAATATATTATATATAATATAGTATAATAGCCATAAACTACCTAGGTTTTATTAATTTAAATTATAAAAATCTTACATGCTATATAAATTACTTAGGCCTTTAATTAATAAAATATAATAACTACCTAGTAGCCCCTAGGTATAAAAATAAAAAACTAGTTTACTTATTTAAAAAAAAACTTAATAATATATATTATTATAATACCTATTAATACTAGAATATATATACTTAGGTTAATATTAATACCTAGCTTTAGGCTAAAACTAAGTAATTTTTATTTTAAAAAAACCTTTAAAAACACACCGCGGAAAAGCTAAAGGTAAATAAGCAAGGCTTTATAATAATTACTAATTATTATACCTTATGGTTTAATATTTTTACTAGTAATTAAAACCTTAAATAACTTTTTATTAAATTAATTTTACTTATTTTAGCTAGTGCGGGCATGCCTTTTTTACCCTAAGTAATAAAAATTAATATTAAATCCCCCTTTAAGCTTTAATAATAAAATATTAAAAAAAAATTATAATAACTATTATTAAAATAATACTTAATAATAATAAGATTTTATTATTTACTAGGCTAATATAAGTAGGTTTATACCTAGCTATATTATAATTTTATAACTAGCTTATAAATAAGGCTATAATATTACTTATATTTAAAAGTCTTAAATTATTATAAATATAAAAACCTAAAATTATTTAATATATAAGTACTACGCGCTAGTAAATACCTAAAATAATTATAAAAATTAATTAAAAAAGTATTTTAAAATACTTATTTATATTTATAAAGGGGAAGTGCTGCACGCTAAATAATATTATTTAATATAAAGCTAAAACATGCTATAACTTATAATAAATAATATTAAGGTTTTAAATATATATTAAAAACTAATTACTTATAAAATAATTAATTACCTAATTATACTAATCCCTACCCTAAACTATATAATTAATAAAAATTTTAATACTATTTATAATACCTTTAAGCCCGGGGTAAATAACCTATATTATAGTAGTAAAATTATTAAATAAGCTAGTAATAATAATATTAATTATATTAATAAGCTAGGCATGGCTATATATAAAGCTAGCTATATTTTTAATTTAATTTTTTTAAATATTTTTTTTACCTGCATGCTAGTAATACTTAAGTTATATAATAATTTTAATTATTAAATTTTAGTTATTATAATACCAGGGCGTGAAGAAAAAATACTAAAATAATATTATTATAATATATTAAATCACAAGTTTAAGCACCTAGCTAAGTTAGTAAAAAATAAAATAATATTTTTTTTAGCCTAAAAAACTTAAAAATATAAAGGTATTAAATTAATATATTAAATCCCTTAGTAATACTATTATAAAAGTTATATAAGTAATTAATAAATACCCTAACCTAGGGAGCTATAACACCCCTTAATAATTAATTAAATACACAAAAAATTACTAAGCCTGGGTAGTAAACCTTACCCTAAAATAAAAAAAATAGTTTTTAATTATAGTTTATAAAACTAAGCACGCGTATTAAATTAAAATAATTAATAATATTAAAAATAATTAAAAATTATACTAAATAATAGCATGGTATAAGCTAAAACCTAGGCTTAAAGCTTTTTTATTATTAATAAATAATAAAATAATTAAAAACACACGGGAAAAGGCTAATATTTTATAAAAAATAATATTAAAGTATTTTAATATAAATAATAACTTAAACTTTAATTCCCTAGCGCTAGAGCACTAGCAAGGTAATAAGTATTTTTATTAACTAAAAAAAATCTTATTAAAAAAGGTTAAAAAAAATACTATTAATATAAGTAGTACCTTTTCCAAGGCGGACTAGGTAATAATTTATATTTTAAAAGCTTATTAAAAATATATTAAGTAAGCTATACATGGGCTATATAATTAATACCTATAATTAAAATACTTTTTTTTATTATAAAAGCTTGTAAAGGTGGTAATACTTTTAAAAAATAATAAAAAAAATAAGTTTTTATTTTAATTTTAGCGCCCTATAGTGCTACTTTTAGTATTAAAAAAAAATTTAAATAAATAATAGCATGCTATGTTATTTTTACTATACTAGTATAAAAAGTACTAAGCTTATAATAATATAGTACTTTACCCAAGCACTTAGCTATAAACTTAATAACCTTTTTTACTTATAATATAAAAATAATACTTTTATAAAACTAGGAAGTTACTATAATTATTATAAATATTTTAAATACCTTTAATACTATTTTATTATAATACCTACTTTAATAAATAATAAAATAAGGCTAGTCTCGCGCGCTTTTAGCCCTAATTATAAGTTTTTTTAATAAATAAAATATAAAAATATACCTAAAATTTATTATAATAATAACATACCTAGTATATTATAATATATTACAAGGCTTGCCCCTTTTTTTAATACTATTTTTATTATATATTATTAAGCTATTACTAGTAAACCTAATTTTATGCTTTAGCTATATAAATAACTTTTATTTTAGCTATATAAGCAACTCCCTTTATATAAACTATAAACTTTTAATAAAAAATATTTATAGTATACTAGCCTAAAAAAAATAAAATAAGGTAGTTTTTATGCCTAAAAAATTAAAAATATTATATATTATTTAAAAGTGGCATGGTAAATTACCCTTGCTAGTAGTTAATAACTAGCTAATAATTATTTTTATTATTATAATATTAGGTTAAAAGCAGCCCATGCTATACTAGCTAAATATTTTTTTTAATAAATAGCTTTTTTAATACTAGTATATTATTAAATAAGTAGTTAAAGCCTAAATAATAGCTTAATATATTTATAATTTAATATATATAATATATAGCCTGCTTATAAACTTTTTTTATAAAGTAGTTATTACTTATATTATTTTTAGCTTATTATATAATATAAAAACATGGTATAATAGTAAAATTAAACTTAAAAAGTATATATAAAACCTAAAAATTAGCACCTAGCTAGGCTAGTATATAAAAGTTATTAAAAAAACTTTAATACTAGCCGCTCGCGGTATACTCCTAGTTTTTTAAATAATATTTATAATAACTTTTTTTAAAAATACTAGGCTTTTTTCCATGGTAGTAATATTAAAAAAAGTGTAATTATATTTTATTTTAAGACTAAGGCTAGTTAATAACTAAAACCTACTAGTAGTATAAGTAATATTATTAAAAATCTTATATAATTAAGGCGCTAGTTTATACTAAAAACCTAAAATAAAAATATAAATAATAAAAGCGCTTTTTTTAAAAACTCCTAAGCTAGTTTTAATATATTCTTATTACTTTTAAAAATGCCTAAAAAATCTTACTAGTAATAAGGCCAAGAAGCTAGCTATAAAAAAGTTTAAATAATAATAATAAGTATTACTAATAATAAAAATAGTAATTTTTAATAATAATTTTAAATAAATATATTAAAAGGTTTACTATATAGGCTATAGCTTTATAATATATTATAAATAATACCTTTAAGTATAAGGGCTATTAGTAATTAGTACCTAGTTTTATATATATAATATTAAAGTTATTAATATACTTTAAAAATTAAAAGTTATAATTAAAAAGCTTTTAGGAGTACCCTACTACTAGCTTTATATTAATAATATTTTAATAATTTAATACACGCGCGGGCAGCCCTTGCTATTTTTAAATTAAGCCTTTTAAATATTATACTAGCTTATAAATTAATATATAATTTACTTATAATAATTTTTTAAATATATAAATATTAAAAATAATAAGCTAGTTAATAAGCTAGCTAATAAAATAGTTTTTATAAAAGTATAACTTTTAAATATTAACTTTTTTAAGGCGCAGCCTACCGCAAGCAGGATATATAGCTTATATAAATAAATATATTAAATTACTTAAGCTAAATAATAAAAAAATACCTTTATAAAATTATTAACCTAGTATAAGTAATAACTTATAAAATTAAAACCTTATTAGGTTAAATTATAGCTTAAGTTTATATTAAAATATTTAATTTTATATTACTAGCTAGTACTTAAGTTTTTATATAAAAACTTTAAGTAATATTATAAATACTTTTAGTATAAAAATATTAGGCTTACTTATTTTTATAAAAAAAATAAAAGCCTTAAATACCTAGTTTTTTATTATTACTTTAGGTAATAATTTTAATAATAATCCTAGCGTCTTATAATATTATTAATAATTAAGGCTAAGGCCTTAAAATATCTTTATAAATTAAAGCCTAAGGGCTTTATATTTTTACTTAAAATTATAAATTTTTATAAGTTTATTTACTTATGCTAGGGCTTCCCGCGCCCTAATAATTTTTATATTAAAATTATTTAACTTAATATTAAATAATTTTTTTTTTTTTTTATATTATACTTTTTTTTTTTTATTTTAAATACCTTTTTTTAATATAACTAGTTTACCTAATATATTTTTTTAATATAAAGGCTAGACCCTATAAAATACTATAATTAAACTTTTAAGTATATAATAAATAATACTTACTAATAATTATATATTAAAATAATAAATAAAAAATAGGCGCCTGGCCCACAAGCTTTAATAAAAATTATTTTTTAAAATAAAAAGCCTTTTTATATATAAACTTATTTAAATAAGCTACTTACCTAGTAATAGCACGCCCCTATACCCTAAGAAAGGTCTAGAACATTAGGCGTACGCCTAGTGATCCCCGGGGCGGTAAATATCACTACTACTACTACTACTATCCCACCCCAACTTTCCCTTTAATTACGGGGGCGGAAGATGCGAGTCTAATTTAATACAGGCGGACTCTTCTAACACAGGGTGCTTCCTCACTAGCTCCCGGTAGACAAGAGGGGAGAGGTTAATAAAGATCTTGTTAATACTAGCCCTCTTAATTAACGGCGGCGGAGTCAGAAGCAATGCCCGGACAAGGGCCATAGTCTGGCGGGCCTCGAGCTAATACGGATCCAACGCAGCCTTATTGGTTTTCATTCTATACAAAACGTCCAATCAGTAGGCCCAGGTGGGGGATCCTTCACACCAGGTGGCGACATGCTGCAGGACAATATCAGGGCACTTTGCCTTAACCTTGTCCACGGACATGCCTTAACGCAAGCCATGTTCCCGTGCAGGGTAGTTAAGCGCGATAATTACATTCTACTACTAAACTACAAGGGGGACTATCAGTGGCAGACCAAGGCAAACGCCCTTACACTAGGCGTAGAATACATCGTAGTCAACCAGGGTGATCACCCGTAGCAGGCTCTTGGGTAAGCCTTGTTACAGGAGGCGAAGATAGCGGTAGGTATAGCAAGACTTTTTATAAGACATGGCGTCGGCGTTGCAAGGACATTAATATAGCAGATAACTGAAGGTGCCTTTATGACAGGTAATGCAGGTGGTTTGTGCGCATCTTCGAATAACGCCAGATCCGCGACCCACAGACCATTGCACGATGGATAGATCGGCCGTTAATAATTGGTGGGATGCAATTTAAGGTTTTATGCTTTGATCCAACCATATGGGGCTGTACGTCATTAGCATTTGGGTTGAAGCCTGTAAGATTAAGAATAGATAGTTAAACCCAAGCTTGCACCCTCGTCCAGACCATGGCCCCTGTTCTTCGTCAACACGCTTAACAAGCAACTCCAAGCAAGCCAATCGCAGTCAAACCATCACCAGCGCCATCCTCACACCACGCGTCCCAGAAAGATGGACTCAATACCATTGCTACGCCTCAAAGTCTCCCTATCCCAACTTCCCATCTCCCTCCGCTAAAGCCTGTTCGCGTGCCAACCACATTCTCACCAAGCTGCACGGCCCCTGGGATCCCCTTTCCAGCAACGCAATAAACACTAACAACGTTGCCCGCCCCAGCAGCTTTCCCAACGTCCTGCACGGTCTAATCTACGGGGTCCTTTGCTAAGCCACAAACAAGCAAAACGTAATCCGGCAAGTCGACAGTCTGACCAGGACGTACGGATCCTGGACGAACTTCGCCGCGATCGCCAGGGGCGGCGAGTCCAAGCTGAAAGACGCCCTGGCATGCGGCAGCCTCCACGAGCGGATATCCCGCATGATCATCAAGATCCTGGCGCAGGTGAAGAAGGCCCACGCAAAGTACACTCTGAACCATCTGTTCCGCGCCACGGACGCAGAGGCCATGAAGGAGCTTCTCTCGTATTACGGGGTTGGGCCGAAGACGGCGAGTTGCGTGCTGGCTTTGACGCTGCAGCGGCAGCGGTTCGTGGTTGATACGCATATTTATCGACTTACCGGGGATCTGGGGTGGAGGCCGTCCGGTGCATCGGCGGAGCTCGCCCGCGCGCATCTGGAGCACAGGATTCCGGATCACTTCAAGTATTCCTTGCATTTGCTATTCATCACGCATGGGAGGGAGTGTCCGCGCTGTCGTGCTGGGGGGGACCGTGGCTATGACTGTGAGCTCATGCGTGGACTACAAGAGTAGCTGGAACGGACCTCGGCCTCTGATGAGTTTCTGGTGCAGAATTGCATGATATATTGGTGTCGATGGGATTGAGAGGCCTGCTTCTTAATAGGTGTAAATATACCACAACCAAACTCCAGTTGGTTGATATGAAGCACGTATTTATCCTAGGTCTCCTGCGTCTGTAAAGAATATAGTAAAGAAAGTTCAAGAACGGTTAAGATACCCAGGGAATGCATATCTTTCCAACACCAGATTGTCAAACTTGATTGGTCTAAAGTCCAGGCAAAGCGTCGGCCTGATCAGGTTCCAGGTTCCCACCGGCACAATCCCTTACGTACAATTAACCGTTCGGTCCCCTAAACGTCCAAATCTCTCGGGAGAATCGGCAAAACACCGGCATTCTCATACGCACGCATGGTGTTGATCCAGGACTGGTACGTGTCTTCGCTATGCCCCCAGCCAAACTGGCGCGCCTTGACGACGGTGCTCATAAACGGCGCCATGTTCGCCGCGGGCGTGATATACCAGTTCATCAGGCGGAAGGCATCAAGCTAGAACGCCTCCGGGTCGCCGCCATACCTGGCGACAATACGCTCCCAGACGGCCTTCTTGTCCTGCGCCCACTCGCCGAGCTCAAACGCCTGGGTTGCTGGCGTCGGGGCCTCGAACTTGTCCATCGGGACCCGGAAGTACCGCGCCAGCAAATGCCACAGGAACTTCCACACGATCACGTCGCCGTCGTCGTGGTTAAAGGCTTCGTCCTTGCAGTGGGCTTGGGTTGCGGCCCAGATAGTCAGGTTGGCGATCCCCGGGGCGGACGACTGCTTCTCGACGCGGTGGTAGCTTTCCAGTGTGCCCGGCCAGCGGGGGGCCTCGTTGAGCTCCCGACAGATGAGGAAGTATTGAGCTAGGGGGAGGGTTTCGTTGATTGCCAGGTCTGCGATGGTTAGGATGGTAGTCTGGGAAGGGGTGGATGGGGCTGCGCACATTGGCAGCTGTAGCCGATGATGGCCATGGGGCGGATGACGTTGTAGCTCCAGGAGTTGCGGCGCTTCTGGACGGCAAACAGGTCGTCTTCCTGTTCGTAGTAGAAGATGTTCTCGGGGCCCTCGTAGCGAGGCATGTCTTCCAGGAAGGGGGTGGTAATGTCCCTGTATTGGAAGCCGTAGTGCTGCCGGCAGTCGGAGTCAGCATGGGATTGTCCAGGTTGCCCACGTAGGAGTGAAACGTGCTTACCTTGCCTCCGGTTTGCAAGACGACGCGCTGCAGGTTGGGACAGGCTAGGTCCACTGCTTCAAGGAAGTTCCGGAACAGGGGGCCGTTCTTCTCGTGGAGTTTTGAAAAGTCATTGTTGTGGATGTAGGATGTGAAGAAAGCATGGGTCACGCCCGCGCACAATCCCTTAATCTTCTCGACGATGGCCTCGGCTGGCTCGAGGAGGTCGATGGCGATGAAGCGCACCCTCGGGTCAGTGTAGACGGTCTTGATCGGGCTTCTTGATGTGATGACGATCTCCGACCTAGGGTTGGTCGGGTGAGATGGTGTACCGAGAGGAAGGGTATTGGGTACAGCGTGACGTACCACTCGCTGGCCGGCTGCTTGACCAGATGATCGACAATGGCACTGCCACTGATGCCGTTGGCACCGGCAACAAAGGCGACTTTGCTGTTGGCAGCGCGAATGCCGTAGATGTTGCTCATGGTGATTCCGGTGGATGTCTCAACGCCCTGAGTGGAAGTCCGGCAGCTTTTATAGCCCGTGCTCATCCCCTTTGGCGGGTGTCTGCAGAGACTGCCGAGACATTCCTCTGCCGCAGGAGTCACAGCAGGTCCCACTGCACACAGTAGTGTAGTCTTGGTCGCGTGTTGTTGCCATGGCAGACCCACTGGAGCCCACCGTGGCTCCGCTCTCCAGACGAAGAGAGTGGGCCAGGAACATTGAGGGGGCGACTGGCAATTCCCTTAACTTCTCAACGGCTCCCACTTTTTGGGGCTTCACGGCCTCACAACTCACAACTCGACTGCCCCGGCCTTCCTCACTGCAGGTCACATGACTGACTCTATATCCAACCACCATGAGGCAGTTATTGGAAGATAAACATATCGTCTTGCTACTTAACATGGCATACGTCGTCTTATGGCATAGCTCAGGCACCGAGATGATGTCAAGGTAGTTATGTTCACCAAGAAAGAGGTTATCGTGACGACAATAAGATATCATTATAGATAATCGCTGTTTACGAAAGAATAACAGACACCGTCACATTTACTATCAACATCAACATCGTGAAGATAGAACTCGAGTAGAATCTCTGCCTCTGATCGAACGACCAACACCATACATCATACAGCCGTCAAACACACTACAACGAAATGGCCGACTACCTTCGCAGGCTCCATCCGCCCCATAACCGGCGCAAACTGCGCACCACTCGTCGCCACATACAGCACCGACCGCTCCTGGTCAACAGCAGCAGCCGTCGATCCGCCAACCGCCAGCATAAACTGGCTGCCCGCGAGCAGCCGAACCCGTCCCTCCGGCGAAACCTCAATCACCTCGGTCTGCGGATTCGTGGTCAGATACGCCGTGCCGTCCGGCATGAGCGCAAACCCATCGAAAAACAACCCGCTGGCGATCATCTCGACCGGCCCCGTGGGCCTCGCGTTGCCGTCAACAGGAAACCGCCCATATACCTCCTGGCTGGAACTCGTGTAGTACACGTAATTCCCTAGCACCCGTATCCTGTTGACCCCCACCTTGACCGGGGCGGCTGTCCGGCGGCTGGGACCATGGAGGGATGGGACAGCATCACGCAGGATTCGCCGCTCGTCATGTTCAGCCGCCAGATTGCGCCCTGGGATGCATCCGTGAGCAGCAGGAGGTCGTCGCCGAATTTGGCCATCCCGTCTAGGAAGTCCGCGGCTGGCATGTGTGCGAGGACCTGGGTTGAGGGGACGGTGCCGGTGAGGTTGACGGTCCAGACGGCGAAGGAGCCCGGGGTCGGCGTGACGCTGGGGAGGGAGAGGTTGCCCGCGACAACGGCAAACACGTCACGGGCTAGCTCGGTGATGCCCAGCGTGCTCATGGCGTTGGGGAAGGTGGTGAGGAGGGCGCCACGGCCTGGACGGCTGGTGTTGGTGTTTGGCTCGATCGACCAGAGCTCCGGGGCGTCAATCCGAGTAGCGAGGAGGGTGCCGTCGGACCGCACGGCGAGGTTCTCGAACCAGGTGCCATTGCTCTCCAGCTGGAAGACGGTGGAGGCTGGCTTGGACTGGAGGCCTCGAGGGTAAGAGGGTAAGGCCAGGGCCGTTTGGAGGAGGATTCCAGCTGTACATGTAAAAACGGAAAATTGCATTTTGCTGGATGTAAGGGAACAACTCGGATACAGAGCTAGTGCAATAAGCAGAATGGTATTGCCTTTATAAGCCTTATAAGCCCGCCCTCAAGCCAGTGAGCGCGGCATGGCCAGGGAACCCTGGCAGGGACGGGCCTCTGTCTCCTTCGGCCAGGGTGTGGCGTCATGTTATCGGGGCACAGGGAGTGTCCAGGCCCGGGGTGAGTGGGCCTTTGTTCAAGGCCATGATCGGCTAACCCGGGAATTGATGCCTGCCTCTTTATCCATCGCGGTGAGTCCTCGACGTGAAATGCCCTGAGTCGGCGGGACTGCCATGTCGGATATCTCGGTATGATATGAAACATTATGCCACTTTGCCTTTTAATGCATCCGTACCTGCTCACAACACTGTTCTATTTAAGTCTGCACTGGGGGAGATGCATCCTACCTGGCTATGTGCGAGAAAAGGCCAGCGGCATGCAGCCATCGCGCCTTGACGAAAAGGGCTTGACGGTTGATCTGCCCACCCCGAGTTCCTCCACGTCCGAATCACGGCACACACAGTCCCTCGGTTGCTCCGACGACGTGGAAGCCGGCTTGCCCTCGGTCGCAGCAGCTCAAGGCATGTCATTTGGGCAAGGCAGGCCGCTTCCGCCGCCGCTCCCAGCCCGCGAGGACTATGTCGTCGACTTTGACGGCCCCGACGACCCGTCCTTTGCCCAGAACTGGCCGTTGAGAACCAGGTAGAGAAGCCCTCGTCCTCCTCCAGCGTCGCGATGCAACTGGCTGACTGCTCAGGCTCTACATCAGTGCCATGCTTGCATTCACCTGCATCAGCTCGACCTTCGATTCCGCCGTCTTCAGCCCATCCACGGGCCAGGTGGCCAGACACTTTGGTGTCAGTGTCGAAGTGGCATCCCTGGCCAGCTCCCTCTACATCGCCGGCTACGCGTTCGGCCCCTTGGTATGGGCGCCTCTCTCCGAGCGCCACGGCCGTCGTCTTCCAATCGTCCTCGCCATGCTGGGCTTCGGCATCTTCAATACCGCCGTCGCCGTGTCCAAAGACCTCCAAACCTTGATGATCTGTCGCTTTTTCTGCGGCGTGTTCGGCAGCAGTCCGCTCATCAACGTTGCTGCCATCTTCGCCGACATGTACGACAACCGGACGCGCGGCATCGCCATCGCCCTGTTCTCCAACACCGTCTTCCTGGGCCCGCTGATTGCATCCAGTGTCGGCGGGTTCATCGACAAGTCGTATCTCGGCTGGCGCTGGACCGCCTACACCCCCTCGTTCATGGGCTATGCAACCTGCGTGCTCAACCTGCTGTTCCTCAAGGAGACCTACGCGCCCGTGATTCTGGTCTCAAAGGCCATGGAGCTGCGCCGCACCACCGGCAACTGGGGCATCCACGCCAGGCAGGAGCAGATCGAACTCAACCTGCACGATCTGGTCGTCAACAACATGGGCCGCCCCCTCCAAATGCTCTTCAAAGAGCCCCTGATCCTGGCAGTCACAGTGTACCTCAGCTTTGTGTACGGCCTGCTCTACTGCTTTCTCTCCGCCTACACCAGCATCTTCCACGGCGTGTACACCATGTCCCCTGGCGTCAGCGGGCTTCCAATGCTCGGTATCGTCGTGGGCCTCCTCGCCGCAACAGTCTACATGCTCCACGCAAACAAGACCTACAACGCAAAGCTCAAGGCCAACAGCAACATCCCCATCCCCGAATGGCGCCTCCCGCCCGCCATCGTCGGCGGCGTCCTCTTCTCCGCCGGCCTGTTCTGGCTCGGCTGGACCGGCTTCACGCCCTCCATCCACTGGATCGCCCCGACCCTGAGCGGCCTGTTCACGGGTGCCGGCTTGCTCATGATCTTCATCCAGCTGTTCAACTACCTGATTGATACATACCTTGCCTTGTAAGTCCCACGATTGATGGACCCGCCTCCTTCTTGATTCCCTTGCTGTCATATTCATTGTTGTTGTTTTGCATCATCTCTAACCTGCCGCAGCGCCGCGTCCGCGTTAGCAGCAAACACATTCGCCCGCTCGCTGGTCGCAGCGGGCTTTCCGCTCTTCTCGCGCCAGATGTTTGCGGGTATGGGAATCTAATGGGCTTGCACGCTGTTAGGGTGTGTTGCTGCCGCCTTGGTGCCAATCCCCTTGGCGTTTTACCTTTATGGCAAGCGTCTTTGTTTAAAAAGCCGGTTTGCCCCGGTCCTTGACAGGGAGTTGTAGACTCAGGACTTGCCTTGCTGTGGTTGACTTGTTGCTCTCGGGGGAAGAAGCTTTTTACTCATAAGAAGCCCGGGGCTCTATCCTTGGAACCAAGAACTTTGTCCATAATTAGGTATCTTTGTTCTTTCTTCCCTATCCCATTGGATCATGTCAATGTTGACTTATATATTGGATTGCTGGTGGCTTAGCTGGCCCTTGGCCCCGGGCTTCTCGTGTGTTGACCTAATATATGGTACTAATGCTCTTTATGGTAAAATAATGTAGTAGATATTATACATTATACCTTTGCCGCAATGCAAGCCGGTGTTAATATCATCTAACTTTGACTCCTGGCGTTCGGATTCCATTTCAAGTTCTTAGCATATGCATGAGGACGTGTATTGCAAGGGGCATTTAGAACAAACGTAAACCTACGCTATCCAGTCAGTAGGTTCACACACTCTCAGTTGCTAATGCAATGGTTCTGTACGACTCCAGCTTGGTCAAGTATGTTAAGTAATGAACCTTGGAATACATAACAAGTTCCCAATAGGTTGACTCTGGACTTACGCATATTTCCAAATTTGTATCCTCAGTTCAAACCATCCCCACAGTATTCGTATTACCATGATATTAATGAAAAAGAAAGCACCAGTACCTTAAAGGACGTCGGGAGTACAAAGAGCTCCGTGAGCTCAAAGGTAGATGTCTCAGGCATGTAGCGATGTGGAAGAGACTATCCCACGGTATACGCCTCCACCTCCCGCACGGGGGTCAATTGCAAGGAACGACTTGATGTGTGATGTACATCGTATAAGACGGGTATCGGCACTAGTGCATATGCAGGTGCCATTACTGCCAGACCGACACTTTTATTTATTTATTTTTTGGGAAATTCAGACCAGAGTCGGGACCTCAGGACCTTATAGCAGTAGGATATCAGGGAGAAAGCATAACTCCAAATGCATAGGAGTGCTTTGCCACATATGGGCCTTCCCGAGGGGAAACACGGTTCACCCAGTGGGCTCCTCAGGCCGACCTGCAGATTCAGAGACGATGATCTGCGGCATGGGGGTTGGGCCAGCCTTGGTATCGAAATCGAATCAAGGGCCCATGGCGAGCGAAGTGAATGAGGGCTATGCCCACGTTTAATGGCATGCTGCTGCAGGGAATGGGATGCGCCTGTTTAGTTTTGCCTTTGGTTACTAAGGTTTGCTATTCCATTGATAGTATGGTAGCTGGATGGATCCTTTTAGTTGGAAAACCTTGACTTGCCTTGCTGGACCAGGTTGTTTGGCCTTGCCTGATCGGATCGCACGGATGGTCGGGAGCTGCTGGAAATCACCGGGATCAGCATTCCACCCATCCATATGCATCGTCCGAAGCTGACGCATCCCATGGGAGCCAGGTCGAGCATCCCATTGCCGGGGAGTTCAATAGCCAGTTTGCTCCGACCGGGCATGGAATGCTTTTTTATCAACTTTGTTACAATACCCTCAGCATCAGGATGTTGGCACTGAATATCCCCTTCTTCGACCCCCCAGTCCAGATGCTGGTGGTCTATCTGGTCCTCCTCATCTTTTCACTGATCGTCAGTTCCCCCCGCCCATGTCTGAGGTCTCGACTTGCCGTGCCGCTCTGCTAAACCCGCGCAGTTCTTGGAACAAACGCTCTTCAACCCCCTCCGCCATCTCCCTGGGCCGTGGTATAGTTCCGTGACAGGCCTTGTGCTTCGCTTCCATGCGCTGAAGGGCTACCGGTCTCAATGGGTCGAGGAAGTACATAGGAGATATGGACCGGTGGTTCGCATCTCGCCAGACGAGGTAGATGTTTGTGACTAGGATTTTTGGGACGATGTGGACGAGCATCAAACGCCCAGGGACTGACGCACTTCGAAAGAACATGGTACGCACAGTTATACCATGTTTTACCCTGCATGTAGTTCTTGACCGGGGTCGATGCCCCCCTGCAACCAGCATCGCGCCTTCCCCATGGGTTTCACGGGGCCATCGGCGTTCATGCGTTCCCAACTGTCTACAACTGCGCAAAAACCTGGGATCTGTTCATTTACCGCTAGGAGGCGATAAGAGGAACTAGATCTACCTCTAATTCAATGCTGAAGAAACACAGCGAATGGCGTGGTATTCTCTCACGTGAAATCAGTACACCAAGTTCGTACTATGTTGCGCTAACACCCTGAGATACACGTTGTCCAAACAAAGCCACTTTTGCGCAATCAGGGGCGCATTGTTCGAAAGTCACGAGTACGCAACTAACGACCCAGCGGACTAGCCAGCGGAGAACTGATCACCTCACTCTGGTTGGCCAACACGGCGCAGTATAAATCATACGATTCCTCACCGTCCTTAAGCCGACACCAGATATCGAGTCCAGGGCATATTCTACCGACGGAAACGTGGGACCCAAGCGATTCTGGCAGCAGCGTCTTCCTCCACTCCGACGCTTGAGGGCGGAGTGAGCACGACAGTAGTGCCGTCATCACTTCTTGCCCCTAGCGAAGGTGATACCTTGTTCAACTCAGTTCCGGGCTGGGGCTTGAAGCCTTTATCTTCCTTGATGTTGTAGCCTGCCGCAAGCCGCGCATCCGCCAGTTTGTCCGTCAGAACAGATGCCATTACCCGCGCAAGGAAAGGCGCAAATTCCGTATCGAGCCCGAACACGGCCTGAAACCTGCTTGTCCGGAAAAGTGTCTCATTATCATCAAAGCTTTTCCTGAGTTCGTCGATGAGATGGTCTGCGAACCACTCGTGCTTGGAAATCCCGGGAAAGACCTCGGCCACGATCTCAATCATCCGAATAACAGGGATATCGTCGTCAAAACCCAGTAAAAGGCCCTTGGCAAGCTTAGCAAGGCCAGCCAGCTCGTACCTGACTGCGGCACTATAGACCCGAAGAACGATCATGTATTCGGTCTCCGTCTCGGAACTTGTCGGTGACTGCGCGTATTGCAGACTTTCAAAAACCTCTGTATGGAGATAATGGACAAGCGTGTGGCCGGCGTCCGGGTGCACATCTTTCAGCTCCAGTTCAAGTAGGAGACGTTCATAACCGTCTACTTCCGGAACAAATTCGTAGTAGTTGCATTTCAGAAGAGATGGGTGCCTCTCCACGATGGCCCTTGGGACGACGAAGCGGCGGGTTTCTGGATCTGCGCCGATGTTGATGGTCACTGCTTCGCTTTCGTACGGGCTTCTGTAGCAAGCCATAGTCAGCTGAAGCCTATTGCCACGGTCGGGGCAGATGAGTATAGTTGCAGAATGGGGTTGTCGTCATGAGCGACATACCTGGGCACATACTTGTTTCCTGGACCCTGAGCATCGGTCGGCTCCGTAGCTGCAGGCGGCTGGGCAACAGTGTCAACGTTGGCTTCGGACTCGCCAACGTTGGCTTCGGACTCGACATGAAGGTACTCATCCCATTGACGTATTGCCCTGTTAATAGCCGTAGATTTGCTGGCTTTAAAGAACTCCTTTATCTTTAAATATTCCTTGTATATTATTATAGGCTTATTCGCAAGCCTTTTATATTACCCACACTTTTTTAGGTGCTTTTTCCTTGGTGGTATTATTTGTTAACATACAAGAAGAGATTTAATATAAATTTCCTCCAGTGGTAAGGGACTGGATAGGGGTGAGTTTTATTAATAAAAGAAACTAGAAATAAAGTACCTGGGAGGTCGCGGGGTCCCTTAAGATACTATATTATATATAATTAAAACTTTATCCGCAGTGTTAACATAATAAGTAATAGCGCGTAATTTTTAGCTTATTTTACAGGTAAAAGTTAACGCATACTAAGCTGGTGATAAACTTGCCAAGTATAGTGGCGCCGTGGGACCTGAAACCTTGTTCATGGCCTTATAATTTATTCCAGTCTCTTATTGCGGTTTAAAAAACGGGTATACATGGCGGCCAAGCTACATCGGGTCTCACTGTATGATAGCAAGATATGGTGCCTTTAGAGGTCTAACTATAGCACACCTGGAGTTAACAAACGCTTGAACGCTGCGAGGAGGAGTCTCTGCCCTCAAACCGACAATTCTATCGTCCCCTGGACGTAAGGTTCTTCACCCCCGGCGGGTTCCTCACCAGTTGAACCTTGGCTAAGCACCAATGGTATCTCTTAAATATCAGGTACTTGTATCTTCCCACAAATAGAGGTTGCTGCTCTTAGTCTCACAAAGTGTTTCCAGACTCCTGATTCCATTGGAAGTCGAGGATTGCAGCCGCACGTTCCGCAGCGCATGAGACAATCATCTCCACTTGCCACAGATACTGCGGACATGTCCTGTTAGGAATCGGGCGTGATAGAGACGGGAGAACTTTGGATTTCTTTTTGTGACTCCATCGCTACGCGTGGACAACGTACCCGACGATCGGGTATTATCACGACTGCCCTAGGTTCTCGGTGTTGAAGGATCGTCTATCTTGCTGCACATTCTGCCCAGTACATCCGTTTCCTTTGGTATGGGTCAATAAGATCTTTTCACCTTGCTATCTAGGTCAGGGTGGGAGTGAGTGAACCGCCTTGTTGCAGTAGCCCTCAAACGCCCCGTCGATAACAGAACTCTGACGATGAGGAACAGATACTACAAGATGGAGCTGTTGACTTCGCTTAATTCTAGAACTCCTTTTCCTAAGACAAAGCTAACCCTCCTCCGAGTCTGATTGCAGGTGTCTCACTCAGCCGTACGGTATGAAAGATATGCAAGTAAAATCCAGCGGCCATGGCCGACATGGCAATAGGATGCACACGACCATGGTCAATGCTCGCTCTGCCAACCTTCTCCCTCAGCCACCTCATCGTCCTCCTCGCTCTCCTCGATGTCAGTCCCCTCGTCGTCAGGCTCCTCCGCCGCCCCAGCCAGCGCCACAAGCCGGTTCAAAACCCACTGCATTTCCAGCAAGTCGTAGGATGGAAGAGGGCATTTGTCCGGGTCCTCGGTCGTAAAGGTGATGACCTCACCGGATGTGATGCAGTGTTGATCCGCCGCGTTAAAGAGCCTACTCCCGTCGGAGGAGGCATCGAGGCCGACGGTGTTTGCTGGCGGGCGTCGAAGGTGTTTACGCCCCGTTCCGCCATCAACGAGTGGGAGCCAGTGAAATTCGACTTGCATGCTGTGCTCATCCCCGCCGGGCAGAGGCTTCAAAGCGAACTTGCCCTTCCCCCACAAGGCGTGCGTGTCCGGGGACATGGTCAGGTAGTTCTCAACGGTCTCGGCACGGTTCGGGCCTTGGATTGCGCTCTCCCACTTGGCTAGTTGGTCGTTGGGCCAGAAGTCGGCCAATGTCTGCCAGAAGACATCGTACTGGTCTTGACCGGCCATGCCCAAGGATGACGCGCAAATCTGCGCTCCCTGATTACCGGTCTTGAAATGCGTGATGACACAAGTTTGGCTGTCTCTTTTCTTTGCCTGCACTTGATGAGTGGCGTACCCCCTTGGGCATAAGTGATGAGCACTTACCTCATCGCTGATGGCAGGCGAGCGATTGTACTCGATGGGCTCCGGGGAGGGCGTCTCGGGCGTGGCGGGTGTTGCAGAACCGGGAGTAGTAGGGGTTGAGCGCAGGGATTTCTGCCCGCTTGTTGGGTCCGCGGGAGCGACATTCTTTCCCAGGCGAGGAGATTTGGAAGGGGCTGGGTTATCCAACGCTGGCACTGGTTCGCGCTTCTTGCTTTCGGCCTCTTTCCTCTTTCCGTCCCTTGTTGCGCGGCCCCTCGCCCCTAATCAGATGGCTGTCAGCTAGGGAGCAGGCTCTTGCTAATATTTAGGTATCAACGTACAGGTCCTCAAGATTTCAAAGTATGTAGTGCTCCTATTCTGATTGTTTCTTTGGTTGTGACTCATCGCTATTAGATCCTCGGCATAGGCCCTGACCGACTCCAGGTCTGCTAGCCACATGAACGCCCATAGGCCGGACGATGTCAGATCACTTTGAATACTTGGCGTTTTCTCGAAGGCTGTCGCTAGCTTTTTGATAATTTCGAGTCGGAGCTTGTCTTCTGTCTCCGGGTAGGCGCCCGAGGGCGGGGAAGGGTTGGGATTCTCCATCTTGAAGCTCAGGCTGTGTTACCTGTAGATTGGCGATGTGGAGAGTTTGCAGAGGATGGCGGCGATGACTCAATTTGGCAGAGGTCGGTTCCAAGGTTCAACTAGGAAGGCCCTTGCCTTACTGCATGAGTCACGCCGGCAGACAGAAGCCATGCTCCTGCACGTGAAGGATAAATAGTACTTGGACATGGTTCTGATTTCAAAAGCATCCAGGCGGGACGGTGGAATTGTTCTACGTTTCAAGAATGCAGTCCAAGTGATGACTGGCGTGACAGCCCTTTGAGCGCAAAGCATTATCCTAGCTTGATGGATTCTAGGAATATTTGGAAGATGGAGGATTCTTCCCGTCAGGAAGGCAAGGCCGCAGGTGTTGCAAACCATAAAAAGCGTGGAATCTCTTAAGGCCGGCTCAGCGGTCCTTTCACCTGCTTAGGGCCTGCATTAAGCTCTATCCTCTGATTTGCATTCACTAGGTGTATACTCGAGCTTGAACCTCATACGGAGTAGCTTGCCACGGAGCATGTTGTGCTCTGGATGCTGAATCAAAACAGTGCATTTCCAGCGGAAAAGGCAAGATGGCCGAGTGGTTAAGGCGATGCGCATAAGACCTAGGTTCTGCTTTTTTTGAAAAGGCCCGCATTCCCAAAAGGGGTCGCTCGTTTGAACCGCGCTCTTGCCATTTTGTTTTTAGGAATTCCAGTAACTTTCTTTGATAATCTTGTCACTCTGAAATGATTTGGAAGGAAAGATTACAAGAGAAAAGAGAGAAAAGATTCGGAGAAAAGGACAGCCAAGATTGGTGATCTTTATCTTTCGTCTCCTTAGAACCCCGCGGCCCCTCCACCCTAACACAACCCAACTCATTCTCCTCTCCATCTCCGCCAATCCAGCCCTTCCATCGAAACGATGAAGATCCCACTATCGATTATCCTCTGCTGCACATGCGTCCATCTTACATCGGGACTCAGCCGCGGCCCAAACCGTCCCGTTGATAGTGATGAATCCGCCTGCTCGTCGCGCCCTTGGCTGGCTCAGCCCATGGCCATAAACCTAGGAATGCATGCTATGTAGGTGCCTTGCTTGAACACAATGAGGTTTCAAAAAAAAAAAAAAAAAGCTCCGCTCACAAGATAAGAACCGTGGCCTATGCCTCCCCCAGCACGAACACCAGCATCATCGCTACCTTGGACACGAACAACCCAACTCACAACATCACACTATACGCCAAGACAATGAAGAGACTCCGAGAGGAGTATAAAAAGCTCGTTGATTCTCTTCCAGGGGACCGATAATGTCCCAGTGGGAAGGCCAGCTGTACACCATGTACCGAGATTTGGTGCGCCCTCTCAAGGCGTTGGCTGAGTGGTGGGGTTCTCTCAGGCCCAGACAAACCATCGAGACATCCACGTCGCCATATCTGTCCCCCGCCCGAATAGCATGGAACCGCACCAGGGCCATCGGTGTGAAAGCCGGCCTACTCAAATCAAACGAAGACCTGGCGCCGCAGGATCCCACGGGGATATTCGCCGCCGCACTGGAGACAGTCACAGCCACCGTTCTCAGGGAAACAGGCATCAACATCTCGTCGGCGATGGTGCTCTACCCGGATTTCCTGGATTGCAAACATGACAGGACGCATCGCGGACAGGGAGAGCTTATCAAGCGTGCCATGAGAATGGCAGGCTTGTACGCAAGACTTCGGCCCTCTTTCCCCGTTCGCACCGCGCCCTGGTGCAAGGGTTCGGCGGGTTTCTTTTTTTCGACGAGAATAAGAAACACTCGGCGGCAGGGCACAATCTCGTGCTCCTCGACCAGGGCCATTGGGGTCTGGACGTCACAGTCACAGGGGGATATGGTGGGGGATTCTGCCTCCCTAACCTCTTCGTTGAAGACCTCGGCTGCGACGCTATTATGCGCGATTTGATCTCAAGCCTGTCAAACACGGACGCTGTCCGTAAAGAGCTGGATCATGGGGCATCATTCGCGAAACTCGCAGCGGAGGTCAGCAGGGCGAGGGAGGCGCTCATGGCGCAGCATGATGCCGGCACCTTTGTCCACAAGTGGCCAGTTAATGTGCATGATTGGTGGACTAGTCCGGAAGAGCGCGAGCCGGATTCTATATCGCTGCGCTGGGAGGCTGTCCAGGCCGTGGACGAGAAGTATTTGCGTGATCTGGCACGCTGGCTTGTTGCCGCGCGGGATTGTATTCAAGGTACGTACACACCCCAATTCCCTATCGCAACCATATCCCACGAGCCCTCGGCTGGGCTGACTCTGTCCTAGAACGCACGGAACACTGCGCGCCTACGGCAACGACGAACTCGGCCATCGATGGCGTCGTCATGCTCGGCGCCGACTGCTCCTCCTCGCTCCTTGTTGAAGCGGTTCGAGCGTTGCTGGGCGAGGAGGTGCAGATCTTCCGCTCTCCACGCGATACAGATTCGGACGTGGGATTGCATGTTGCGGAACTGGGGGCAAAGGCTGCGCTGTGGGTGCGGGAGGACGCGATCGGCAAGGAACTTGCGAAGCACTGTGATGATCTCTTTGGGTATGATGCTGATGAGGAGGGGGATGAATGGTACGAGCATGGAGAGCTGTGAGAAGCGCTCCATACTTCAAGGCCATGATGCTTGCGCTTAGCTGATAGGTCAATCTGCTGCCCCACAGTGGAACCGAGCCAGTCGAAGAGCACGGGGATTGCAATCCCCGAACGACCGGGCCAATCAGGTCCTTGCTTGCATGTATTTTGTATAAATACCCCGTTGCGAACCATCGATGCTCCCATCCATCCTGCAAACTTCAATCCCCTCAATAAATCCATTCTCAACATGCCCTTTGACGTCTTCACCAGATGGCGGCCTCTCCTAAATTCATCATCCACATCTCCAGGCGAAGCTGAAACAGTACCGGTCGCCGAAGCAGAGATCACCCGAGCACACGATACCTCACCAGGCAAGAACCGCACAGCAACCTCCATAACACCACCACCCCATCTCTCTCGAACCGCCGGCGTCCGCCCCTGGAAAAGCGGCCCCATATTCAACCGAGTCTTCGAAGCGACTGAGCCCGCGAACAACAGAACCGTCTTCGACGCCATCGTCGCACCAGTCATCCCGCGCGTGTTGGCCGGCCAAACAGCCAATTTCCTTGCGTACGGACACTCGGGGAGCGGCAAGTCGCATACAATCATCGGATACGAATTTGAGAATGAGGACGAGTTCGGGCTGTGTTTGGCGGCTGGTCGGAAAATCTTCGACGCTCTGGAGAGGGTTGGATTGTCGACTTCGACGTCAAGGACCACTGAGCATACGGACCAGCTGGGCGTCGGGCTGAGTATGTATGAGCTCCGCGGGAACACAGCATTCGACCTACTTCATCCCGGGCATGATCAATCCAATACAGGTACAAAAACCCCCTGCCACATCCGCTCAGGCCCCGACGGCAAAACACACATCCGGGGCGAGACAGAGACATTCCCCGACGGACGCGTCCGAGTTCGACCCATCGCGCAACGTCCTTGTTGGACCTTTAACGAACTCCGGGAGGCTCTACTCGCCGGGCTGGAACTACGTGCAACGGGGACGTCAACGATCCACGACCAGAGCTCTCGCACGCACGCTGTGCTCGAGCTGGAGATTGTCACCGGGACTTTGCTTGATGCCCGTGATGCGGTGATCGAGCGGCAGAGCGAACTTGTCCCCGTCGCGAAACGCGCGACGGATATTTACATCGAGGAGAATATGAAGGGGCTCATCCAGGACGAGACGGGAACGTACGTCCCGAATCCGGAGTATACGATCAACCAAGCGCGCATCGACGAGGCGGAGGGCAAGAAAGCCGAATTCGAGATAGCAGTCACTAGAGCCGAGGAAAAGGTTAGTTCTGTCTTTGCATCTTGTCCGCACGACTGTCTAGGTGGGAAGTTGGTCTTCGTCGATCTTGCGGGCTCGGAGTTCTACCATGACAAGTCGACGCCAACGTCAACGTCAACAATATCCCAGCCTCCCAGTGCTCCCAGTGCGAGAGCGAAGCTGTCTGCCCAGGAACAGCGCGAGGGACGACAAATCAACACCGACCTCCTAGCGCTGAAGGAAGTTATCCGGGCACGGGCGCTGGGGCACGCGCGGATCCCGTACCGCTCGTCGCCGTTGACGATGGTGCTGAGGGGGCATTTCGAGGCTTGTTCTGGTTCGAAGAATACCAGAAGCAAGGACAAGGTTGAAACTGGGGATGGGGATGGGGATGAGGGATACACAGCTATGATCCTGACTGTTTCTCCCGCGGAGTCGCAGTTCGCTGCTACGTTGAATACGCTCAAGTATGGGAATTTGGTTGGGGTTGGGGTTGGCGGCAGGCTACGAAGATAAAATGACACTGGGGGAGTGGATGAAACGGTGGACGGTCTATTTTTATTCTAGGGTGCCTGGTAGTTGGGGTCCTAGTCCTTTCTCTTGACACGCTAGTACCATCGTCCGCATCATGGTGGTAACATGTCTCAGCTCGTCTCGCCGTTCAGCAGTTTTATGAACGAATGTTCCGACCCAGTGGAGTAATGCATGGTCTTCTTCGTGTTTGGTTGAGTCATCTGCGCTTTTGGGGGTGGTGTTGCCGTTACTGTTGATCATCTCAATGCACAGTATAAGCAGAGGGGCGAACTGGTGGAGCATAACTAGACTACATGACAGTATTAGCCCTGGCCCATGGCTCAATGGCCTAGGATGGAAGGAGAACCAGCCTAGGAACGGGAGAGAGAGACATACCTAACGCCCCAACGCGCATACTCGTATCTCCCCGCGTACATGAACGATCGAAATGTCTTCAGAGACCGTCGGGCAGTGTCGACAGTGTACGCGGATAGCCTTCCACAATTTCCAATTTCATCATCCTGGTGCCCGCCCCGTTGCCTCGCCTGGTCGAGTATGATAAGCATCTTGTAGCACCCAAGCAGCATATCCACCGAGAGCCACGAGTCGATGTGCGTGGTTTTGCTGGAGAGGAGCTCATCCTGAATACCGTCAGTCGTTAGAAGGTTGGTTCCAATCACTTGTCCACGAGCTCGGTGGGCTTGAGCTTGATCGCAGGTGAGATTGGAGCGTACATACCGGCCTCCAAAGCGCCAACGCAGCCTCAACCTCAGTAATAAGGGCACTGGCCAACTCCCGATCAATGCCTTCTACCGGTAACGCAGTTCCAGACCCAGACGGATCGACAACGTCCAAGTACCGCAGCATCACAAGTGCCACGCGCATACTAGCGAGAAAGTGGATCTCAACTACGTGGGTGCCCTTCTCCTCAGTCTCCGTTCCCTCTCTGTCTGCATCCGTACGATGTGCCTGGGAAGGAACAATCCCCGGACTATCCGGAAAGTTCACAGCCCACTCGCCATTCCGGATGAGAGCCCGTGTGCCCAAGGACAAGCGGAACATGCAGTCCATGCGCAGGAGATGCCAGAACTCGAAGCGTTTGCGGTTTCGCTCGAGGGCGTCTGCATCCGTTGCGGATGTAGAGGGGTATGGTGCTGGCCCGTCGATCCGGAAATACCCCAGTGCTCTAGAAACGCGGCAGGCGTGCGCGAGCATCTTCCAGGAAAGATCGATGTTGCCTGTTTCGAGGGCCGTTGACACCTTGCGTAGTATTCGTCAGCTTTGGGTTCGCCCTTCTTGAAATGATAGGCGGTACGTACCGTAAAGCACGCTGCCGACAAATCCGCCTGAGATGGCGTGATACTATCCTCCATCTTACACGCTTCCATCCAGCGCTCTGCAAGATCGATGCACAGGGCCGTTATCTGCTTTGTGAGCGCTTCAGTATCTGCGGTTGTCACACCAGATATATTGCCATCGGTCATCCCCACAAGAAGCCCATGCAGCAGGACCGTGTAGTAGATGATCCGCGACGGATAATCAAGCTGAACGTGCGGGATCTCGAGCAGCTCCGGGATGGAGAGGAGGAAGGATTTCTCCAGGGGGACGCGGAAGCCCGGGAATTGGTACTGGGCGAAATATGCTAGGGTCACGAGTCAGCCGAGGGGTCCTGGGTATCTAGGGGGGTGCTGGTCTACTTTCTATGCACTGGCGAGCGGTTTTTCTGGACATGGGTACCGGTATCGGGGACGGACTGGGGTCCTGGCTTGCACTTGCACTTCCAGTCACCGGTTCAAAATCGACATGATCGACGACGGCCTCGATCGCGTCGATGCAGGCTTGACTCTTGAAAAGCGCCCCTTCGATGCCCCGCATATGGGAGAATGTATCGGAAATTAGCCGTGGTCGGGTATCTGGGTTCTTCAGTCTCTCCCACGCCTCCCGTGCTGTCGTAGGTCCGGCCGGAGGATACGTAGGAGCATAGTCCAGCATTGTCGAGCGAGTGTCGATGAGAACACGCAGATCAGACCTGAGAGATGAGACGGACGCATCCATATCCATGGTTTCATCTTCCCTTTCCTCTTCAAGGTCCATCTCCTCGTCTTGATCCAACTCGGCTTCGTCCACGCGATCATAGCTCAGCTGGCAATGTCTCTCCAGCCGGTCCAGCCGGGCAAGAATCTTAGAGAGGACATCCCTATCTTCGACTCCACTGGAGCACAAATTAGCTGATCCAGATAAGATGATCGAGAAATCTGCATACCACGTGCATCTCCGAACAGGCGTCTTCCGCGGCGGATAGACGCACTCGACGCCGCTGGCTTCACATCTATTACAGCGGGGATCGACTCGGTTACATCTGATCTTTCAGCCAGGAGTCAGTGATCACATCCGCTGGGATTTTGGGTTGGCGTTGAAGCGTATCGACGCGTCACGCACCTTTTTTGCCTGGCAGCGGCTACACTGGAAAAAGATGTCAGCGACCATCACGATGTGCAGTTCTTGATAACCTGGGCCAACGTACCGAGTAGCGCTTTAGAGGCCTGTGGGAGCTCATTGTTCGCCTAAGATAGGTATAGACAAGGTCAGAGGAGATGATGCGCGCCCGAAACAGTTGACGTGTCTGATCACGTGCCGTGGCCTTGAGGTGTACACTGCGAGGGCGAAATATATATAACTGACAAAATATGCCATTCAATAGGAATACTTTATGACTCTAGCATACTATACATCAGGATACGCCCCAAGATTACATACCCATCCGTTCCTCCATTAATTCTAGAATATCAAAGCCACACCCAGACCAAACCCCACTCCATTCCATCCTATCGTATACATCAGCACAACCAATTCCTACGTAAGCCCCGGCATCCCCCTCTTAACACCGGGCTCCCCAAAGCCGGGCGCCAACAACGGCCGCCTCCCCTCAATCCGCGTCCTAAAGATAGGGAAGAACTTCAGCAGGGCATGCTGCCCAAACGCCTCTTCGACGAGATACACAGTCACGCGCCACCACGCCAAGATCGAGCTGATGATCCAGAAGTACGCGGCGGCCTTCATGCCGGTGCCGACGCCGGTTCCGTACGCGAAGAGGCAGCAGGCGATTGTGGAGCCGATTGCGAGGGAGGTGAGCACACCGCAGAGGACGAGGTCGCGGGCTGTGGAGGCGATGGCCTGGTAGTGTTATTTGGGGCTCTGGGAAGAGAGGGTGGATGGACGTACAGCAGACCAGGTGAAGAAGGTTAGCACGATGAACCACGACGCCAGCTCGGGGAAGTGCTCGTCTATCGGGTGCGGGGGGAGGGCGCCGGTTGCCTGTATACATCAACAGCCATTTTCCACAAACAAGGATAAGGGCAACATACAACAAGCAAATAAAGCACCCCGATACTCATCCAGAAACTCCCCCACAGCACATGGATCACCGTGATCAGCGTATCCCTAGCCCCGTACCCATACAGCCCCGCGATGAACTGGCCCAGGCCGCCCCAGAACGCAACGAAGGGAAAGAAGATCGTCGGGGACTCGGGGGACCCCCACCAGTTCGCGATCCAGGTTGCGGTGATCCAGGTTGAGCCGGCGAAGCCTGCTAGGCCGAGGGCGGCGGGGGCGGCGATGGGGCGCAGGAAGATTGTTACGTTGGGGTCGCGGTCGAGGATGCGGTTTACCTTTTCGGGGTTGTTGGGTTCGAGGGACATTTTGGTGTGTTTTTGTTATGGGGTTGAGGGATGGGTTGGGAGAGTGGAATGGAATGGAGGTTTGTGCTTGGGGGTTGGGTTGTTTATCAAGGTTTAGATATTGATCATGTTATGGTGTCAGGATTACGTTTGACCGTTGTCTAGCTCTGAAGTTTGTCTATCTAAGTTTATGGTTAGTTGCTGCGTGACTGGGGCTCTTCACAGGTGCATTGTTGAGATTTACATATACCTTAGGGTTAGAAAAACAATGACTTCACCAGCCCAGGCACACCCGCCCACAGCCGGGCTCATGATCAACGGCAGATCAGCGCCCATCTTCCAAGAATCTGGGACAAAGCTTGTCGAATCTTGGACGATCAGTGGGAGCCCCGGATGGCTCGGGATGATGTCAAGAGCTATGACGCGGGGACCGACGATCCACGAATTGGACAGAGGCATCCCCGCGAAGAGTGAGATTGGCGATGAAAATGTCTACACCGAGAAAATGTTTCTCGACGGATTAATGGGCTTGGGTAGAAGTCAGCGTCGGTGACCACCTACCTGCCTATGTTGCACCTTCATTGCATCCCAGCCGCACAGATGATAGTACGTAGGTTGTATGGTAGCCTCAGATAGAGCAGGAAGATGCGTTACCACGGTCGCAAAGGTAGTATGCGAACTAGCCATGATATGTATTACTCCCCATAAGGCACAACAAACGATGAAAGACGGCAGTCCATCTCATCCATCGACAGCCTCACCATCAGAGTTATTCCAATGGAGGCATTTGACTCAGAACCCATGCTATGAATGCTAAACATTCTTCCTCTCTTCCGTCATCTTAAGATACTCCCTCAACGGCGGCAGATGCGGGTTCTCATGCTCCTCCCAATCGTCCTCTTCGTCGTCCGCAACGCTCGTCGCGCCCAGTTTGATGCCGGTGCCCGTGTCGGCGTGCGAGTGTTCAGCTTTAGGGCTTGATTCTGGCTCTGACCCGGTCGCGGGCATTCGGGTGTCGCCTGGGGACTCGGAGGACATTTTGCTTTGCGCGTTCATGGTTGCTTTGATGCCTTCGCTTTTTGAATTCTTGAACCCGATGTTTGTCAGGGTGTACCTGGGTATGTTTGGCGCGCGTGCGGAGGTCTGGCGTTTGATAACAGATGGCAAGGTTGTACTGTAGGGAGTAACGTGTGAAGCTTTGAAGACGCGGCAGAGAATCCGTTAAAGAGAAGCACAGAGGCCTTTTTTTTTTCATTCATTGGCCGTACGGATACTCGATTGGGGTTTTGTCATCTTGTGCTGATGTCATGACAGCTGATGGACCTCGGGGCTCGTAGATCGTCTGTCTGACATGTGCCCACGCCTGTGTCCGCCTGTTCATCTGATATTTGCGGGATTTGGCTTCATGTATGCAGGTGGTAAGTGTTAATCCTAACTCGTGAAATCTACAGGTATACAGAAGAGGGATAATGGTGCCTTGATGCAAGCTGGAGTCTTGGGAAATGTGGCAGGGCTGCTTTGGGCACCGGTATTTGGAATACAATAGGCCTTGTTAAAGAGTACGGGACTATGGTATAAAAAGCATACATACAACTATCCATGGATATTTTCATTAGAGCGCCCGCCGATGTCAAAAACACACATGGAAACATCCAGCATAGCCAGTGTGAGCTCAACTGTCACCAACAGATTGTTCAATGTAGAACATTCACAAATCATCATACTCCTTACTCGCAGCATCATACTCCCCCTTCTGACCTCCACTCCCACCGCCAGCTCCAGCCCTAAATGCCCTATAAGCATCTTCATCTAAATCCACCTCTTCCTCCAGATCCCCTTCCCTGTTTATGGTCTCTCCCTCCAACGCACCGGGCCGGGTTTGGCCGGGTACCTGTAGGTGGCCTCGGGATTCTTCAAAGCCGCGTCGAGGTGCGCCGCTAGCGCCTTGCGAGGTGATTCTGTCTTGCAGATTTGAGGCATCCATGCCTGCTTCGTTGGCGTCGGATACGTCGAGGGCTTGGTAGCCCGGCTTGCGGGTTGAGGGCATGGTCTCTGTGAAGAGTGTTTCTTTGCAGGTGGGAGTATGTCTTGGGGTGAACGGAGGAGGGATCCAGGAGACGCACGGTTCGGCTTGTGGTTAATTATATATGTGAACAAGGACCAGGATGGTCCTACTGACGCGGATGGGTGGCTTGTAATATAGCTTAAGGTATGGATGGGTGGTCAGGGGTTGACCATGGTTCATGTCGAGGCTATGGTGATGTCAGGACTTAGGTAGATGGCATCCACATATTACATAGAACCCGAACACCATTCCCGGTGATCAGGTGGATAGCTGGGTAAATGGCGCATGGGAGCATCATATGTGGATGATGCTCGTTGAAGTCCACATGTCTTCAAATACTCATCGCATAAGAGGTAGGTCAATGACCGATCTGGATACGGGGTCTGGGCATATTCCTGGCCACACGATATGAATAGCGGATGTAGGAGCCCATGTGTAGGGTCAAATCTATGCATAACACCTCATGCTACCAGCCCGTGAATATGCATTATTGACATAGCATCCATTGAACGACCACCCCTGCGTCAACTTTCACGAACCTCCCAAACCATCATACCCTACGCTGGCTGGGTTAGATTCCCTTTTCCCACCTGCTGCACCGTAGCATCCTCCATTTCGGGCTCATCAAGATCCTCATAGTTAGCCCCTGAGTTAATTCAAATTTCATCTACAGCCACCCAGTAAGATAACACTCTCTCATGTAAGGTGGAGGGAAATCCGCGTTGACAAATCTCTTGACCATTTGGCGGTAGGGCTGTAGTAGTAGTAGTAGTGATATTTAACGCCCCGGGGATCACTAGGCGTACGCCTAATATTTTAAACCTTTCTTAGGGTATGGGGGCGTGCCACTACTAAATAAGTAATTTATTTAAATATTTATATATAAAAAGGCTTTTTATTTTAAAGGGTAACTTTTACTAAAGCTTATAGGCTAGGTATTTATTTTTTACTTATTATTTTAATATATAGCTATTAACAGGTATTATTTATTATATACTTAAAAGTTTAAATATAATAATTTGTAAGGTTTAGCCCTTATATAAAAAAATTATATTAAATAAGCTAGTTATATTAAAAAAAAGGTGTTTAAAATAAAAAAAAATATAATATAATAAAAAAAAATTATTTAATATTAAATTAAATAATTTTAGTATAAGGGCTGCTAGGGCGCGGGAAGCCCTAGTATAAATAAATAAACTTATAAAAATTTATAATTTTTAATAAAAATATAAAGGCCTTAGGCTTTAATTTATTAAAATATTTTAAGGCCTTAGCCTTAGTTATTAATAATATTATAAGGCGCTAGGGTTATTATAAAAAATATTACCTAAAATAATAATAAAAAACTAAGTATTTAAGGCTTTTATTCCTCCTGTAAAAATAAGTAAGCTTAATATTTTTATATTAAAAGTATTTATAATATTATTTAAAGTTTTTATATAAAAACTTATATACTAGTTATTAATATAAAATAAGGTACTTTAGCACTAGTTTTAGCTATATTTTGATTTAATAAGGCTTTAACTTTATAATAAGCTATTATTTATATTAAATAAATAATTTTATAAAAATATTTTTTTATTACTTAGCCTAGGCAGCATGGTGTATTTATTTATATAAATTATATATTTTACTTATAGTAGGTTGCGCCTTTAAAAAGCTAGTATTTAAAAAATATACTTTTATTAAGGTAGCCTTATTAACTAGCCTATTAACTAGTTTATTTTTTTTAATATTTATATAACTAGGGGATTATTATAAATAAACTATATATTAATTTATAAGTTAATATAATACTTAAAAAATTTAATTAAAAAATAGCAAGGGCTACCCACGCGTGTATTAAATTATTAAAATACTATTTATATAAAGCTAGTAAATAAAAGCCTTAAAAAGCTTTTTAATTATTACTTTTAGTTTTTAAAGCGTGTTAATAGCCTTAAAATTATATATATAAAACTAGGTATTAATTATTAATAATTCCTGCGCCTAAAGGTATTATTTATAATATATTATATAATTATAGCTTATATAATACATGCCTTAATATATTTACTTAAAATTATTACTAAAAATCACTACTTTTATTATTAGTAATACTTATTATTATTACTTAAACTTTTCCACGGCTAGCTTCTTAACCTTACTATTAATAAAAATTTTTAGGTATTTTTAAAAATAATAAAAATATGCTAAAACTACCCTAAAAGTTTTTTAAAAAAAATGCTTTTATTATTTATACCTTTATTTTAGGCTTTTAGTATAAACTAGCGCCCTAATTATATAAGATTTTTAGTAATATTATTTATATTACTAGTGGGTTTTAATAATTTACTAACTAAAGTTTTAAAATAATTTATAGTTATACTTTTTTTAGTATTATTATAATAAAAAAAGCCTAGTATTCTTAAAAAAAGTTATTATAAATATTATTTAAAAAACTAAAAGTACACCGCGAGCGGCTAGGGTAAAAATTTTTTTAATTATTTTAATATACTAACCTAGTTAGGTGCTAACCTTTAAGTTTTATATATATTTTTTAGGCTTGGTCCTATTATTATATTATATTTTTATATTATATAAAAGGCTAAAAATAATATAAATAATAATTACCTTATAAAAAAAGTTTATAAGTAAACTATATACTATATATATTAAATTATAAATATATTAAGTTATTATATAGGTTTTAGCTACTTACTTAATAACATGCTAGCACTAAAAAAGCTATTTATTAAAAAAAAATACCTAGCTAGTATAACACAAGCTATTTTTAATCTAGCACCATGGTAATAAAAGTAATTATTAGCTAGTTATTAATTACTAGCAAGGGTAATTTATTATATTACTTTTAAATAATATATAATATTTTTAATTTTTTAAATATAAAAATTATTTTATTTTATTCCCCCTAGGCTAGTATACTATAAATATTTTTTATTAAAAATTTATAATTTATATAAAAAAAGTTTACTCACATGGTTAAAATAAAAGTTATTTATATAATTAAAATATAAAATTAGGTCTGCTAGTAATAATTTAATTATATATAATAAAAATAATACTAGGGAAAGGGGCAAGCCTTATAGCATATTATAATATATTAAGTATATTATTATTATAATAAATTTTAGGCATACCTTTATATTTTATTTATTAAAAAAATTTATAATTAAGGCTAAAAGCACGCGAGGCCAGCCTTGCTTTATTATTTATTAAAATAAGTATTATAATAAAATAATATTAAAGGTGCTTAAAATATTTATAGTAACTATAATAACCTCCTGGTTTTATAAAAGTATTATTTTTATATTATAAGTAAAAAAAACTATTAAATTTATAACTAAGTATTTAAGTAAAATACTATATTATTATAAGCTTAGCACCCCTTATACTAGCATAATAAAGGTAATATAATATATTATAATTTATTTAATTTTTTTTTAATATTAAAAGTAGTGCTATAGGGCGCTAGGATTAAAATAAAAACTTATTTTTTTTATTACTTTTTAAAAATATTATTACCTTTATAAGCTTTTATAATAAAAAAAAGTATTTTAATTATAGGTATTAATTATATAGCTTATATATAACCTACCTAATATATTTTTAGTAAGTTTTTAAAATATAAATTATTACCTAGTTTGCTTTAGGAAAGGTGCTGCTTATATTAATAATATTTTTTTAACCTTTTTTAATAAGATTTTTTTTAGCTAGTAAAGGTATTTATTACCCTGCTAGTACTTTAGTATTAAAAAATTAAAATTTAAATTATTATTTATATTAAAATACTTTAGTACTACCTTTTATAAAATATTAGCCTTTTTTTACGTGTTTTTAATTATTTTATTATTTATTAATAATAAGGGAGCTTTAAGCCTAGGCTTTAGCTTATATTATATTATTATTTAATATAATTTTTAATTATTTTTAATATTATTAATTATTTTAATTTAGTACGCGTGCTTGGTTTTATAAACCATAATTAAAAATTATTTTTTTTATTTTAAAATAGGGTTTACTACCCAGGCTTAGTAATTTTTTATATATTTAATTAATTATTAAGGGGCGCTATAACTTCCTAGGTTAGGGTATTTATTAATTACTTATATAATTTTTATAATAATATTACTAAAAAATTTAATATATTAATTTAATATTTTTATATCCCTAAGTTCCCCGGGCTAAAAAAAATATTATTTTATTTTTTATAAGCCTAGCTAGGTGCTTAAGCTTATAATTTAATATATTATAATAATATTATTTTAATATTTTTTTTACGCCCCAGCATTATAATAACTAAAGTTTAATAATTAAAATTATTATATAATTTAAATATTACTAGCATGCGGGTAAATAAAATATTTAAAAAAGTTAAATTAAAAATATAGCTAGCTTTATATATAGCCACGCCTAGCTTATTAATATAATTAATATTATTATTATTAGCCTATTTAGTAATCTTACTATTATAGTATAGGTTATTTACTTTAGGCTTAAAAGTATTATATATAATATTAAAATCCCTGCTTATTATATAATTTAAGGTAGGAATTAATATAACTAGGTAATTAATTATTTTATAAATAATTAGCTTTTAATATATATTTAAAATTTTAATATTATTTATTATAAGCTATAGCATATTTTAATTTTATATTAGGTAGTATTATTTAGCATGTAATACTTTTTTTTATAAATATAGGTAAGCACCCTAGGGTATTTTTTTAGCTAATTTTTATAATTATTTTAAGTATTTATTAATATATAATATTTATATACTAGGTAATTTTAGGTTTTTATACCTATGGTGGTTTAGGGCTTTTAAATATAGGTAATATTATAGCCTTACTTATAGGCTAATTATAAAATTATAATATAACTAGGTATAAATTTACTTATATTTACTTAATAAATAGTAAAATCCTATTATTATTAAGTATTATTATAATAATAATTACTATAATTTTTTTTAATACTTTATTATTAAAGCTTAAAGAGGAATTTAATATTAACCTTTATTACCTAGGGTAAAAAAGGCATGCCCGTGTTAATTAAGGCAAGTTAAATTAATTTAGTAAAAAATTACTTAAAATTTTAGTTTTTAATAAAAATATTAAACCACGGGATATAATAATTAGTAATTATTATAAAACCTTACTTATTTACCTTAAGTTTTTTTATAACATGCTTTTAAAAATTTTTTTAAGGTAAAAATTATTTAGTTTTAGCCTAAAGCTAGGTATTAATATTAACCTAAATATATATATTTTAATATTAGCAAGTATTATAATAGCGTATATTATTAAGTTTTTTTTTAAATAGGTAAACTAAAGTTTTATTTTTATACCTAGGGAATGCTAGGTAGTTATTATATTTTACTAGTTATAAACCTAAATAATTTATATAATATATAAGGTTTTTATAATTAAAACTTATAAAACCTAGGTAGTCCACGGCTATTATATTATATTATATATAATATATTATATAATTATATTATACTAGGTAATAGTATCCCTAGTAACTAAAGTTATACTAAAAAATTAACTAGTATTTTTTAATAAGCTAATAATACTCACTTTAGTTAAATAAAATAAAGGTCTTAGGCTACTTTAAAAAAAAAAACTACCTAAGTAATATACCTAGTGTTAAGGTTAGGTTTATATTTTAAAAAAAAAACAAGCCTAACTAGTTTTAGTTTAATTTAGGCTATAACTTTATTTTAAATTAACTTAGTAATATTTATTTTATTATTATTATATATTAGGATAATACTAGGCACCCCTTGCATTATATAGTTATATTATTTTTAAAAAATATATATATTAATAATACCTAGGGTATAGTAAATTATACTAATTATTTTATTAATTATTAAAAATAATAGCTTAACCTATTTAGGTAATATTAATTTTAAAAATAACTATAGTTATAATTAATTCTAGCACGCACTTAATAAGGGCCTGTTAAATAATATATACTTTTAAATATACTATTAGCTTATTATTAAAAAAGGTAATTAATATTTTATAATTATTATATATAATTAAGGCTATAATAAAGCTACTACATATTAATTAAGCTATTAAAGTACCTAACTTAATAGTTAAGGGCGCCTTGCCTAAGGTAGTATTAATTAAGGCAAAAAAACCTATTTTAAAAAAGGTAGGCTAAGCCCCTAAGTTTTTAGGGGTTAAACTTATTTTTTTAAGTAATAATCTTGCTAAAGGTTATTATAATAATAAGCTAATTATATATATATAAAGGGATATAATTAGTATTATTAATATTAATATACCCTTTTAAAAAAATAAAATATATAAACTTATTATAAATATTATAAGTAAAGGCTTTTTAATTTTAAGTTTTTTACCTAGTTATAAAATTATTAATAATAATTATAAAATTTATAAAAACTTTATATTTAATATATACTTAGTATTTTTACTTATTAAGTTAATTATAAAAGGCCTTTATAACTAAGCTAGGCTAAAAAATTAATATATTATTACTTTTAATAAAAAAAAAAAATAGGCTTGCTAGGGCCTTTTTTTTTTATTTTTTTATAATATAAAAATTAAAAAAAAAATAAAGGGTTTTATAATTATATAAAGTTAGTTAAGTTAATACCTATAAGCTAGTTAAAAATACATGCCTTAATTTTAGTTATTATACCGCGGGGAGTAGTAAAAAAAAAAAAAAATTAAAAATAAAATTAAAATAGTAAAAATATATATTTATAATAGTTTTAAAGCATCTAGAGCCCTTATTTAAAGGTACCCCTAAATTACTAAGAGTTATAAAGGTGGCGGTAGGGCTGTACGGGGCCCGGTTGGCTGTTCTGGTCTGGGCCTGCAGTATGCTGGATTCGCCGGGTTTCCTGGTGCTTGGAAGGAACCTCTGGTGCCGAAGCCGGACATATTGTGTGCTTAACTGTATGCCCTGAAGGCAGACGAGGGTGAGGTTCACGGAACAGGTGGAAGTTGGGTACCGTTCTTAATGGATGCATGTAAGGGGTACAGATGCGGGTTATATACGGGTGGCGTGGGAGCGAATGCTGATGTCAGGACAAGGAATCACAAGCGGGTACTAAGGTACCTAGGTAGGACCTAGGTAGGGTAATCTTGAAGCCAGATTAGAGATCCATTAAAATCAGAAGCTCTGAATATTAACCCCCATACGCCTGGAGTAGAGTTCCTGCATATGTTTTATTTACATACCGTACATGGAACAAATAACAAACTTACCCTGAACCGCGTCTCCCCTCGACATTGGCAAGTCTTGGCCTAGAAATTATTATGATTGAGACGCCAGTTCATGTAATCCTGGTAGTTCAATCCTTCCCTTGCCTCATTCGTTGGCCGTTTCAATTGCAGGTAACCCTCGACGGCAGCGAAGGCATCATGATCCGACCGATTCGTACCCCTAGGCTGGGACTGCCCGCTGCCGACCTCAGGGAAGGTATTTGGGTTTCCTAGCATGGCGCCATGCATGAAGTCCGCTGCGCTGCGTGTCTGGGACGTGTCGTGCTCAGGCTCAGAGGTGATTCTGTCTTCCAGGCGTCCGGGATCCATGTCTGTTTCGTTGGCGTTGGTTACGTCGAGGGCTTGGTAGGGTGGGCGGGTTGAGGGCATGGTTTTTAAGCTGATGGGGTGGGTTTGTTTGGAGGTCTGAGTGCGTCTTGATGTATGCGTTGTTTTAACCACGATGTTTCTGAAGGACGCGGGTAGGTAGGTTGTAATATAGCTAAAGTTAAGGCATGAGGGGTGACGGGTGACGGACCACAGGTAGGTGGTCCACGTCCATGTGAGGCCATGCTGATGTCAAGATCGCCATCCATCCGTGCATTACATAGGACCATTTCAAGTGGAAACTCTATGTTCTGGATGAAGGCGAGTGTGATGATCAGCATCAGGTCGAAGTTGACTACCGTTCTTATATCACTTAGCTGTGTATAGGACACGATTGTGAGTACGCTATATAGGCAGCTTGCAAGCGAGTTCTCATATCAGGATAACAAGCTACAAGTGGGAATGGTAGGGTACTCTTGAAGCCAGACTAGAGACCCATTGCAATCACCGTAACCCATGATGAAGCTCCCATTGGTCGGGCAGTGAATCTTCGCGGATTGATAAAATATGCATATTTTCCCTATAAGGCGAGGGCATGGGGTCAAACGTCACCGCAAATTGTCCAGATGCGCTATTGTCGGGTCGCCCAGGTCTATTCCCAACATTAACCGCCCACATCTGGTTGCCCCCAGCGTTCAGACTTCTCTCAAAGCGACCCATGTCAATCGTCCGATTCGTCGCCAGCGGCGGTTTTCGTCTTGCTCAGAGGTGATTCTGTCTTCCAGGCTTCCTGGGTCCAGGTCTGCCTGCGCAGGATCGGTCATGTCGAGGCGCTGATAGCTGGGGTTGGGATTAGGGTTGCTGGGGGTGTTTTGGGATGGTTGCATTGAGATGACGAAGTTGGTTCAGAATGATAGTTGATTTCAGAGTTCGGGAGATATATGGAGGGTAGACGGAGTGGAACTAGACTGCGTATGGGATTATATACTGTTATGTGTGGTGGCGGTGGTTGATTGAACCTTGATGTCAAGAGCTCTACCATGGGCACGATGTGTGACTCCTGCTTCATAGAAAGCTTGCTTTTATGGGAATATGTCATGTCATATCATGTACCTTCCATAGTTGGTGGCGTACGGCTTCTGGCCTCTGTCTTATTGTTTCTCTCTTAGATGCAAGGCATGCGGTCTACAGGGTCAGTCCGCACCAGAAGCTGGACAAGTGATATGACAGAAATGAATGTGATTGACACACAGATCTAGAGCAACGCAAAGCGCTCGAAGACTTTCACAAAGTACCAACTCTGCTGGAGGCTGCATGAAACTCTGTGATATCGAACCTCAAGCTCAAGTATGTCGGTCAGCGTTGGTACCCGCGGATCCCCGAATCAGAGCCAGACCACGCCCCGGCCCTTTTATCAAGATTTAAATCGGCTCAAGCTCACGGCCCAGCACCTACTCCCCGCAGGGCCCACTCCAATGAATAGATGCAGCTGTTTGGCCACTCAGCCTCATTGCCCAGTTCCGTCTAAGGCTGTGCACACTGTTAGCAAGGCACACGTTCTTCTGGCTTCTCGCAGTATCAGGCCAACTTACACAACCCTCAGGCGTCGGCTCCAGCGGGTGTCCGCCAACATTGCAGAGCGTGTAGTCCTGCGTGTAAACAAGCTAGCCTTAGTCCCGTTCCACACACAATACAAACCAAAACAATAATACAGATGGACTTACCTCGCTCTGGCACATTTCCTCGCACCCCGTGCTGCAGGTTGTCTCTGTATCGCCTAGAGACACGCACGCTCCGTACCGACCGCTCGCGCAGCTGGCGGTGCAGTCGGGCCCGCAGTCGACGCAGCCCTCCGCGGTACCGCAGCAGGCCATCAGGGCGCCGGAGGTGGGGATGCGGATGGAGATGCACTCGTCGGGGCATTCGCCCAGTCCTGGGAATTGGATGGGTGGGCGCAGTTGGGCGAGGGCCGGGAGGGCGAGGGTTGCGGCGGTGAGGATGGAGAGCTTCATTGTGATCGTTTGTAATGGTTGCTGGACTGTTGTGTGGAAGAGGATGACAATTGGAGGGTTGGTTGGGTGTCTCAGGGCGAGTTCTGTACCCGTATTTATAACTGTCGTCGTAGGACCTTGGGATGGCGTCACAGCTTGCAGGCAACAGGAGAACTTGGACCCCTTGGAGATGATTGATATTGCCGTGCCATGGCATGCGTCATGGGCTTTATGTTGATAGTGTTGAAACCCTGATTTCTGTGATAGTAGAAGGATGGACTGCTTTGGCCCCCACGGCTCTGCAGGGGCTGGGCATCTTGGCCGTAGGGCCTCGCTATAGGGTTGTGCCTTGGAGCTAGATCTGCCCATGACTCGCGACTATATTAGGGTTGCTTCAGGCGCAGCTTGGCCATTCACGACTGAATGTGCATTCCTCCCCGGACCGCCCCAGGTGGGTTTTGCCAATGAGGCACAGTGGGGGCGAGTCATGTAGACCCTGGGACCTCTTCGGTGTCTTCACCGAAGACAAGACAAGCGAAGCCAAACCCCTCGGCTGCTGGAGCATCCGAGCGTTAGGTAGCGCGTACGAAGTTGTATGTGTAGTTGCATCAATGTGTACACATCCATAGGTATACTTGCAGAAGGGTTTGTCAAGATCCCTTTCGGCGACTCCGATTTCTTCTTGAACCTAGGCGATGTACCTATCTTTAGTAGAGCACCGACTTGGGCCACATGGCCAGCCACCTGCAATGCTGTTAACAGTCGCTTTGTCGTTGGTCCATGAGAGGAACAAACGTCCAGGCGGGCCAGGAGTCCAACACCGGTTCGGCGACAGTGTCAAGAATCTGAAGTGATAGTGCTTCCACACGTCTCCATCGTCATCAGAACTGTTTCAGCTTAGTAATTGAGAATCCTCAAAGTATGTTGTCATTGGATTCCCTGCACATACCCCAGAGGACATGTGCGTGGGAGATCGTTCGGTCTAGCCGGATTAAAGCATGGCAGAAAGCAACCCAAGGTGTTGGTCAAGACATTTTGGCCCCTTCCAAGAGAAAGCAGTGGGTTCTTCTTCCAAGGTTTCCCCATCGCCAAGACCTTGACAGCCCCGGATGCCCCGGAAGATGGGGCGGTTATATCTATAGGACGTTGACACCGCAGTGACTTCACGTCACTCTATGCGACTTTCATTAATAGGCATAAATCCACTTTATATTCTCGTTGTCTACCAGCCTAGAGATCATCAAACTCCTCACTGGAGAAGTCATACTCCCCTTTCTTCACCCCATACTTCGCCCCTGTTCCAGGACCTCTAGGTACGTTCTCCGTCTCATCCATATACGGTCCTTCGAGGTCCGCTGCGTAAGTGTCGTAACGGCTAGCGCCGCTCACACCAGCAGCAGCGTCGGTAGACGAGGCGGATGCCTGTGGGTTTCCATGATCGGAGGATACTCTGTCTTGCATGGGTAGGCTGTCGTCTTCCTCTGCTTGCTCGGGGTCGGCGACGTCGAGGCGTTGGTAGCCGGGTGCGAAGGTGAACTGGCGCATTCTGGAGGTGGAGGTGGAGATGGCTGAGGTTTTGCTGAGTATGGGTTAAGATGAATGAAGCCGTGCCAGGCCGGTTTTTAACTTGCCTGATCAGGGCCAGGTCATCGCAGTTTTATAATTGTCTGGAGTAGAGGCAATTCCCTCGGGCTTGATTGATGTCAGAAGGACGTAAATGACCCAGCGATCGTTCAACGCTCGATTTGATACACACGCGACGCACTTTATGTGACGTATTTCCGCATTTCTAATCATGTAGTTACTGGTCAAGCCATATTTATATACATTTGTAGGTAGTCTTCTTCTAAATATCATGGTAATGCAGACCACCCGAGTCCCCGAGCCCCAACCCGCCCCGCCCCTTACTCTCCGAATCCAAGACATGGTCTGCCGAGGGATTGTACTCCAAATCGGCCTCGTTACTTTCAGGACTCTCAACTATAAACGACCCAAGCGTATCCTGGCTCTGCGCTGAATTGGGAGGTGCTCGATTGCCAGTTCCACCACCATCTCCAGGACCACGCATGCTAGAATCTGTGGCTTGAGTCGCAGAGATTGGGTTCTGTAGAGCTTGCATACGCTCTGAGGCTAGGCTGTGATGCGCACTATCCGAGCCAATGCCTGAGTGTCCTTTCGCGGACATGTACTCGGTGTCCTTGTTGGAGGACTGCGTTTGGTGAATGTATGACATGAGGAGGTTGAATTCTAAGAAATCGATCAATTCTTGAGAAGCCGGATTAAGGATATTCTTTGATGGATATTGAATATGTATTCATTTTCAATGGTTCAGCGTGGTCCGTGTGGCACTTGGATTGACATCGGGCTGATGTCACAATTGGCTGCTTGGTGGATCATCCAATGATCATTATTACCATGCCTAATGCCTCGGGACGTTTGTTTCCCTTGGGTTCTGTGGTTGATAGACTGGCATGGATGACTTATCGCAACAATTATCCCTAGTCCCGTGCACAAAGTCTGGTTATACGTACCTAATGACAAGGAGCCGCATACAAAGGCTGAGTGCGGGGTGGTTTAAGGGCACGTTTCTCTTTCTTTATTCCTTGGACGGCTAGCAGGAGACAGCTTTGCGTTTTTGAGGACTTTGTAAGTCACATATTCTTGTGCAGATGGAACGGGATCACGGGCGAGGTACCATACCGTACCTGAAGGTCGTGCTGGTATACCTCCAACTCTGATATGGGATATCTTATCAGAATCGACAATATGCAAATATAGCTTGTTTATCCGTTTGACTCGTGTTTCGAGTCTTCCGGGTCCAGAAAAGGAACAAAGACAGTCCTTTAATCTTTGGCGGCCTGCATTTGGTTGCGACGCAGGGCGGCCCGGGGCTGGCGTTAGGGCTTTGTCTTTCGTTACAGCTGGCAACAATGAGCGCCATAATGGAGTCCAGGCGAGGGCGTAACAATGAGAGGCTATCTTCTTTATAAATAGATACTGACCACCCGGCGCGCGCGAGGCATTGAAAACATTTTGACCCGACGATAATTCACCACCACTAGCAAAAACCAACCACCGCAGCCATGTTCGACGTCTCCAATCTGTTCGTGGCGATCCTCCTCCCATTCGCCCTCACCTCTCCATACCTCTCCTGGTTCATGAACCCTGTCTCTAACACACTAGAACCTTACGTAACGCCATACTATCACCCAGCCAAAGCTACATATGACCAACAAATACGGACCGCGCGCGGCATCGCCACCGGAATTACCTCCTGGACAACCAACTGGCTGAGATGGATCGAATGGCCGACGATACGAAGCTGGGGCGACATCATCCCCGGCGTAACCAAGGTTTTTGCGTCGTTCATGTCGATGCTCGGCCCGCTGCTCACGAAGCACGCAACGCCCTTGCTCGAGTACCTGTACTACTCCCTGCCCTTTGTGCAGCGGAAACCAAAGAGGTTTGTTGATGATCGGATGGGGATCATTTTCCTCGTCTTCTTCTCCGTCCGGTACCTTCGACTCCTCATTAACCTCATAGCATTCTGGGCGCTCTATGAGCCAACGCCTATCCCGCAAAAGCCGACCCTTAACCCGTCAGACTGTACCGTCGTTCTGGCGACCACCTGCACGGACGCGGAAGATGCAGATTTCAAGGCCTGCCTGACTTCTTGTCTAACCAATGAGCCTGGCGCTCTCATCGTCGTCCCTGTCGGGCAGGAGGCCGCTCAAGCCACGAACCGGGCACTTAAGTTTGTGCAGCCGCGCTTCACAAAGACGAATGTGTCGGTCAAGGCCGTCGAGCCGGCTAAAAGGCGGGCTGAAATGGCCAACGTGCTGAGATCCGTCGGCACAAAGATCACAGTTCTTCTCGATGAGCATGTTTCCTGGCCCTCCGCTAAATTCCTGCCATCCCTTCTGGCACCCTTCGAAGATCAGGATATTGGCCTCGTGGGTGTACGGAAGGATGTCTGCCGCAAGGAGACTGACTCCGCGTTGAGAAGCATGTGGAACTTCTTTGGCGCCCTATATCTGGAGCGTCACAACTTCGACATCCGGGCTGCAACTACACTCTCCGGCGGCCTTTTTGTGAGCGGTATCGCCAGTCAAACCTCTGCATTTCAATCCTCAATCAACACAGACCTGAAGTTCCAGGAAGCATACAAGAAGAATAGCTTCGTCCGTATGATGCTCCGGCCGTTTAACACCGAGGAGGACTTCATCACGCGCTGGATCGTCAACCATGGGTATAAGCTCAGCTTCCAGTACACCAAGGAAGCAACGATTGAAACAACGCGTCCCTTCGGCACATGTCCGATTCCAGAAACAACGAGTATCGTCAATAGTGCCAGCAATACATGGAACAAGGCCACGGACCTGTCGGGGGTCGGGAAGATCTGGGACCGTTGCTCCAAATACATCTGTAACTTGTATAAGGGCTGTAGCGATGCAGTGGTAAACAAATTCAATGCTGTCATTGCAGTTCCATCAAAGGTCCTGGAATGGATACTCAGTATCGACGTTAAGGCCTGGCTCCCGGCTGATTTCACCTTTTCCTCACTGTTCGCGAACCCGTTCAACTCCCCAGATCAACCTGGAGCCGGAACAAGTCCAACCCCTGTCCCGTGGTGGTCCCCTGCAAACCTGTACACAACATGCCTCTATTTAACCAGCTACTCCGTACCTCTCGGACTTCTCTACGACGCCGGGCTAGTCTACACGCTCATCAACAGCGCCATAGGCAAAGAGCGCGGCACCAAAGGACTGGCCATCTTATTAGCCATCCTGCTATCCGGCAAGATCGTCAAATTGGCAGCGTACTTCCTGGCCGAAGTGACAGCCGCGGACGTCGCCCAGTATGCCGCCGAATTCCCGAGTTTTACGGGCTTGCCGGCTATCCCAGGTGAGTAACGCATCAATCATTATCAAGCAAGACGCTTATGGCTAATAGTGACTAACTGGAAGACTCGTCCGCGAACGAAGGAATCGAGTCCGGACCTATCGAGTCCGGACCTATCGAGTCCGGACAGGAGCAAGCCCTCTAGTTTGACCAACCCCCCTCCGACATCAGGACAGGAACAAGCATCTGCACAAACGACAACGCCGGTGCAGGCACCGGCGTCTAAATCAAACGCATCTCTCCCAAATCCAGGTCAATCTTGTTCTCCATTCGCTGAATTCCTAACACCTGAACCAGCCCCTACGTGGAGGCCGGAGGCTATAAAGCCCCCAGCAGCAGTATCAGATGCAGTTCCAACCGCTGCTTCAACAATAACAACTGCTTCCAAGGCGAAGCCGGAGCCAGCTGTACTAACTCCTGGTCTAACTGCACCTCCTTCAACGCCGATTTCCCCCACGCTAACTTCTCCTTCTTTTCCTGCTCCTACATCAGCTATAGCAGCAGCTCCAGAGCCAAAGTCACCGGCAGAACAACCGCAGGCAACTGCATTGTCCATTGCAACGCTAAAGCTAGCTCTCGCTACTAGTTTAGATAATGCTATTCTAGTAACGTCTGGTCTCACCCCGCCATCAGCATCTGAACCAGCTTCTGCCGCAACATTAAAGTCACCGGCCGCAGTTTCGACATCGACAACAAAGCCTACTTCTGCTCCTAGCCCGGGATCAGCTCCTGGGCATGATACGGACTCGGCATCAAAGCCAGGGCAAGAACAGGTTACTGCCGCAATGGCCATGCCTGCTCCTGCTGCTGCTGCGGTATCAAAGCCCGAAACGGACCTAGGTGCAGCTTCGCAACGAACGGTGGAACAAAGTCCCCATCCACCTGGACCAAAGCCGGCTGCACCTTCGGCTGCAACGCAGAAGCCGGAGCTACCCCCTATTGACACGACAACCCCGGCGCAACCTCCAGATTCAACCCAAAGCCCAGCTCCGGCCAACAAACCACCCCCAGCACCAGCGTCCGCTTCCCCTGCAGCAAAGCCAACGCCAAATCCAGAGCACATATCGGCACCAACACCTGCAAAGCCCGTGGTAGTATCTGCAACTGCACCAACTGCACCAAGTGCACCTGCACCATCCACAGCCCAACTCGCCCCATCCTCAACTCCTGCACCAGAACGAAACGCTGAACAATCTCCCATCTCCCCGGTACTGAAGCAAACTACAGCCCCAGCTCGAAAGCCAGGTCCTGAACCATCCAGCCCCTTCCGCTCACCAGCGCTAAAGCCAGTCCCCGCTACGGCCTCTCCCACATCCGCATCTCCAGGCCACAAGAAATCCTTCCAAGAGCTGCGCTCCACATTCGCAAGCCCGACCTTCAAACCGCCTGAGCCCTTCCAGCAAACCCACCACTATACCCCCGCCGGCCGCCAGACTGAAGCCCCGGTTCCGGAATCCCCGATGTCGCCTTGGAGTGCTACAGGCAAGAGTCCCGCTTCTCCCACGCCGTCGGTTAAACGCAAGGAGTTGCAGGCTGGCTCGCGGAATTCCGGGTTTGATTTGTCACAGCCTGCTTCGTCGCCTTCGAAAGCTAGGGAGGCTGGCCGTGCTCCAGGCGAAGAGGGTAAACGGTCTATCTCTTCCCCTGTCTCTGGAGAGAAAAAGATGTCATCTCCCGTGGTGGAATCCGAGGCTAAAAGCCGCTCCTCACCGCAACCAGGGATCAGGCACATCGAAGCGGTTGGTATGGCGACGGATAAAGCACCCATTACCCCAGCTACATCTGGCCCTGAGGGAAAGCACGTCCAACCCGAAGGACGGCAGTCGAAACGCATTAGCCGCTCCTTGTCTCGCCCAGTGATCCAAGAGGCGGAGACGAGCACTGGGGTCCCAGAGAACAAAGCGTCCGTCCCTGTGGTTTCCTCAAGGCCTGAGGCTTCGAAGTCCGAGCGCAGTGAAATTTTCCGATCAACGAGCTCACACCCTATCAAGGCTGGCCATGACCGTCCTGCCAAAGAGAAGGGGAAGCCTGGAGCAGCCATTCCGACCTCCATTGAAGAACACAGAAATGTACAGCCAGATTTTGATCGGCAAGATCCAAAGCGGACTTCCCGGTATCCCACGTTCGTATCGCCCACCCTCCCGGACGCCGGCCATGCAAAGGCTACAGAAAACAGAGGGTTTGTTTCGCCGGCGACGTCTGTTCCAGAACGCAAACCAGTCCAATCCCCTGTTCTGAAACCCGAGCGCACGGAAACTCCCGTCTCGTGCCGACCACCAACTCGAGAGGGTGGCCGCGCAACTGATGAGATAGCTAAACCTCCAGCCCCAGAGCGCAAGCAAGCAGAACCCGAGAAAAGAGAATCTCGGCACAGGGAAAGCGTCGCTTCTTCGCGGTCAAACGCTATACCCAGGGAGACGAGCCAGACTATAGAGGACAAAGTGAAACTATTCAGCGGTGCTCCTATGCCTGAGCGCAAGCAGGTCCGGCCTGATTCGCGAGGGTCTGAACGCCCCAGCAGTTCCTCATCGCAGTCAAGGTTAAGGGCTTCGACAATAACTAGTTATCCTACTGAAGGTGCCAACAAAGGAACTGCAGCTGCAGCTATCTCCGCACCCCAGGACAAGCAGGTACAGCCTGCTCCGCGCGAATCTGAGCGTAACAGCACCTCGCCTTCCATTTCAAGGCCGCGAGCTTCGACGGTAACTGGCTTTGATGACGAACCGAACGCACCCGCACCGCCTCCTACTTCAGTACCGGATCGCAGGAGTTCAGTCCATCTCACTGAGCGATCTCGCGATGACCGGCACAGGGATGCCAGTCGTTCAACCTCTGTGATGGACCGCAGGTCGGTTCCGCCAACTGACCGATCTCGCGATAACCGCAGCAAAGAGGCTAGTCGTACAGCTGAGGATGGAGCATCAGTGTCGAACTCAGGACCGCAACGCAAGCCAAGCGAACGATCTCGCGATCATCACAATGTGGATGCCGGTCGTACTGCCAATCATAAGGGGACTGCAGCGGCACCGACCTCTGTGGTTGACCGCAGGTCCGTTCAGCCCCCTGAACGATCGAGCGATGACAACTATCGCGACGGCCGGCACAGGGATGTCAGGCCCGCACAGGCACCAGAGGAGCGCCGCAAAGGTGACCGACCTCCAGATGCACGGGCTAATGATGGTCGACGCAGAGAATCCCGCTACAGTGACGACCAGGCTGTTGATAGCCCGACTAGCTCCTCGCCACCGAAGGTGAATCAAGGGAGAAAACCCCGGTACGAAGAGGAGAAGTCTGGGGATGCCCGGCCTACAAACGATCGATACGGACAAGACCGGCACAGCGGAGACCAGCCGAAAGACGACCGCGTAAAACATGACCGGACCACTGAGGGTGGTACCAGAACCAGAGACGCACCGCTTCCAGCCAAAGATGATACACGCAGGGGGTCCCATTACAAGGAAGAGCAGACCCAGAGCAACCGTGCTAAAGACGCACCACCTGAGTATGGTAGCAAGGAACACGGACGGAGATCTGAAAGCCAGACTGATTCGAAACGGGAACATGCAGGGCACACCAGCGACAACCCGAGAGACATGGCATCCTCAACTAAAGATGATAGACGCAGGGAATCACGCCCCAAGGAAGCTGGAGAACAGCCCGGGCCCACGAAACGTACTCGTGCCGCACAACTACACATACCTCCACCTTCACGTAAAGCCGAAGAGCACCACCGCCAAGCAGAGCAGGACAGGGTACTGCAAACACTATACAACGAAATCGAAGAGCAGCTCTCGCCTCGAACCGTCCAACCCAGCCAACGCCAACAGCTGGACGTACGCGCGCGACAGCAACAGCATCAAGACTCCCGCTCCCGCGCCCAGCCCTCTCGCAGACAATCCACTGCTGAAGCTAGTCAACGTGCAACAGAACGGGCTGGCAAAGAGCGAACCCGGAGCGAACAGGTACCATGTCACACAGTAAGGCCGGAGTCAAGCACTGCAGGTGGACAACGACGTGTGTCAGAGCGGGATAAACCCACGCGAACAGAGCATGAGTCTCGCCCTAGAGAAACGCAGCATGCAGGCGCGGATAGACACCATCCCATAGCTGCGGACAGCTCGAAGACCCGAGACAAAGACGAGCGTGCTAATGTAAGGCAGGAGTCAAGTGCCGAGCAGCGCCGCGCTTCAGAGCGGGATAAACCCGCGAGCGCGCCATCACGAAGCGAGCGTGAGTCCCGTCCTAGAGAAACGCAGCAGACACCTACAGGCACGGATAGACACCGTTCTATAGCATCGGAGAACGAGAAGACCAGAGACAAAAACGAGCAGCGTGCTAGTGCTAAAGTAAAGCCAGAATCAGGGGCCGAGCACCGCCGTGCTTTGGAACGGGATACATCTGCGAGAGGCCGGAGTGGCCAAGAGCCCCATCCTAAAGAAACGCAGCAGTCAACCGCGGAGAGACACCGTCCTACAAACACAGACTACCAAAGTACCAGAGACAAATACGAGCAGCGTGCTAACGCAAGGCCAGAATCAAGCGCTGAGCCGCGCCGTCCTTCAGAACGGGATACACCCGCGAGAACACGGACTGGACACGAATCCCATGTGGAGAGACATCGCTCTCTGGCTGGGGACTACGAGAAGACCAGAGACAAATTCGAGCGGCGTTCCACAGTACAGCCGGAATCAAGCGCTGAACAACGCCGTGCTTCGGAACGAGATACACCCGCCAGAACACGGAGTGAACACAAACAGCAATCTCGCCCAAGAGCGATGTCGCTGTCGGGCGCAGACAAAGGCCGTGCTGCGGAACGCGATGCAAACCAGCGAGGCCCAGTCGAACGTGGCCATGGCGATGGTCACAAGAGCGGCCACCCGGCGAGCCGGTCTGACTCCAGTGGGCATGGGAATGACAGAGTACATCGAGAACGAGAACATGAGCATCGAGGCGCTGACAGACGGGCGTCATCTGCAGTCCATTCCTCCCGGTCTAGGTCCGACCACGTGGACCCTGGCAGGCAGGCACCTGCACAGGAGGAGATCAAGTATGAGTTGAGAAACGGGATGATAGTGGAGGTTCCCCGTTCGAGGGATTCTCGAGACCCTGGATCTGGATCTGGATCTGGATCGAGGGAGAAGGAGAAGGAGAAGGAGACTCGTCGCAGTAGATGGTTTGGGAAGTGAGGTGTTGTTGCATGGATGGGGTGTTCGATGTATGCGGGTGTTATTGCCTATACTTTAGATCTGTTTTGTGTTGATATATTGGTTCGGCGTTGATTTACATTGATAGATATTAGATATTGCATATGTACAGTTTGTACTTTAATCAGACCACAATCCTACCCAAATACGAAACATAATTCCAACTCTGCTGGGCATTCAAGCTGTACGAGTGGACAGCAACAAATCCTGCCTACAAGGTATCACTGAAATCCCCACTGGCGCCTTGATCCTCTTCATCCAAATCCTCATTGCCTGCAACACCGACACGCCCAGTCCCGGTCTCAGCTTCTTCAGTTCCCTCTTCTTCAATTCCCTGCGCATCAAGTCGACGCGACATGCCGTGGGCCTGCTCCCAGCTCTGCATGCGCTCAGCCGCAATCTGGTTCTCGAGGCTGTTGGGGTCCATCATTTCTTGATTTCGCGAGAGGAGCCACTCGCGCCACTCGCGGCCTTCGGTGGACATCTTGTATGGAGGGCGATTGCGGTGGCTTTGGTTGAATATCAAAGTTTTGGATGGTTGCAGTGCGGACGGGGGCATTGGGGTGGGAAGGTAGAAAGAGGAGATTGCGGATTAACAGACCTTGGACATATAAGTTTGGTCTGAAAGGCATCAATCACTAGAGGAAACGTTGGGGGTGTACCCCGTACCCTGACCAAATGGATCCAGTGGCGACTGATTTAGCCCTGATGTCAAACACCGTTGAAACCATGGGATCATGATCATATCCGATTCAATCATGTTTCTAGAAGCACAACAACAGCTCTGTGAACAGCCTTTTGGAGCTCAAGTGCACTAGGGAGGATTAACCACACCAATCATGTATTACTACCTATATACCTGAGGAACGGCCAGTCGACCTACAAGACTAATATACACGCATGATATTCTGCAGAGCAACGGCACCGGCCCTCAATCACAAATCATCTGAGTCCCTCTCGCCGCCGCTACCCCCAATATCATCTCCCGGCTCGACAGCCCCTCTCATCGCATACTGCTCCGGCCCAGGAAGTCCGGCCCCCTCATCTTCAACTTCCATAGCGTGCATTCCCCGTCCATTGGGCTGTAGCTCCGCGTTTTCCATCTCGAACGAAGACGTCGGTGGTTCGTCGAAATCAGCTTCTGCTTCGGGTCGCAGGCTGCGGCTGCTGTTTGAGCCGCTGATCACGTTGTCGTGCGGCTTCCAACCGGCGTGAAGGGCTTGTTTCTCGGCCGGGGTTATGTTCATGCTGATAAGTAGGGGTTGTCGAGGAATTGCGTATATTGCGTTAGTAGAGGAGGGATGGATAATAGAAGCTGCCCGCCTGCAGGGAATATGTCTGGCGTAAGGGATGGAATTTCACTATAGGATATGAAGGCAGAATTCGGAGTTCGTGGTTCTGCGTGGGATCTTCTAGGCCCCGTCTGTGGTGCCCTTGTATCAGGGGCCGCATCAAGGTACCTAGGTATGTCTTGGGTCAACGTGGCGGTGGGTGACTTGTACTGATGTCAAGTGGTTATGTCAGTGTACATCATCATCTGTTAGTTCAATGACGTCCGTTGACGTGCTTTGGCAGTACCATAATGAAACCAGTGGATGCTATGGACAATGGACAGACAGGTTATCAACCCCCACTATTGCCATGCTCTTAGATATGTTATCATGGATATCGAGTGATTCATCTGGCAGTCGATCTATGATTTGTCGATGCAATATCCAGATCGTGCGGATGGGCTATATTATATGCACAGATTCACGGCGTTATACATGTAAAAGATATCCAGATGTCTCAAACACACTGCCCAAACATGCCCTAACAATATACCTCAACATCCCGGCTCACGAATTCAACTGCTCCCCCTCATCCTCCACCCCGGTAATGGTATACCCCTCCATCTCATCACCCGGCCTCGCCTTAGCGCCGAGTCCAGTATGCCGGGACGCGATAGGGTCAAAGTCCAGCGTCTCGTGTAGTTCGTCGTCGGCTTCGGCGTCTGAACTGAGGTGGTTCTTCTGCTGAGTCTGTGGTTTCTGCGATCGGGCTTTGCCGGTATCTTTAGGTGGTTCCCATTGGCCCTGGTCTGGGCGGTAGTGCGCGTAGCGCTCGGCGGGGGTTGTGTCTGTGGTGTATTGGGGTTTGCTAGACATTTGGATGGGTTTTGCTTTCTTTCAGGACACGGGGGGAAGGATGGATTTGGCACGGAAGAGAAGGATGATTTGCCTGTTGAGGTTTTGTCTGGATGGTGACTAGGTATGAGAATGTGTATACGGATGGAATGATGAGGGGAGATTCTGGGGAAGCTCTGGGTCTCGTACCCTGGGGGGGCGATGAGCTCAGCCTGATGTCAGCCCTACGATCGAATCAAAAACCGTGCCAGATTCTAGATCCCGCACAGAATCCCTGGTTTCAATTGAAAGAGCCGGCGGGGTCATATCATATACCCCGTATCTATTGCATCTAGCACATCGCAATTGCAATACATGTCGCGGCCAGGTTTCAACATACATCATCATCCCGCCCCGAACTAAATAGATGCCCTTCATCATCCACGCCATTAACCGTATATCTTCCAGGCTCAAGCACGTCCAACTCCCGAGGGTTCCTCCCACCCGTCTCCGCAGCAGCTGGATTCCCAGCACGATTTGAGTCGTTCAGATCGCCGGTGTCATCCACAAAATATAGATGCTGGGATTGCATCTCGTCGAAATCGGCATCCGCATCGGCATCGCCTATCACGCCTCGATCATCGGCAGAACTGTCGGGGAAATAGTAGGCTTTGTAGTCTTCGGTGGTTTTGTATGGTCTGGCGGACATCTTGCTAGGGCTTGGGCAGTGGGATCGCTGATTGGGAAATGACAGCCGATGAAGGAAATTCGTTAAGGGAAGTTTCGTAATTTAGATATGATCTTTGATGGAATGACCTGCCGTTGAGCTTTTACATATTTTATTCTGGTGATGGGGCTTGATTTCACCGTGATGTCAGTCTGGAATAGACGCCTCCAGTACTGCCTGTTCAACTTCAAGGCCATACTAATCCAGAAGACCTTATGTATAATACAATGAATCAGATGGCACAGGTCTACTCGACACTGCCTACTCCACCCTGCCATACATTTGATACCTACAACCACCCTGTTCCGCAAGCATCATCCGGAAAGTGTACCACAATGTGCCATTGTAGTTATCTTCCCTCAATCTCGGCTCCTTCTTTTCTCGCCTGTCCCTTGGAATTTGCGCCCTCGTCCGCATTCAAGTCCTCCGCTCCGCCATGGTCTAACCTGTGCATATTGTTCTTGTCGTCGACGGCATTGATATCGTGATATGCATCTTGCACGTATGAAAAATCTGGCGATTCAATGCGTTTGTTGGATTTTATTAGAATTCACATATGGCATTTCAGAGCGAAAGTTGACGGGCAGGTGCTCTTATGGTAGTATACTAGCAAGAGATTTCGCGTTACAGTTAGTGGACAATCATCTCGAAGCAGACATCAAGGATCCCTCGCAGCTATGGGCTGCCAGAGTAAATGCTACTTAACGCAGGTCAGACCTGGCCTTGAAGCAGGCCGATGAGGAGTCCACGCTTGTTTCGTTGGCGAAGCTCAAAACTTCGGCTCTCTCTGCCTTGATTTATCATCTCCACGTGTTGTGGTCTGGTCCTACTTCGGTCATAGGTTATTCTATTTAGTTACGGTGATACTCTTCTCTAGTTGGTAGGAGATATTCCCTCAATCCATGGATATACTCTGGGTAAACTGGGTAATGAAGTCATCTTGAAATATAGATAAAGTTGAGTCGGCCCAGATGTCCAAAACCTTACTACTACGCCGGAGACCCTCTCGACGAGCCCCCCGTCAACTTTCCGCAATATATTGCAATCTGATTTCAACAGGACAGCAGACATGTGTACATACAAAGGAGACCCGACATCCCTGGATCCTCTAGTAAAAATATCCTCCAGAATGCGGATACAAATCTTCATATCTTCCAGATCCTCCATATCCTTGACCCGTAGCGGACCCATACCCCGAACTGTGGGCACCACCAGCTGGATTAGGTCCCCTCACCATGTGAAGATTGACCTCGCTCCCATCAATCCTATTTGATGATCATCGTCAGTTATATTTCTCTAAGGATAAGTAAAATGGAGAAGGACCCATGCACGTACTCTGTGTGATCAAACAGGTTGATGCACTTCTCGGCTTCGGAAGTGTGCCAGGGAAACTGGATGAACCCCCAGAGTCGGCTGTCGCCGGTATCGGGGTCCGTCATGATCGTCTAGAGTATCTTGATCAGTTGAGTTCGCGAAGAGACATGGATGGATTAATGATGTGTGACCAACCGTGCTGGGATGCAGGCCATGCTGGGCTAGCAGGGCGTCGATGGTCTCCGCCGTGGTGTGGTCGTCAAGGTGTCCGATATAAGCTGGGCTGGTAAGTTCTCCGAGATAAACTTGCCCGTTGGTCATTGTTTTAATCAAGTGTTATGAGTAAAGGCTGGGAGTGGTGTGAATCTGTTATAGAGAGTTTGACTTTCTTCTCGTGGCTATATATCTATCCCGAGGTCGCTTCAGTCACCGGTGATGTCACTGTACATCCACCAGGGGGAGACGACTGGGCTTCAAGTCGTCATATTGCATACATCTACGTATATGTCGAGTACGAACAGATGCTGCACACATCACTCTGGCGCAATGCGTTACCCAGCACGGGGCCACTCAGTCCAGTATAGAATGTATCTGCGACGAGCATTGCAAAAGAAAGCAATATGGCGTAAATAAGACGTACATTCCAAGGTTGTGGCAAATAAACTCGGAACTATCAAGAAATTAATCTCAGGCTCGCAAGGAGTGGCGGCATTTCAGTTCTTAAGGTTGCACATGAGGTCATTCTCTTAGGTTTCTTTTCAACAGAAAGTCAATCATTCAACCCGGGCCAGAGCAATGTCTCACACTTTTGGCTGTCGGCAAGAGTAGTTTATGCTTTGACACATGAGGAAACCCTTGATAATAATCTCGGGGGAGGACCAAGGAGGGAGGGAGAGAAACAGGTTCCCTGGATAAAACGTAACTAATAATACTATAGAGCGGTCTGATCCAAGCTTCTGAAACTCCCTGTGGAGACAAACAGTAAGATTTGATTCTCTACTTGGCTTTTCTAGGTCTTCATTCAGACCACACCAACTCTTCTGGGCTTCCATTCTCCAGGACCACATTGTATTCATTAAGAGAGCCTGCCACTATTTAGTGAATGAAAGAGCATTATTGGAGGGTACGACTCCCATGGTGGCGGCGACGAATAGCTTCCTCAACTCATGCACATTGCGAAGATCAGACTGTAATGACCTACTGGCTACCCAGCATATGTAGGTCACTTGATGGCAACTAGACAATGAATCGCCCCTACTACCACGGCACCCAAGTGACCCCATTCCCAGGGAGTCTAGCAATATACCCAAGGACCTCAATCGGCAACGTATCAGGCCCAGGCTGTTGCTGTTTCCTTGTATATAAGACCACTGGCCCGCGCGTGACTTTCCCCCACCACAACTTATCTTTCACGCAACCCACCTGCTCCACCGAGGCAAGCCTTCTACTCCCGTAGCAGGATCGATACGCGTCCTCAACCGCCTCGTCACTTACACCTGGGACGTGGAAGTTCTCAGCGCGACCCGGACCCCTCTCCTGCTGGGTTACAGCTCCAGCTCCAGTTGGAATATAGGTCCCCGCCCAGCTAAGACACGTGTTAAGTCTGTGTATAGCTTATTCATTAGCAGCTAAATGCAAGGTTGTGGGCATCTCATAGGCGCTGTATACCGAGGATCTTCGTATTGGGTCGAAGTGTTGGGTTGTGGGCCCCGGACGTGGTTAGGACAGTTGGGCTGCTCGAGCATGTGGCGCTCTAGCTCTTCGGCTGTGATGGGTCTGGGGGCCATAATTTGCCTTGATTTAATTATAGAGTGTGTGGAGAGATGCCACTGGGACACTTGGCAGAATGTGCGAGCCAGTAAGGTATGGATGAAAGAGTTGGGGAGAAGTGCGCTCAAGCCTGATGGACGGCAATGGAGGAAAGATGGCTAGGCAGGACCGGAATGATCTGGCCTGCTTTCTGGAGGCTATCCTATGACAAATCGATACTCGGTCAAATATCAGAGGATACCCTTATTTGATAGTTGCGTGACTCTCCCCGTACCATGGCTCAGGTCATGTCAACCAAAAGCCTTTTGACCATCACCACAGCGGAGTCCCGGTTTCAGCTTCTACCGCAAGAACAAATGCCAGTGGTTTATTAGACATTGGAAAACGTGAAATTCGTACTTTCTATGCCAGGAAACGACCTCAGTCAAAGAACGAAGGGGACAGTCTTCAGCCATCGTTCTTCCCAAACCCTGCAAATAGACTTCAAAGCTTCAACTGCATCGAAACCACTATCGCATGACTCAATCCCTCTCAGCCCACTCCCCCCTNCACCAATCTCCACCTTCTCCGGATCATAATCATCCCCAAAATCATCGGTCTCCTCCGCCGCGCTTGCAGCGAAATTTCTGCCCAGGGGCGATTCAGGTTGACCACTAAGGTCCTGCACGCTGCTGGCCCGCGCGTCGCTCCCCTGGATGTTGCCGGAGTAGTGGGCTGGCTGCAGGTCAAGCAACGAGGGTTTGAAAGTGAAATTCTCGAATTCGTGTGTGCCGGGCGTGTAGTTTGTTGGGTTGGGGTTGTCCATTCCAAGGTTGTGAGGTATTGGCTTCAAGAGCGTTGCGCTTATGACGGGACCAGGTTTGGGATATTGCAGGACTCTAAACAGAAGGAAACGCTCTATACGAGACAAACATCAGTCGTTATCGACTATATAGACGTCCACGAGTGCACTGCGCTGACACCTGGGCTAGGTAATTCTGATGTCAAAGCTTATGGTAGGTAACGTGGATAACCGTATGTGGAGTCCGAATATGGACCCCCTTTTGTTATTCGAGGAATATTCGAACCGCAAAGTATTGCCAAAATCTTGCATTCATAGGCCGGCCTTGCGAGTCCAATACTACACAGAAAAGGAGTTTCTTTATCAGGTCACCTATGCCCCGAGAGCGCTGGCACCTCAATCGACATATGTTATCTCCTTACTGCACAAACAGCTCATCATCAAATCAAACGCACCTATCGATACAAGAAGTCCTCACTTGTCTAATCTCATTACACCTTACTCGACGTAGTCTCAACCTCGTCCGCCTCGCCCGTATTCACATCATCAAAGTCCAGTTCCGCCTCAACCTCGTCCTGATCGAATGCAGAATTTCCCAGACCAGACTGGGATTCAAGATCGTATTCAGCATCGTCAGAATCAGCGGTTGTGTCGTGCGTTGCATTTGGATTTCGGCTCGTCCAGGGATAAATGTGCAGCCACGGATTGGAGTGCGGAGTTGCATGGCGCTGCATGTATGCTGTGTTCGCGGGGAAGTCTGACATCTTGAACTTGAGCTGTACTGCAAGGAGAGATGGACGGAGAAGATAGGACGTATTTGATGGAAGGTATAATGTTACTTTGATCATACCGCTGCTGCAGTAAGCGATTGACGGGTTCCGTTATCCCCAGGAAAGACTGGAAGCTCCGTGCCCTTATTTCGTCTTCGAAGGCGATACGTGTGGATGGAAAGTAGCAAAGAATGATGTCAGGCGGCTCCGTACCATGTCCTGAGGGTTCATGTGGTTCGGCTCGCCAATGGCTCTCACGTTGAATAGGGCCTATGTCCACAGTGCTGCACATTACCATGAATTCATACGAGGAGACAGGTCTAGACTCCCCTGGACAACGGCCTAGAATGCGCGGTGGATCTCCTCCCTTGTCGCCTCAACGTAGGATAGACCTGGACATGGGTATCTAGGTACTAGCATCCATATAAAAGTCAGCGCCCGCCTTCCGACCTCGCCTTGCATCGCCGCAGATAATCATCCAATCACTGTGTCACTATACACTCAGGACCATCAATACAGAACCAGAACCACAATGTACAGACCCGACTTCACCCCCCGCACGCCCCAAAACAGCATCTCCGAAGACCACCGCTCCATAATCGACCAGCTGGCTACCCTCCAACACGGTGGCAGCAGTCGCCAGGGCACCAGGCAAGACAGCGAGGGGGGTTCGATCACAGTTGATCGGCCGCTGTTTACGATGACCGGGGAAGCCAGACAGACTGCCCCTCGGCAGACGTCAGAGGGCGGTCATGCGAGCCGCAGCAGTGTGGATTCCGATGCTAGTGCCAGTGCCAAATCTGATGGGAATGCTGGGGCCGGCTCTGACGGGAATGCGCCGGCGTTCGCGAATAGACTGTCGAATGTTTTTCGGAAGGGGAGTGCGGATATCCGGGAGTGGAAGGAGGATTGAATGTGGTCTTATATATGGATGATCGGGATTGTATATTACATGGAGAGGTATATGGCTATATTTTCTTTCACTTTGTTAAACTTAAGCAGAAATTATGAGCAGAAGATATAATTTTCAGGTTACGCTTCTGATGACCGGCCCAGAACGACTACACCGATCGGTTTGCTCAGTGGTTCTCTAGGGACTGTATTTGATACATAAGCATTGGCGTCAATCGATTAGCAAATCCTGACGATGCATAAGGAATCCCTTGGTAATGAGAAAGTCGTCATTGAGCGGGAGCAGAGGAAATCGGGGCAGATAACAGCCCAGGTCCACTGACAGTTAGATGGAAGTCTTCCTTGTCAAGATAATATCAATGGCGGATGTGTCGTTTACCAACTAATTAATGACCTTCTCAATTAAATACAGTCTTATTAGGGTAAGTTCAATTGAGGAAATGGGTTTTGTTTGTATTGAGAAATGGCTGGTATTGCCTGCTATATACAAATGATCTCTCTCCCAGATGGCAATATGAAGAGATCATGAGGGTGTGCCCGCCCAAGCAGCGAACCAGGACAACAAGAAAAGGAAAGTTGATACCAGGATCCTAATAACATGTGCACACAGAAATCCATGATATCACATAGTATGAATTATGGTACGCATTGGGCAGCACGCATACTGGGATCAATGGCAAAGTTGAAACAGCAATTAGGCCTCCGCATCCCTCTTCATACCCTCCTGGATCCAATCCCCAGCAGCACGCCCCCTCGCATCCAACTCCTCGTCAGAAAGCTTGTTCAGTTCCAGATAGATATGCGGCTGTGGTGCATTCCTGCCCTCCTCGAAGCCGGGCCGCTTCAAGAGTTCGTAAAGCCATTTCTGCACATGCGGGAACTCATCAATGCTGGACAAGCCGCTGTATCCTGCCGTGCCCAGTTGTCAGCGGTTATATGGTACCTGCTTGTGTTTATACAGTAGGTATGGATGGTAGACTGCCCATGTGGGAGCACCTACTATAAGCAGCGACCCAGTTCCACAAGGCGATATCAGCAACCGTGACGCGGTCCCCAACCACGTAGCCGGAGTTGCTCTTCTCAAGATGGGTGTCGAGAACGCGATACAGACGGCGGGTCTCGTTGACATAGCGGCCGATGGCGTACTCGTGCTTCTCCGGTGCCATTCCTAATGTGAAAGAACGCGAATCAGGCATATCTTCAAACAAACAAATATACACCTGCAAGCTCGTCATACTTGCGAAATGATTTGCTTGGCCTTGCATTGGGCCAACTCCTCCCATCTGCCACATTAGCTATGGTATCAATTGTTGTCAGCGATAAACGACCAGCTCATCATCAGGCCGAAGTTGCCACGGGCAATGACGAGACTGACCCAATTGACCGTCTCCCAGTATTCGGGAGAGTCGTAAGGATAGGACACCTTGTGGTCTTTGTCGTACCGGGCCACGAGATACAGCAGCATACTGCCGCTCTCGAAAAGCGTAATCTTATTCCCATCATCGTCCTCGTCGACGAGAGCGGGAATCCGGCCATTGGGATTGATTTCGAGAAACCACGGCTCCTTCTGTTCGTGCTTGAATATATTGATCGGGTGCAGCTTTGGAGAACGGGGGTCAGTCGGCAATTCAAGACCCGCGGGACAGGGCATGGTACCTTGTATTCTAGACCAAGCTCGGCCAGCAAAATGGTTGGTTTCAGGCCATTTGGGGTTCCCTCGGTATACAGGGTGATACCAGTCTTAACTCCCATGTTCGGTGCCGAGATCGATTCTTTTGTGGGAAACAACACAATTTTTGTCGCAGAATCTTTGACTTGCCGCGGATTGAGGAAGGCAGTTGTTCTGTGATGGGAGGCAAGAATAAATGAGAGGGTTCCATGAGAATTATATACCGCCAGGATCTTCCTCGCCCTCTGCCTGCTACATGATCCTGGTGGATATCGTTTTCGGTCTCATAACTCTCCGCATGCAAGAATGCTTACGAATCCCGGTTTCTTCCGCGGATTTTTTTTATTTGTAATTCTTGGCCTGTTATTTCGAATAAAGGATATGAGGGACTGGCTTAGATCCTAAATGTATAAGCCTTGGTTGTATAAGCAAGGTGATTTTTGTCAGCACAGGTTCCGTCGGAACCAATGGATAATTTAGATACATGTAGTCAGTTTACATCATGTACGCTATGCCATCTATAGAAGTGCAGATGCATGCAGGTGCCATTGCCGATTTTCAATCAGTTGCTGGGGCTTAAACCCTCGCAATAGCGGAAGAACATACAAGCCACAATCGCTGGCAATGACGATTTTTCAAAAAGGAAGAAAGCCTCTCGCATCATGCCTGAGGCCCAAGCAAGGCTCCCAGAAATGCAGAGCTATGAATAAGTCCAAAATCAGTTCCGGATACTTTATGAGTCAATTGTATTGAGTTCATCGACCACATTCGTGCTCCACACCCCTATCCCCTTCGTGCTTTGTTGGTTGCAAATGCTGGCTTGATATCGGTTCCAGTCCACCTATAAGCTCAATCTCACGCGGGTTGCGATGAGGGCCATCAGCACCACATCAGCCGGAGGGCCGTTACGCAGTCCCCGCAATATGGTTCTCATGTCTGGACGGTCCCCCGCCGTTAGGGGTTTGGCCGCCGTTATGAGTTTGAAAAACAATTGATCAACCCTTTGCCCACACCACCCTCATGTCGTGTGCCTCCTGAGAATAATACAATAAGAATTATATTACTAGTATAACATAATATATTGTTTCCTTTTCCCCCCCTCCCACCTTCCCCCTCGGCCATACTTTTTCTCCCAAGGCGTCGGTGATCATGGTTAATAACTTAGGTACATCTGGGGAGTATTAAAAGCTAACAAAGTCGTTTTCGATCTTTTACAGCCTGCTAGATGCAAAGTAGATTGGCTATAGTCAGCAATCCTGATAATCGAGTCTCTAAACTGGACCAAGGTACAATGGTAGGTTCCCAAGTCCCTTCATTTCCATCCATCACGCCGGACCAGTCCACCCACTCCGACAAAGCCACTCCTCAAAAGAAGAGGCCTTCACCCCCAGCTCCTCAAACGAGCGGTCCATATCCTCATCGAAGGCCCCATAACAGACCTTATCCGCCGGCGCCACAGCAGCCCATTCCATCATCTCGGTAGCATCCTCTTTAAACGCCGGCCCAACCAAGGGCACAGTCAACTCTCCGAACTCCTCTGCGGTTATCGGCTCGTGGATCGCGGGCTGCCCGGTGACTTTTGTGAATGTCGCGACCATTTCTTCGGGTGTGACTCGCTGGCTTAGCGCGAGGTATGTCTTGCCGCTGGTTTTTGAGCCGAGAGAGAATACCTCTGCATTGAGTCAACGGGTCAGTCACTTTTCAACAACTGCGGTCTATCCAGTTCAAACGGGGGAGGAGAACTCACTTGCCGCGAAAGCGCCCATGTCGTGGATTGGATCGGTCCACTGTGCCACCTGGTTACTTGGGATGGGGATACGGAATCGTACCACCCCGTCCGCTATTACATTATATCAGTCTCACTGTAAAAGTGCCAAGCCCGACATATTCCAAAGTAACTTACATCGACGGTCGGTATATTGAGGCCAAACCAAGTTCGTATAAAAGAACCCTACACAGGCCTCGCCGTCAGTAAACCACATCCAGCTACACAAGACACCATGCAAGATCGCGAGAAACAAACCAGGAATAAGACAAGTCACCGCCGCACCGAGCCTCCCCCTCGCAATCTTCTCAACCTCGTGCTTATTATCCATATGATAGATCTTGACATATCGGCCCCCCGTCACGCTCACCATATCCGGCAAGCTGCTGAAGACAAAGTGCTTGACGCCGCACTCCTCCGCAGCAAGGACCATGTTCGTCCCTGCGTCAACCTCATGCTTCATCTCTTCTTCCTTTTCTAGGATCCGTCCGGCATTCCTCTCGGACGTCATGGCGAAGACGCCGTGCGCCCCTGCGAATGCGGTTCGGAGAGAGGACTGGTCGTATGTGTCTCCTGGGACGAGAGAGAGGCGGTTGTCGGGAGTCTGGTGGTCGGTGAGGAATTGCTTCGCTCTGCTGGAATTTGGGTCGCGCGTGATGCCTCGGACGTGCCAGAGACCTCCGTCTGGTGTGTTGGAGTTCAGAAGGGCTTGGATGACGCCGCTGCCTTGGTTGCCTGTGGCGCCGACGACGGCTATAATGGGGAGGGTGCTTGGGGGTGACATTTTACTTGGTTCCCGGGAGTCCGATTGCAGAAATATGAATATAAGAGAGGGATCGCAGGGCTGAACAAATCTCAATTGTTTGGAGTAGGACGTAGGAAGATACTAGAAGAGTACAGCTTTTATGGTCTGCTGCTTCGGGCTTGGGATTGATATATCTAGATATTGGATAAAACTAGCCAATCAAGTCCCGTATCGAGGTTATCTCCCTTACTAAAGCCGGCGAGTTCCGCGGAACGAAGTTACCCCGCAAATTAGCAATCGGACATTTACGACAATTCGTCAGATAATCGGACCGTGTCTCCACGGATCCCTATACATAAGTTACCAAGCATAACTGACAGCGTGGCTCCGTGGAGAAAAAGCTATCCAGGGGTACGATGGACTCGAGTAATCCACCAAGAAAGGTATCTCTACACCTCGTATCTAAACACATTAGTTAACGCTCTTTTGAGCAGGCATGCGACCTATGCTATACCCGCAAGCTCAAGTGCGACGGGCACCAACCCCGTTGCTCCAATTGCGTCACCTATGCAAGAGAGTGCACGCATGCTGCTGCTCCCCGTCGCAAGAAGCCCAAGGTACAACGTCATAGCGCCACCCAAAAGCCGGATAATCCTTCAGCGCCAAGAAGCCAATATCATGCGATGCATCGGGCCAAAAGGATCGGGGAGAAGCCCGTCAGACGGGAAGCGGAAGCGCAGGTCGCAGCTGGATATCAAGCAGCAGATGACTATGGCCATGACGAAGCAATCGGCTCGGGCGCGATGAAACTCCCCCCACTGCAAGAGGCCATGGCCCTGGTTGGAATCTTCCTGAGAACATGCAACTCGGTCCTGCCGCTTTTCCACACAGACACGCTTCTACGCATGGTCGGAAAGTGTTACGCCCTTCGACCGCGACAGCGCGACCCGGTCGTTTGGGCTGCCATCAACGTCGTCTTCGCGCTGGCAAGCCAGCATATGCCAAGCGCCTCTATCGAAGATGGGGTGTTTCAGCACCAGACCTCACGCACGGCCGAGTATTATCTTAGCAAAGCACAATCTGTCATGGCGACGGTGATGCAGAGCGAGACCCGCCTCTTGAACATCCAGACCCTGCTGGGGATGGTAATGGTGCTGCAGACCTCGCGCGACCGCACTCCATCATTGATGCTGATATCCGCGACCATGCGCCTAGTGCACAAGCTGGGCCTCCACGACCGCTCTGCATCGGCACATCTAGACCCCGTAGCACGCAGACAGCACGCCCGCGTGTTCTGGATAGCATACATCCTCGACAAAGACCTCAGCCTGCGTGCCCAAATACCCTCCATTCAAGCTGACGACGATATAGACATCGACTTACCCTGTTCTTCGCCAGTGACCCCGGAAGACAACGACCACACGGCCGGCACCGTAGTTATGACAGACGGAAAAGCAAGCATGAATTACTTCCTGGCCCGTATCCAGCTTGCCAACATTAAAGGCCGCATATATACATACCTCTACTCCAGACGAGCCCTGAACCAGAGTCCCCTGGACCGTATCACGGCACGACAGGGTATAAGTCTCGCACTGGATGAATGGCGCGCGTCCATCCCGCTGCACTTCAGCGCCGCGGTCATCACACAAATAACAAAGAACCCCGCGAATCTGGGCTTCTCCGTTGTCCTCCACGCCAGCAGTCTGCAGTGCATGATGCTCCTCAGCCAGGCGCAGGGCATGGACGAGCAATGGGTAACAGGCGTGCAGAACTACAGCCGTGGAGTAACAAGCGCCCTCCAGCTCCCGCCATGCTGGGAAATCCTTGTGCAGGAGGCGCGGGCTTTCATGCTATTGTTTCAAGAGGTCTGGGCGGGTGCTTGGTTCCGCTGGATCGCGGCGTGCCCGTACGCGTCTGCTGCGATGTTGCTGGCCGCGAATAATCTTCTCGACGTCCGTCATTCGAAAGTTGACCTGGATATGGGGCTCGTTGATGCTGCGCTTGTCTGGCTCGATGAGATTATGGTGGAGTTGGCGTCAGATGCTATGAGGCGGTTTCGGGGAATTTGTATGGAGGCTGTGAGGACGGTGAAACAGAGACGCGCTGTGTATGCTTTGGCTTGAGGTGGGGAGATTATATATATCCAATGTGTCAATGCAGTGCGACAGACAGTATGCTCATCCTGAGGGAGCGCAATTCTAGCCTGCGGTTTTTGACTTCTTTTATCCTTTTATCCTCCAGTCTAGACAATTGTTTGAGTGCAGAAGAACGTCACCTAGTTTTGATAATTGGTGGTTGCTGATACATTAAAAAAAAAAACTAAAAAGAAATGCTCACAAGCGGACTTGAACCGCTGGCCTCGTGATTACCCGAATTGGATAATTGTTGTTTTTACTAGTCACGCGCTCTACCACTGAGCTATGCGAGCTGATTGGTTGAACAAGTGTCATTTGGTTTGATACAAAAGTTAAACTTATTTTTCTCCAAAGGACCAACCATGGTTCTCAGTCTGCGACGTACAGAATCCTTGCTGGCAAATGTTCTCTTATATAATCCCCATAAAAGCATGAATCCAGTCTAGTTACTAATAGCAATCTGTTAGCTGACCCTGATGTCAGTCAACTCCATTGAGCAAGTGGCATATGCTTCCGCGTCCACTGTATGGCTGAATAGACTACCTTGTGAAACACATATCCTTTTCACTTGAAGGCTTCTGCTGCCAATACAATCTTGACAACACTCTGGAGTTCAACAAACAATTTAGTGTACTCAACATCAGGTAGCGCAAAATACAATTATTCACTCGTGCTCCAAATACCAGTCTACCCTAGGTCTAGGTACAATCCAAAAAAAAAAAACACACTTAACCCCCAATACTTTTCAATCAACAACCCCTCAGACCAGCAGACCCTAGTCCTCCTTCACCCAATCATGCATATCCTTCTCCTTCCCCCGCGTATTCGGATTCACCCCCTGCAGCATCGGATTCCGCACCTCCTGCTGCTCGCCCGTCCACACATTCTCCGGCATGTCGTGCGCATGCCCGCCGCTCCCCGGCATATTGGTCGTCCCCTGCATGTTGCTACTCATCCGGCGCGGGATGTTGCTTGTTTGCATGTTGCTGTCGCGCATGTTGTTCGCCTGCATGTTGCCCAGCGTGCCGGAGTACTCGGCGGGGCGGACGCGGCGCTGCTGCGAGCGGTTGTAGGAGAATTCGTCGTCCATAAGCTTATATTCCGCGGAAAGATGGAGTGCGATGAATATGAATCTGTGTAGGAGACGGCTTGCAGCTGATTTGGATCTGGTTTGGTAACGATATGGCTGATTTGGAATTCAGGGTGATTTGCGAGGAAGTGCGGGCGCCGTTGATAGAAATACTTTCCAGGACTTCTTCAACTTCGAATGCGTACACCGTTGAAGTCCAGGTGGCGGTTGGTCTAACCATGATGTCAGGTATACCCGGGTTACTCTACTGTGACTTGTTGTTGACATAGATGCCGGATGTATTATCCATTGCATGAATCTGGGTCTTCTGACGCGCATTATACGCGACGTGGCACGGAGAATGGTTCGCAACGGGCTTTTGCACAGGATGGAGGATTCAACTGCTATTTTGTATTGGTAAAGGTCGTGCTATCTAGCAAGATATCAATGCCGAGTGAATCCATACGTGGACGTTTTGGGCCCCAAATAGAATGGGGACTTTTCTGCAGGTGTAATCGCTATTCGGTGGTATTATTCAGGACTTGCAAATAACATATCTAATCACTCTATTTCTCCACTTGTAGCTTGTAGGTACAGCTGTTCTTCATCATACTCAAAACACCACAGAGCGCCTTACATGGAATCAACCTCATCCTCCTCCTCCCCAATGCCATGCTCATACGACTCCGGCTCAACACCGAACTCATCATCGTCCTCCGCCTCCGCATCGACATCATCCCCCTCATCTCCACCTCCCAACACATTCATACTCCGATAAAAAGGATCACCAGCCGTCGTGCCGTCCCAGCCAGGCCTGGCATAGTGGGCTGGGGGCTCAAGGTACTCGCTGGCGGGGTCATTCTGCACGTCGCTCATGTCGGGCAGGGTCCCTCTTCCCAAGGGACGTATTCTGTGCTGGGAGCCGCTGGTGACGTTGTATTGGGTGTTTTCGCTCTGGGGTTGCATTGTATATGAATAATTCCAAGTTGGAAAGAAGAACTCTGGCGAGAGGTATGTGGAATCTGGTAGGGTGTTGTTTGACGCTCTGTGGCACTTGGCGGCGTTGCAAGACAGATACTCAGCACGGATGGTTGATCCTGTGGTTTGTGCGGATACGTCTATATTTTAGGGTTGTCGGTGTCTGGAGGATACCTATGATATGGTAGATAGTGGCGGTGGACCTAAGGCTGACATCAAGCAAGACACGATCCACTCGCCACCTGTTCCATGGGTTATGCCAGTGCTTTCCCCGGGTAAATCTTAAGCATTATTGGACACCAGTATGACAATTCCATTTCTTTTCATGTTTATGTTCATGTACTCGAGTCTTACTCCCAACTGAATATCATTAGTGCTTTGATATTAACAATCAAAGAAAATAAATTGAGTATTGCATGGAATAATAAATACAAGTACATAATGCATTCCACAGTCGAAATCATTTCAAATTCCACTTATTGAAACCCATAATACCCATCCCCGGCCTCCTCACCCCGATCTGCCGCACCAGTACCTCCCATCTCATAGCTCTCCGGCTCATCAACCATATCGGCATGCGCATCCACATCCGCAGTCTCATCCGCATTGCCAGAGACAACGGCCTCATCCTGCTGTGCCGCAGACGGGTTCATGCTTCGCGCCATCGGGTTCGGGATCAGGCGGCCGTTAGTGCCAGAATACATGTACTGGGGCGGAGCCTGCTGGCCCTGATACCAGGGTGGCTTGTTGGGCATGGGAGCGGCCATCTGTTTGGCTGGCTGCATTGTGCTTTCTGGTGTGGTTTGGGTTAGGCGGTGCTGTCAAGTGTGTGGATGAAAGAGAGTTGTGGTGAGTTGTGCGGTTGGTGGTTTTGACTTGGATTTTCTCACACCTGAATCAAAATCACTAGCTTGTCTAGAAAAATTTGATTGCTTGAATAGCCGGGATGTGATGCGTCTTATGTGCTAGGGTGGCTTCAATGATTCTTTGGCTTACTGGGGAAGGTGGCGGCTGATCTAACCCTGATCTCAGTGAGATGGACAACCCTAGGTCGGGAGCTATTGCCTCGCACGTTGGGAGCAATTCTAGGTAGATATGTGAACTACGGCGCCTCTTCACTAGTATCAAGGATTTGACGTCTACCACCATCAGTCTCGAACCTCTAGTTCCACCCGCTCATAGGCTGTTTCTGTGCATGGACAGAAGTGACCTCGGGAGGTACAGAGGGGTTGTGGACTCGGAGTATTCGGATGATGGTCAGTGGTTGCTGGGTTTGTTTGTCTTGATGGTATGAACCTTAAAGCTATCTTCATATCAGTATACTGGGCACGATGTTGGATACCGTATATATGAGAAGAAGTCTCAATTACAAGTGTACGAGGGATGACACTAGAACCTGTATGATGATATATACAGCTTGATATTGTATCAATACACCTGAAAGGTTGCATTGGTGGCGCTTGATCTAACCTTGATATCAAAATTTGGTGTAAAGCACGTTTTTCAATGTTCATGGTAGCTCTAACCCTAGTTCCCATTCTCCTCGAAATTGACTGGTCGATGGCGATTATCTGCCGTAAGAATCTATGGTTGCGTGCCGCGACTGAGTGGGACATGACAATAGTCGTGGTCCGTAACGACGATACTGGATCTGTGGGGTTCAAGCTCCATCTGCTCCATTCCAAGTATTGATGCTCCACTTGATGTTATTCTCTCCACGTGGGTCTTGGGGTTAATTTAAGGTTTAGACTGATGGATATGAGGTTTTTGACCCTTTTTCTCCCGGGCAGTGGGGACCGTGTTTGAAAAAAACAGTTGTGTTTAATACAGTCTGCAAGTTCGTGTATTTCACCAACTGTCGCTTGCGGGGAATGTGTGTTCCGCCAATGTCGGACATGTTCTTCCGAGGACGCTGTGGATATTCAACAACATTGGCAGTCCATACCAACCAGTGCAATGAATAATAGACTGCCGCCGGGGTAGGTTCGATGTTCCGAAGATAGCGACATAGCAGAGCCAACGGCAACAGCCAAGTATGATCAATCCTCGAAATGCCCGGCGACATGGTGTGCAACGGCTGCCTCGTCGCCCTCAAAGTCACCACAGACCGGACAGACCACAACCACAGTTTCAACGACCTGCTCTTCCTGGGCCCCTTCGAGGCCGTTTTCACGACTCCCGCCCTTCCCTCTCCGCCGTGGCTTCGTGATGTACGCATCCAACCCAATCGCCTGGGTGGGGGGCTCCGGAGCATCCCGAGACCTCGACCCAGTGTTGCGGAAAGTTGTATTTACAGGCCCTGTCGCTGGAGAAGATTCGGTCTGTCCACTAGCTGACGCTGTACTTGCCATAGATTGGACTCTCCCGACCCGGCCATCCGTAAGCCGGACTTTGATGCCGCGCGGGTGGTTTCCCCGCGTGAGCAATGTGGCCACCGTGCCAGCGACTGTGCGACCGGTTGGCTGATCTTTTTTCAAAACGATGTTGACGCTTGCGCCGGGGATGACGTCTTTGGTTGTTGGTACTGGCGGCATCCTGGCATTAACAGAGGTGTTGGATTTGGTGGGAAAGCTGTGTGTGGACAAAAGGGAAGAAAATTCATGCTTACTAATTATGCTCAGCTGGTGCTGCGGTCACGTGCCCGTAATGCAGTGTATAAGCAGAGGATTAACATCTACAACACTACCAGTATTCTATACCATAAAGGTATGGATTAATTGCACGGGGTAGAAAGCCCAGTCTGAGAGTCTCAACATGCCTCGGGATTACACCATGCTGATGGCTTGGTAGTAATGAGTCCAAATACAACAGTCGGATGCGGAAACCTGATACAACCAATATTTTAATGCGGTAGTATCTAATTCATTTTGCTATGGAATATGATTGGAAGAGAGAAGCTCTCAGAATCCGGCAAGCAAGCAGAGTCAGACAGGTCCTAGTAGTCGAAAAAGTGCACAGAGCTCTTTGTAGGAGCGTTCCCATCCCCAATACTCCTACTAGCGACAATCAGCGTATCCCGATGGATATAAACATCCTCCAGCACAGCCTCAGCCCCCGTCCCAATCGTAAACTTCTCCGTCTCAGGGTGAATATAATTGTCCGACCCAATGCACAAATCCATCTCGATCAGTTCCTGTTCCTGCGTACCAGCCACCGTTAAGAAAAAGCACGGCCGCGGCCACCCGCGCGGCTCAAGGAAGCACGTAACGACCCAGCCCGTCTCCGCGTGCACGAAAACAAGCCAGTTCCGGAACGGGTCGAGCACGATCTTCTCGTGCATCCGCGCCTCGCTGAAATGGATGTGCAGGGTGTTCTTGTCGCCCGCGACAAACTTGCCCTCAGAGTCGTGCTCGTATTTCGTTATCTCTGCGGCCCATGGTAGACCGGGGACTTTGCGGCTGTGGACGATCTCCGCGAAGGCTGTCCCTTTTTGGCTTGGGAGGTCGGAGAAGACGTAGTTTCGTGTCCAGCCCGGGCGGGCCGAGGTCGTGATGGAAAGGGTCTGCAGGACGGTTCCGGTCTCCGCGTCGATGAAGGTGTGTTCTTGTCGGGTGTTGTTGTCGTCAATGGACTTTGACATGAAGAGGGCTTCGCGGCCGCGGACAAGGCATGGCCCGTGGAAGACTCCGTAGCCGGCGGCGGGCATGTGCATGTCCCTAAGCCAGGCGCCTGTCTTCAGATCATTCACGGCCAGTCTGGGTCGATCGGCTCCGCCGCGCCGGTAGATCTTGCCGTAGGCGATGGCAAACGGAACGGTGTCTCCCTCCCCCTCTTTCTTTTCCCGTCGCTGAACTAGGTATCTGGACCAGATCTCGTGTCCTGTTTCAAGGCTGAGCACGTATTCACTCAACAGCTGGAACTCTACTGAATTTGCTTCCGATTCCGATACCGGTCCCGGGGCCCTTTCGAGGATGTACAGACAGAGGTCGTCGGGGATAACCTTCGCGACGAGGACTTTCCAAGGCTGGTATTCCCGTTCTGTAAAGGTTATGTGGATGCCGTGAGGGGCGCTGTTGCTGTCGTCTTGGTGGTCGAGGCGCCGCCAGCAGATTCTGTTCCCCTGCAGCCAGGCCGCGATGTCTCCTTCCACGGATATGTAGGAGATTTCAGACGGGCTGGTGTGATGGCTTTCGCTCAGTGGTTTGCCCCACATCCAGCGCTGGTTTAGGGGTGTGTCGGCCGGGTCGGTGTTGGCAACTTCAGGTGCATCACTGTCGCTCTCATTGCTCGAAGGGGAGATGGTGGCCATGTTGGTGTTGGCAGTGTTCGACATTGCTGCGATGATGGTTGGAGGCTGGATGGTTGAAGGATTGATGGATGAGGAGGAGATGAGTGAGTGGACGAAGAAAAAACTAGGATATCCATACTACGGAGATGGCTATTTGTACCGAGCAATCAAACGCCCATAGAAACTACTGGCAAAGTTGATTCCGAGCTATGGCGGGGTATTCAAACGGACCATCCCGCAGTCGGCTGGTTTGCCAACATGCTAGAGTATGAACACCCAGCCATGATACGCTGGAGCTAGGTGTAGAATATATAAAGGTAAAAGTTTATTATATTAATACCGTAAAATTACCATATTTAAGCTAGATTTATTATTTATAACTATTATAGCGTGTATTTTAAGTATATATTACTAATCTAATATATAACCTTATTATTACCACCCAGCCAAGCTTTTATTACCACCCTTAGTAAAAACTAGGTGTACATACTTTACTACACCTAAAAAATAGATATATCGCGGCAACGTATCCACTGGATTTCAGTATAACAACACGCTAGCTCCAGCGTGTTCGGGGGACAGCCGACTGCGGGATGGGAGGCACCTTGCACCTCCAGCTCTCTGCGAGACCCAGCCAAGAACACTGATCTTTATAGGAGAATAAACGTCTTGTGCATGATATGCTTGTTGTCTTCTGGGCTGTTGAGTTGGGTAATTGATTCAATCCAAGGGTGAAATAACATTGAGCTCTACTTCCTCTACTGCATGGATGGGTACTATAGTATCCCAACCCTCTAGGATATTCATGGATAGGAATCAACTTTTCCCTTGCAGTCAACGCTCTATAGCCTTCAAACGCTTTATGAACGGGCTAGAATATCGTTGAGAATAAATATCATAGTCTGACAAAATCATTCACTTGGTTCGTGGTGTGTTGACCACTGAAGCAAAATACCCATCGCAACTCTGATAGTAGAGACTCACCTGTGAATCGGCCAAGGGCTTTAGTCCAGCCTTTTGTGGCAATTGCCCATTTGATCTCCACCTCCGTCTATATCAGTACATGTGCCCAGTCTTGCGGTAAAAGGGCTGTTGACATGGCATTAATCCCTCTACGCCTTCCTGTACAGAGTGACCTGCCATGATTGTACCTATAGGACGTACATGGGGCATTCTGCAGCAAGGTAATGATGGGTATCAAGCGGGAGCAATTCAGGCCTTGTCCTAGGTACGTAGTCCTGTAATTCCCTCCGAACTGCGGAGCATGCACGAATTTTGACCATTAACTCTACGCGACAATTGTGGGGCAATTCAGACTTCAGGCCGAAGTAAGATCTTCACTAGACTGTTCAAGATCCAGGGCGATCTGCAGATCCATTGATCTATGAAGACTATGATCTAAGAATTGCAGATCATATCTCCACCACCAAAACAAACAGTGACGACACATTTCGTCAATCGATTGAACCCAGCAGCTGGCTTTAGCAGCAGGCCTGAGAATGTGGTTGGGGCAGCCAAAACGAGACGCAAACAGCTTATTTACTAAAGTCAATGTAGTGATACACTCCGCGCCAACAGCATTCACTCCCTGCGTAAACCAATCATTATCTTGAGGTATATACTCCGTAGGCTTAGTCTCACAGGATATGGAGAGTCAACTGCTGGTGTCAGGCGTAATGCGTTGCTTACAACAACCTGCGGCACTCTTGGCTGTTAGGGCTTCAATTGAGCATCTACCTATAGCAATAAATTTGACTTATTCACGCATACTTCAACGCCTCTTTCCATCAATTGGCCGGTTGGTGTAGTTGGTTATCACGTATCGTTAACACCGATAAGGTCGCCGGATCGAGCCCGGCACTGGTCATTTTTTTGCCCAATTTTTGTCTGCGCCAACCCTTTTTGACTCTTCGTAAGGGAATGCCATGTTGCATCACGAAGAGACGTCTGTTTATGTGTTGCAAAAGACTTAGCAGATGCGTTTCCCTTCCCTTACATCCTTGGTATATGGTTATGCCTACGCTCTGCTTAACTACCATCACCGCCCAGGTCGATGTCATACACATGATTCTATTTCGCGTTGTAGATGCTTGACCGGGCAGTCCACAAGAACATAAGACTGTCTCTGGGGCGCTGATGGTACCAAGTCTAAACAGATTGCCCTTTATCTGGACTTATTGCGGCGCGTAAATGCTATATCAAAATATGCGCTTCCATCCTTGCTAGCTAACCTTGGAACATATCCCTAGGTCCGAAAGGTGCATTAGGTATTTTCGGCTCTCTGCACTGCATGTCCGGCTTCCGGGGCCATATGAAGTGGTGGCCGAGAAAGGCTGTCATTGTGCGGTCTGTGTAACATGCCCCATGCCTTGGTTGGCTCATTCCATCGCAGCATACCACGTTAGATCAACGATGAATCATCAACTGTCCAGTATTTTTCTTATACGCATGTTATCTTACTAGACTTTAAGATAAGCCGGCCATAATCTAGGTATATATGATGCATAGACTAAAATTTCCAGCAAGGTATGGTATGCAAAGAGCAGCTGTAGGCCAGCAAAACCATGGATTCTAGATCTGAGGTTACATTCCACTGTCTATGCGTCTCTTATATACCGGTTATACCCTCCGCTATCCAACAAATCACGATTTATTTAAACTGTCTTTGAACATGTCTAAAGCAAAGCCCATGACTATAGCCGCAGTAAGCAGTACACTGGGCGCTGGCTTAGCCCTACTCTACTCAACGCCAGCCAATGAGAAAGAATCAGTGAACATTCCCACCCCCCAGTCCAAGTCCTTGCCATCTCCAGATGAAGGCCTCGTCATCTTACCAAACGCCCTCACCGAAAACAACACCACAACCGCTGCCATCCAAGAAAAAACCCCTCCCCCAGTCTCGCCAATCGGCATCCTAAAATACGGCAACCCAGGGCCCATCAACGACAAAATCACCGCCATCTCCCTGCACGGCGCCTACGACCGCCGAACCCGCAACCCCTACTGGGTCGCCGAGCACCTAACGCGCGACTCCGTGTCCAGCGTAATCGGGCGCCGCAAGAACAATTTCCGGCAGGACCCGTCCATCCCCGCGACGTTCCGCGCCCGGGTCTCAGACTACAGCAAGAGCGGGTACGACCGGGGCCACCAGGTCCCCGCCAACTCCGCGCGGTGGTCGCAGGAGGCCGTGGACGAGACGTTCAAGATGTCGAATATGTGTCCGCAGGTGGGCGAGGGGTTTAACATGCACTACTGGGCGTATCTGGAGGACTTTTGCAGGAATCTTACGAGCCGGTACCCGTCTGTGCGGGTGATTACGGGGCCGCTGTACCTGCCCGCCAAAGGGGAGGACGGGAAATGGCGGGTTAGCTATGAGGTTATTGGGCAGCAAAGCGCTGGCAGTGGCAGTAAGGATAAGGATGAGGAGCCGTTGCCGAATGTGGCGGTTCCGACGCACTTCTATAAGATTATTTTTGGGGAGGAGGAGAATGATGATCACCGGATTGGGGGGCAGGTTGCGGTGGGCGCTTTTGTGTTGCCGAATGCGCGGATTGCGAATGATAGGGATCTGGGGGATTTTGAGGTTGCGCTTGATAATGTTGAGAGGGCGAGTGGGCTGGAGTTTGCGCAGGAGCTTAAGTCGAGTCAGAGGAGGCGGCTGTGTGAGGAGGTCAAGTGCGATCTGAAAGTGAAGGATTTCAGTGATGCGGTTGAAGATGTGACTGGGTTGATGGCTGGTGCTAAGATTTGATGAAGCCGATGAAGGCATGCTGCTGTTTCTGCTATATTGCATAATCCTGTTATGATCTTGGACACAGGCGGGGGTTTCCCCCATGCTTATGGATATACATCTCGTCAACATGACCGGCTTGTGGTCTAGCCATATATTTAAATGCGCTGCTGGACTCAAAGACCAAACAACGTGTCTAGTTTACCAAACTCCAATTTATGTCATTTTCTTTGGCTATGGCGAGATGCTGGCAATTGTCTCCGGTCCTATACTTGCTTGGCTTTCTTTAACGACTTCTTTCCAAGGTTAGTACATAAGATTAGGGTTCCAATATTTAAGAGTCACCTATCCAGTAAAACGCACACTATCTATTCTCGTCTATAAGGAGAAGAAGGCCGGGGTGCTCCATCTAGAACCCAGTTAATCCCATCGACAACAATCTCCGGCTCGGTCAACTGGACGAAGTGGCCACTCTTCGCCGCAAAAACAAGCTCGCTCTTCGTCGAGATTTTCAAAAACTCCCTCATAAGACCCGCACTCTTAACATCGACCGTCTCAATCAACGCCCTCACATGGCGTCTCTCCTCCTCCGTCCCATTCCCTCTAGCAACACCCGCCCTGTACAATCCACTCCAATCCCTGCTCCTCGTGCCCGCAATCACATAAACCGGCTTGTCGCCTAGCAATGGCTGTTTCTTCCCCAGCTCCTTCTTCCGCAGCGTCTCAAAACTAGACAGGTAATTCTCGTCTTCTTTGCGCGCAATCAACTCATACTTCTCAGTTGCCTCAGCCGCCTTGAAGGCCGTCCACTCCTCCACCGTCAACTTGTGATTCGCCTCCACGCCCCACGCAGCATACGGATCCACCCCCGCAGCAACAGTCCAGAGAACCGGGTCATTCACGTCCATCACCAACGGCGCAGTCTCATGGTTCGCGTCAACGAGCACCAAGCCCGCAATCTGCTCTGTCGTGGTCACCGGGCCCTTAAGGCTAAGCGCAATGAACTCGTGTATCACCACGCCGGCCCAGGAGTGTCCGACCAGGATGATGGGGTTGCGGATCGGCGCATTCTCAATCAGCAGCGAGAGTTCGCGGGCGATGGTCTCGGCCGTTGGAGGGTTCGGCGAGGACTCGGAGTTGTTGTAACCCGAGCGGTCGTAGGTGTAGCTTCGCTGCGAGGGACCGAGGAGGCGTGTTACGGCTTGCCAGTTTAGGGCGTCGCTTGCGACGCCGGAGATGAAGAGGATTACTGGCTGTTTGGAGTTGGTTGGCTCGGCGCCGTGGGTGTAGAGGGCTAGGGAGTGGGTGCCGATGTTGACGAGGCGGGTGGTAGGTGGGAGGGATGTGGAGGGCATTGTGAATTAGGCTAGGCGGAGAGCTCAAATACATTGCGAGATGAAGGTCCGAGTAAGCAGGTTATATAGCAGACTAATATGGTGTTTTGTTGATTTGTCAAGTTTGCAGTGGCCAGTGTGAGGTGATCTAAGCGTGCAATGTAACATTGATTCGTACAGTGATTGGTCCATTCTAACACTAACTGAATGTTTAATCTATTATCTTGCTCTGTGCAGTGTGGGCTTGTTTGTTTGGTTGGGATGAGATCTGATTGGTTCTCCTGTGTGTCTACAATCACCTCATGGCCACATGGTCTTTAGTGGCATACTGTATTTTTAACCAAGGCAATGGGTTGATCTAGCTAGTTATGACTCTGCCATCTATCGCGTCGTGTAGCTAGGCTCTAAGCCAAACGGACAAGGTGGGATGAACACCACAAGTGTTTTGTGATCAAAATAGCTTGTATAGACGAATAGCTTCCCGCTTAATCGCCTTCTTATCCAACTCCAGAGCCAACGCTTCCTCCTCCGCTCGCCCCCGCCGCTGCCGCTCAGCCTCCCCCAAGTCCATAAGCCAGGGTCCGGTGTCCGCAACAATCTGATCCACCAACTCGCAAGGCAGCGGATGCACCTCCGCAAGCTGCGACCGTACCTCCTGTTCCCACCAGTCCCTCCGCTGCGGGGGCACATTGCGCGTCGAGCAGATGCGCACGTACGGGTCCACCAGCCACAACGTTAAAAAGCGGCAGTGTCCAGGCCGAGTCTTATCCGCCAGCTGGAACGGCTCGAGACGGTGTCGCAGGCAGTTCGGGAAAGCGAGCAGGCGCCCCGGAACAACAGATACAGACCCGATCTCCTGCAGCGGCGAGCCATTGTTCTTGACGCCGAACAGTTTCTCCACGTACGGAATATCCCAGCCGTCGGCGTCAAAGGCGAACTCGTCGCCGTTCATGAAAACCATCTGGCTGAATGAAAGGCGGGGAGTCGTGATGTTCTCCATGTCGAAGGCATAGATGGCCACGCCCACGATATGCTCGTTCAGCATGCCCGCCGCGTGCCAGTCCTCGCCTGCGAAGAACGGAGTCTCCGGTGTCAGCTCGATGGCGCGGATCTGGACGCAAACCTGGAGCCCGGCGTGCCGGAACTCGTCCTGCAGCTTGACGGTCTGGAACTCGTGGTCCCAGTCCTCCTGGGCCCGGATCATCTCTTGCTGCAGGGCGAGATCGGTCGTCTCCCACCGCTTCTCCCACAGGTCCGTGTCGGGGTCGCAGTTCTCGTAGTCCTCGCGGCTGACGATGGCCTGGGCCGTTCGCCCTGCCTTCCAGTCTTCGTAGGAGTACGTTGTGCCTGGGTCGGAGTGCTCGAAGCGGAACAGCCGGCTGTATTTGATGTCCACGGCCTCGCGCAGCGATATGCTCGTCTCCCAGTCGTCCGGGAGCTCGCGTGTTTTATTAAACCACCACGAAACCTTCAGCCCGGCCTCCGGTAGAGCGAGATACTCTTTCACGCGCGCTAGAGCACCCTTGTACTCTGCAGTTGATGTGTCGACGTCCAGGGTAGCCGGTAGCTCCGCGGCCCAGTCAGGGTAGGGGTTCCCGCGGGTCCAGTCGACACCGTACGTGCGGATCCGCGGCGGCTGCCGACCAACGGTGTGCCTATACCTAGTGCGCACGTAGCGGTCACGTCTAATGAGGGTCTTGTTCCACGGCTCGATAGCTTTAGAGATCATCTGTTCCAAGGTTCGGTAGAACGGCCGGTGGTCGCGGGGATGCAGGTTGTTGACGTAGGACGTTATGCGCACGGCTGCCGTGTCCGAGCCCTGCGCGCAGAATCCGACCTCACACGGCAGCAGCTGATAGCGCATCGAGTAGTACGCCCGGTCCCGCCGTGATGACACCCACGTATCATCCAGCACCGGCGCTACCTCTCCTTGCCCGTATGTGTTCAATGTCTGCTCAAGGGCAACGCTGCCTCCGCCGCTCAACACCCGCGTGTGTCCGCGCACCAGGGGGTACAGAGAGGGGTCAAGAAGGGTCCGGACGTGCTCGGGCTGGTTCTGGCCCTTGTTGTCGATGTCTTCCAGCGCGACCGTGACAAAATCCTTGATCTCGGCCCTGACGTCGTCGGGGATGAGAGTGTCCGATTTGCACACGCCGCTGCCGGCGTTCAGAACCATTACGAGCCCACCGTTCTCCTGAGACTCGCTTGCTTTGTCGCGCAGCTCAGCTACACACCAGTCCCATGCTCGCGCGCTGACGAGCGGGAAGTCTGGCAGGATCTCGTCTCTCCAGGTCTGCAGGGTGGACGGTTCAAAGACCCGCTCGTTCCACCGCGGTCGCTCGGTGATGCTGTTCATCAGCTTCAGCATCTGGAGTTCGCGGGCCGTCAGAGGTGCCGGGAGCCAGCTGACTCGATGTAGGCTGGCGAACTCTCGATGGCTTGGGAGTTTGAATTCCAAAGGGACGCTGTTAAAGCCCGGTGCCTGCAGCGGGCCGTCCCCTGTGTTGTTGAGCTCAATTTTGAGTAGGGGCGGCATCCTGCGAGTACGCTGGCTGGAAGAGGTACTATAATAACAAGTAGCCGGTAGGTCGTTGGAGATATGATAAATGTGCGCGAGATGCCGAGAGGAAGTTGGCACATGAAGGGTCAAATTGAAGTGCGGAAGAGGACAATCGGCTACGGCAAGAGTCTGCAGGTATGGTAATTACCAGTAAAATACACCAGGGCGTGCACAGCCTGGGCAACATGCATTTATATATTATCTCGGTACCTATTTGTTCCATCTACCCCTACCAGCCTTGCGTCTAGCATTGGCCCGGCTTCTGCAACAATTTCTGTGTCTTTTTAGCTTCCGTAATCACCGCTTGATGGCCCTTGAAACCGCCATCCTTGGTTTCGAAATTTGCATCGCGCAGTGCCTCAATAGCCTTCTTTATCTCTTCCGAGAGGCCGTTGGCTCTTCGGAGTGCGGTCGTCTTCTGCATCCCATCATTGAGTTTGTTCGCCTCGTCTCTCATTTTTTGGGCTGTCTCTTTTGTGTCGTAAGCCTTGTATACAAAGCCATCCGAGGTCGTCCGCGAGGTAATCACCAGCTTCACCCCGCTTAGTTTTGACTTGAGATTCCGGAGGAAGAATTTCATATTGTCCGCGACGCGATGCTCCACGATGAGCTTGAGCGCATCTGCCATCCTTCTCTTCTCCGCCGCGAAATCGCCCGTGTTCAGGTGAGGCCCGATCGCCTCGTTGATCTTTTTGAACACGTTACTGAACTTTGGCTTAGGCTTCTGGTCGCCGGGCTTCTTATCCCCAGGCTTCTTGTTCCCGGTCTCGTCGCCGGGCGTCTCGTCGCCCGGTGTTTTTCCCCCGGGTGTCTCGTCCTCGGGCACGATGCCCTCGATAAGAGCGGGGAGATCGTAATCCACCTTGAAGCCCGTCTCCCTCAGTCTTCGGGAGGTTGTAGTGACGTCGGTTCCATCGGCCTCCGCGATGATTCTCATCTGGTCATCCGTCAGGGCGAAAAAGCTCTCCTCGCCCACAATATGCTCTACGAATTTCGTGAAGCTGCAGGGCTTTGGTTCATCCGTGCACCTCTTGGCAATGATGCGGTCTTCGGGTTCCTTCGTCTGGAATTCCACCAGGTAGGCTTCGTAAAAGTAGAGTGTCTCGGCGGGTTGAGATTCCTTCAGGCCTAGGGCAGCGCCCCAGAGCCAGACAAGAGAGAGAAGGAAGAAACGAACGTATTTCATGGTTGGAGCTAAATATTGAGGTTGGAATGGTCACCAGAGGACGAAGAATCCCCTTTAGAAGCAATGATGGATAATTTGGACTTAAAGCGAACAACAAAGGAAATCAGCAGATATCCATATCTTGCAGCGTACACCTAGCTTTATACCAGAGCTATTGTGCATAAATGCGACAGACTTACCACCGCCGCCGCCGCATAGCGCAGTTCTACGTGTGTCATGGTAGTTTACGACTCTTTACTAGCGTTGGCGGTCTTTCCCTCTGCGACGTTACAGCGCAGGGCTATCGCGATTAGGTAAAGAAAACTGGCCTCCAGGCCGCAGTCGGCTGGTTCGCCAACACGCTGGAGCTAGCGTGTTGTTATACTGAAATCCAGTGGATACGTTGCCGCAACGTATCCATTTTTTGGGTGTGCTAGGGTATGTACACCCAGTTTTTACTAAGGGTGGCAACAAAAGCTTGGCGGCGTGGCAACAGTAAGGTTATGTAACCTTAAAGTAATATATACYTAAAATACGCTATATATCCAGCCTAAGTGGTAGATTGGCTTAAAATACCGTAATATTACACTATTTTTACCATAGCCAAGAATTTCCACATACTTTACTCCTAATTCCAGCGTATCATGGCTGGGTGTTCATACTCTAGCATGTTGGCGAACCAGCCGACTGCGGGATGGCTTGGAGATAGCAAAGCATCGGTACGCTAAGGTGCATGCTCCATACAGCAATCAATAATAATGTCGGTACGGCCCCTCCTCGGCCGAACTCCTAGTACCATATGCTCCGAGTCCGACTGCCTAGAAACCGTGGGGCTTTTGAAGTCATTCCATAATCTGGCCGGCTGCACGCTCATGCCATCCAGGGATCAGATCGATAAACAGATGGCAAAGGAGTCCCTCTGGAGCACTGTACGCCACCACAGACGAGGTAGGAATTAAAAGGACGGGTTTGTCTTTTCCGAACTTAGAATATCTTCCATATGGAAGAGCGGGCATGCAGCATCATCAGCGGTCGTCCTCAGGCGGATTGTGCCGACACCTGAATGACAAATGCCCTTACCCACTTAAGGAGCCTGTGTCCTAGTTGTTGGCGCTCTCCTCGAGAACTTAACAAGCGCCGTCCCGGTGGAAGTTTGTGGTATAGCCCTACTGCCCTAATTATGCGTGGGTCATCGACTCATGCCGGCGTTCACCCCGTGCCTGAATATCAATGCGTGGGCCGAGCTATCAACCAACCCTGAGCACCTTCTGCGATAGGCTTAGCCACCAACAGGCCCACGGTACCTTATACCGACTATCGAATCTATCGGCCATAGAGCCACAACGCTTACAGCGTATCCCTCCTGAGTACATACATAGTTGCGTACTTACATAGTAGGCTTAGCAGTCGATGAATCAATGATCCACCGGCCCGCCTAGCCGCTCACCGGACACTTGAAAACTCTGCAACCGAGATCCACCCCTGGCCTATGTAGATTTTATGGACGAACTCCTACTCCTAGACTCAGCCTACCGTTGGTGAAAAGTGGGATCTCTTCTCCGTATCTGTCCTTCCCTAGCGCTACCAACTTACCCAGGCAGCAGGCTACACGGACCCCCTATCTAGCCTCAACTTGGCACCTTGCTATTCTGACAATTCGCTGTGCGAACGAGTTCTTCAACATTAAACAACTCGCATTAGTTTTCCTTGGCTAGATTGTCGATCGCTCTTGTCGCCTTCGCTGAACTCTTGGCTTATTATTTCAGCCTTTCAGGATCGGTCTTGGACTCTTGGTGGCGGAGTGAAACTGTGGATCCCTGAGCTTAGCCCTCCCAGGGGCTGGTCTTGTTCCACCGACGTTTCCCACCGCTCCCGAGAGCCACTATTCCTAGTAAAGTTTTTGTTTTAATTTATATAGTATTATATATATAAACTATAATAACTTTTTTATTAAGGCCTTAGGCCTTTAGAAAGCGGGCTTATATTTTTTTATTTAAAGTTTTTAGTATAACACGTGGCCTATTAGCTTAATAGTTATGTGTAAGCCCGATAAAAAAATAAGCTAGATACTAATATTAAATAACTTATTATAGGCCTTTTTAGGCCTTAATAAAACCTATATAAACTAGTAAGCTACTAAGGGCTTATTTTTTATTAGTAAAAAGTAAAATTCTTATTCCCCGGGGTTCCTAGGAGCTTTAGATAGGCTAAAATAATATTTTTTTTAATATTTTTTAAAACCTAAAGGTTCCTGGTTTAAACCTGGCTTAGGTTATATATATTTTTTTTTAATAAGGTGGGATTAGCTATAAGTAATAATATAATTAATTATTACTTTTTAATTAAGCTAGCTTAGTAATAAAATACTCTGCGGGCGTGTAGTGCTTTAAATTTTAACTTTTTATATAAAATTTAGTGTTTAAACTGCAGGCTAAACATGCGTAAGTTTTTAATATTTAAACTAGCTAAATATTAACTAATAAAAAGTTTTTATTTAAAATATATTTTATAATGCCAAGGCTGCCCTTATTACCCCGCAAGCTATGTATTTTTTTAAATAAATTACCCCCTTAAATAGTTAAAATTTACTAAGTTTAACTTTTTAAGGTTAATTAAAAGCGCCTATACTAGGAAGATTAAGAACGCGTAGTAGTATAGGTACTTAGCTTTTTATATAATTTTATATATAAATTAAAGTACTAGTACTTGTGCATGCTTAAATATTAAACTTAGTGTTAAACTTAGTGTTAAACTTAGTATTTTTAAAGGCCTATACTAGGGAAATTAAGAGCGTGTATACTAGGAAGATTAAAAGCACGTAGTAATATAAGTACTTAGTTTTTTATATAATTTTATATATAAATTAAAGTACTAGTACTTTGCATGCCTGGATATTAAATATTAAACTTGGTGTTAAGCTTGGTATTAAACTTAAAGTTAAACTTAAAGTTTTACTTAGTGTACTAGTACTTAGGTTTTTATAAGAAATTATATATAAATTAAAGTTAAAAAATACTATTTTAACTTTATTTTATAAAGCTATTTAAAGGTTTAAATATACTTTAAGTTTTTATTACCTAAGTTAAGTTATTTAATCTTTTTTTATAACTAGGTATTTAGCTATAATTATAAGGCCTATAAAAAATAATTTTTTAGATTCTTGGGTTTTTTATAGCATAATGGTTTAGTAATATTATTTAATAAGGTTATTTAATTTTAAATAGCCTTATTATAAACCTTTGCAGGCTAGATTTTGGCCTTGCTTTTTAAAAAGTAGTATTTTTATATTAGTTTTTTTAAAACTTTTTAAATTTAAAGCTTTTAATTGCGACAAGGCTGTATATTATTTTTAAAAACTTAAGTAATACCTTGCTTTTTTATTTTTTTATATTACTTAAAGCCCTTTATTTTTTAAAAGTTAGTAAAGTAATCCCATGTTTCTGGTGTTAATATATTACCATGTATTTTTTTATAGTAAAAAAATAATAGTAAGGTAGCTCCTATTTTTAAAAAAAAATATATTTATAAAATAATTTATTTTTAATGCTATACTTAAGGTTATTTAAATCCTTATCTCTCTTTATCTTGCTGTGCAAAAGTTATTATATAGAAAATAGGAACTACCTAAGAATTAGCTAATTTTAAAAGTTTATAATATTCTTGTTATAAAATATATTTTTTTTTTATAAAGTTTTTTTAGGCCTTTTTAGTGGTTTTAAGAGCTTGATTTACTGTCACACCCACGGGTGCCAAGCCCTAATAAGATAAGGAAACTAATAAAATAAAAGTCATGGTAATATTAACCTAACACGCAATAATAATATTACTACCATTTTAATAGTATATTTAAGGCTAACACCCTAGCAAAAAATAATTAATTAAAAGTTAGTTTTTATATATCCTAGGCCTTAAAATTTAATATTAATCCCTTATTAAATAGCCTTTTAGTACTTTGTTTTATACCTGGTTAGCTTACTTAAGGTTTTTATAATTTTAACTTTTTTACTTATTAACTATTTATAAAACATGTACTATGCCGCTAGTATACTCATGCCTTATTTTTAAATAGGACTATTTTAATAATCTTAAAAAAAAACCTTTTAATACTTAATAATCTCCTATTATTAAAACTATTAAAAGTACTATTATAAAAAACTATTAAAATACTCGCGAAACGCTAGTAACCCAATAATTATAAAATATAAAAAAATATATTAAATATTTAAAAAATTAATTAGCTAAATATAATATACCTTTAAAGTAATATTAATATTAAAATAATTTGCTAGAGAATTATAGTAGGATTAAAAATAAAAATATACCTAAGTATAATTTTAATTTTAGCCTGTAGTAACGCCTTAACTAGCTTGGTACTTTAAAATTAAACTTTAAAAAAGTACCTAAAAAATATAAATTAAATTAATAGTAAATCCTAAAAGCTTTAACTATAATAAAATTAGCATGTAAAAGTAATTAAATTTAACATGCTAATAAATTAAAGGGTATAAATAAAAAATACCAAGAATTTTTTTAAGAATATTTTAAAAAATAAATAGCCATAATCCTAAAAAGTTTAATAACTAGTTTACTAAATACTATAGTTAAACTAAAGTTAGCTTGTTAAAAAAAAAACCAAGATCCTAGGGACTTTGCTAATTATTTAGCTATATTAAAATAATATTTTTTAAGAAATAATAAAAAAATATAGATTTAATATTATTTTAGCAAGCTTTTACCTTTACTTTAAAATAAAATTTATAATCTTAATAATACAGAACTCCTAAATATTAAAAAGTATTTAGTTTAACTTATTTTATAATATTAGTTTTATATATTGCATTTGCAACCTTGCATTACCTTATATTATAATAAATAATTAAAACCCGCTAAATAAGAAAAAAATATTACTAATTTAAAAAAAATTAACATGGATTTACCCGTGGTAAAAAAACCTAAAAAAAAAATTATTTTATAAAATAAACTTTTAAAAAAAGTTATAATAAAATACCTGCGGGATAAGCTCCTAGTATAATAAAATTTTTTTAAAATTATATTAAAATAGTACTAAACCAAGATTAATTAAAATTAACTTTTATAATATGTTTTAAGTGTAAAAAACCTAGTTATATTATACTTAATTATATAAAATTATTATAAAACCYTAACTTTTAGCTAGTAAATCCTAACCAAACTACTAAAGTTTATAAGGTAGTAATTAAGAACCCTTAAAATAAAAAATATTATAAAAAAAAGCAAGATAATTAGTAAGAAAGTAAGTATATAAATTAAAATAAAAATAAAATATATAAAAAAAAAAATAAAAAAAAGCTAAAATAAAGTTTTATGCCCCAGCTTAATATTTAAAAATAAAAATAAGTAAATATTTTTAAATAAAAATAATAGTAAAAGCTCCGCAAAACAAGATTAAAACTAAAGTAAACTTAAATACTAAAATAAAGGTAAATATAATAAGTATAAAATTTATTAAGCATGCTTATTTAAATTAAGCAAAACTTTCTTATTTTATTTTAAAGGGATATAGCAGTTAGCAAGATAATTTAAAAAAAGTATAAAAAGTACTTATTAAAGTTACTAATTTTAGGGGCACTATAAAAATATTTAAATAGCCTTATATAAAAATTAAGTAAATTAAAGTTAAATACCTAATTATTTTTTTTATTATAACTATCCAAGCCATGTATATTTATATAATAATAAATTAATAGTAATTTAGTAATAAAGTAGCAAAATACTAAATTTTTAAATAATATAAATTTATAAAGGCTTATAAAAATTAAGCTTATATATTTACTATTATTTTTTTACCTAAAAAAGTTTATAATAGCAGCAAGTTAAATTAAATAAATAATTTATTACCTAAACTTAATATATTTTAAGACGTATTTTTCTTACATGGTGTAAAAATAATATTTTTAAAATTAGTACCTACGTATAGTATTATAATAATAAATAGCTAGTTATTTTTTTATAGGCTAATTTACCCTTTTTTACTTATTAAATTAGCCACGTTACACTAGTATATTAATAAAAATATTTAATATAATTATATTAAACCTTTTAAAAGTCCTGCTAAAGCACCTATTTTTTTATGCCTAAGAAAAATAGGGGTTTATAATTATATATTAATTATTAAGGGTTAAATAAGATAATAGTTAAAAATTAATACCCTTTATTTTTTATTTTAAAAATTTTTAACTAAATCTCGGGAGTAACCTGCTATACTAAAGTTAATTTAAAAAATACCTATTATTATATCTAGGTTTGTAAAAAAAATTAATAAAAAACAGCTTTTTAATATTAATATAATTACTATAAGTATATTATTATGCCTTTTAATTTAACTAATGCTCCTGCCACTTTTTAAAGTTATATTTATTTTATAGTTTATAATATTTTAAATTAAATTTATGTTATTTACCTTAATAATATTTTAATTTTCTTTGTTAATCCTAAGTAATATATTAAGTATATTAAATAAATTTTTAAATAATTACACAAGGCTAAATTATTTGCTAATTTAAAAAAATATACCTTTTTTAAAAAAGAGGTAAAATTCCTAGGTTTTATAATTAATTAAAATAGTGTTAAAATAAACCTAAAACAAGTAATTACTATAATTTTATAAAAAAAACCTTGTTTTTATAAAGCCCTGCAATCCTTTTTAGGTTTTATTAATTTTTATTATTATTTTATTTATAATTTTGCACGAATTGCCTTGCTATTAACTAGCTTAATAAAAAAAATATAATATAAAAAAAAAATTAGGCCCCTATAATTTTAAAAGCATAAAAAGCTAGCATTTTAATTTTTTTTTAATACCTTTATAAAAGCCCCCTTGTTATGTTATTTTAACCCTATATAAAAAAAATAATTAAAAGTAAATACTAGTAACACGGGGATAACTAAAATATATTTTTAATTAAATAACATAAGAAAATATTACCTAGTTATATTCTAGTCTTATAAATTTATTAAAGTAAAGATTAATTAGTTAATCCTGGATAAGAAACTATTTACTATTATTTAGTTATTTTATTATTAAAGGTAATACCTTAAAGGTTCCCCTTATAAAATAATAATATAGTTAAATTATGTAAATCTTTATTTCTTTATATAGTAGTAAAAGTATAGCAAAAAGCAAGCAAGATAGTATATAAATCTAGTAGTATATAATTTTAAAATTTTATATTATTTAGGCAAGCATAACCCTATAAATACCCTATTTAAAAGGTATAAAAGCAAGACTAAAACAGTCTTAAAAAAAAAAATTTTAATACCTATTAAAAAAAAAATAGTGCAAGGTATTAAAGTGTAAATAGTTATTTACCTAAACTTAATATAAAGTTTTTATAAAAAAAAGCTTAATTTAAATAAAAAATAAAATATTTAAGTTTAAAGCATTAGGTGTAATAAATACTTTAATATTTTTAAAAAATCCTTTTATTTTTAGGATAAAACAAAGTTAAATCTTAATTTTAAAAACCATGGTACTATAAATATATAATTTAATTTTAAAAAAAATTAGGTTTTAGCCTAGTATTAAGTCCAAAATACTATATTAATTAAAAATATTTACTTTAATTATATATTAAATTATTTAACAAAGTTACTTTTAGTATTATAATTTATAAATAATTAAACTTAAAAGCAAATTAAAACCTTAAAGGCAAAAAATTAGGCTAAAAAAGCTAAAAAATCAAGTTTTAAAAACTAGTTAATTATAAAAAGTAATTTACTAGCTTTTTAAAATTAAATTTATGTTTTATTAAATTAAAGGCTTAAAACTATAATTATTTAAGCATATTATAATAATTTTTTAGCAGGATATTTTAGTTTATAAAAAACTAAATTTTTAGTAAAACAAAAGTTTTTTTAGCTAAAAATAAAAGCTATAATAAAAATTTTTACTTATTTATGCCTTATATATTAACATACTATGGCACCTTAACACTAACCCTATAAAAAATTATCCACCTTACTAAAACTAAATTACCCTTTTTTTAAAATTAGTATAAATTTTATTATTAGCCTACCACCTACCGTGTACTAAAAATAACATATTAATATTATTTTTATAATAATAAACCATTATATAAAGTAATATTAATTTATCCTTATTTTAATATTAATCCAAGCCCATAAACTAGCTAAAGTTTTTTATTAAAATTAAATTTTAAATTATAGCTAGCCTAAAGGTATTATATTTAACTAAAATTTCTTATTTATAAGTAAATATTAAAAAAAGCTATAATTTTATTATAAAACCAAGTTATATTTATTAACTACTTTTCACCCTTAAACTAATAAATAAACCAAGCGGATTAACTAAGTTTTAAAATAATATTTATATTATTTTATTATAAAAAATTACCATACCTAGCCCACACTACTTAAAATAGTATAATTTACCTATAATAATACTAAAAACACTATTATTAAAATATTACTTTTTTAGGCTATATATAGCTAAAACCCGGAAATTATAGCATAGTTTAAGGTTAACCCTAAATAAATAAAGGTACTAGCTATATTAGCTAGGATTAAAAAACTTAAAAAAATTTAAGCTAAATATAAAAAAGACTAAAAAAAAAATATAAAATATTATTAAACCTACTATAATAAAGGCTAGAAAAATATAAAGTTTAAACTAAAATAACTTATTAAACTTAATACTAAAAATTTAAATTTAAAAGTACTAGTAAAACTTAAGCCTAAGTTTATTAATTTCTTTTAAGTACTAAATAAAATTAATTTTATAGTATATTAACTCCTACTCCCTAAGAAGTATTATTAAATATATAATATTTTTTATATTTTATTACTTAAGCCTTGGCATGGTAAAATTAATATAAAAGCTATGCCTAATTTAAAAAAAAATAAAAAATAAAAAATTAATAATATTATTAGCTATAACTTTATTAAAAATAAAAACTTATACCTAGTAAAATAAAAAAAATAGCCTTTAAAATATAATTAATAGGTTTTTATTAAAAATATAAACACACTAAATCTTATTTAAAAGTATAAAAAAAGGCAAGTATAACAAGATAATTATTTATTATTTAATTAAAAGTAAAAACAGGACCTAACTTTAAGTTAAAATACACTTAATATATTTAAATAAAAAAAACCCTAATAAAATACTATTTAAAAATTACTATTTTAGCCTTAAACTACAAGCAACTATAAAAAACTATAAACTTAAAAAATAATAAGCGCCAAAGTAAAAAAAAAAAAATAAAGTATTATTAAAAAAATAAGGCCCTAATATTACCAAGCTATTACCTGGCATAACTAAACTAAAAAATAATAAAAATAAATAACTAAGGCGCTAAAAAGGCACCAAAAATAAAATAAAATACTAACTTTAAAAAAACAAGAAAATAAAAAAACACCGCTACTAATACTAAATATATAATAAACCTGGCTAAATACCCTTAATAATAATAAAAAACTTTATTTTAATATAAGCAAGTCTAGTATTAAAATCTAGGGTATTAATAAAATAGGCCTGGCAGGCAAGCTTAACTTTTTTTTAAAATTAAAATTTAGTAATAAACTATTATATATAGCCTAAATTACTAGGAAAAAGGCAAAAATATAACTATAAAACTTTAGTATTATTTTTTATATTAGTAGCAAAAAAATTTATAAGCTAAATAATAAAAAGTAAGGCGTAATATAATAACACTTCCATGTAGTATTAAAGGTTTAACTTTTACTAATTTTTTTTTACCTTGCTTAAAAGGAAGAATTTTTTTTAATAAGCTTTTTTTATATTTTTAAAAGCTTTTAGTAATTAAATTATTATAAAGTAGGTTTAAAAAATAAATTCCTAGCCTTATTAATACTTTTTATTTTTTAAAAAAAGCTCTACCCCTTTATTATTAATCCGCGGGTAAAAAAAATAATAATATTTAATAAAAAGCTATAAATTATAGGCATCCCCTATTATTATTACTTTAACCTAAAAAACATAATAAATTAGCTATAAAATATAAAAAAAAAAATATTAAAAACTTACTGGCTTGCAAGTTTTATTATAATAAAAATAAGTCTTGTATAAAATTAATACAATAGTATTAAATTTATAACTAAACTAAAATAACATGTTACTATTATTTAAATTACTAGTTTTTAGTGCGGACTAAAAGCATATTAAGTATTATAATATTATTAAATAAATAGGCACATGTAATAAAACCTTGTAAATTTTACTAGCTTTTTTACCCTTTTTAGGCTTTTTTTTTTTTTTATTATTCGCGGCGCCCTTTTTTTACTTACCTTTTTTTTTTAAATTATTTAAAAAACCTTTATTATTCCCGTTGCCGTTTTTAATAATAATAGTAATAATTTTTAGTAAAAAAGGAAAATAAATTTTAAACCTTATTATAGGCGCCATAAGATTAAATAGCTAGTAAAAAAATAAAAAAACAAGATATTAAACTTTAAAAAATAAAATAGGAAAACTAAAAAAATAAAATAAAAAAATTAAAAAAGTTAAAAAAAAAAAAAAAAACCAGGAAGTAAATAAAAATTTATTTTTTTATATTTAACTACCTGCATAACACTAATAATATAATATTATAATAACTATATTAACCTTTTTATTATTTATAAAACACTGCTTATTTATAATTTATTAATACTTAAATTAATAAAAAGTAACTTAAAACTTTTATTATTTACTAAAATAGCTACCTTAGCCACTAAAAGCAAAGCTATTTAAAAATAAAACACTAATAAAAAAATATTATTTTAAGCCTTAAAATAACCCCGCATTTAATAATAAACTATTTTAAATAAAAAAATTAAATAATTAAACGCAAAACCAAAGCAAAATAATAGTAAAACATGTTTATTATAAAAATTAAAGCTATTTAAAAATTAGGATAATCTTAATTAAAAAAGGGCTAAGTTATTACACCCACGGGTGCCAAGCCCTAATAAAATAAAAAAACTAATAAAATAAAAATCATAATAATATTAACCTAACACGCAATAATAATATTACCACCATTTTAATAATATATTTAAGGCCAACGCCCTAGTAAAAAATAGTTAGCCAAGAGTTAGTCTTTATATATTCTAGGCCTTAAGATTTAATATTAATCCCCTATTAAATAGCCTCTTAGTACTTTGTTTTGTACCTGGTTAGCCTACTTAAGGTTTTCACATTTACAGTGCCCTAAAAAAATTAATAATTTATTTTTTTTTTAATACCTTGCTTTAGGTTCTTGTAATATATTTTTATAGTATTAATATTTTTAAGTTATAATAAAAAAGGGCTATCTTGCCTTTTAAATATAGCCTATAAATTTTTTTTTAATAGCCACTTTTTTTTAATATAGGTAATTATATTTTGGTTCCCTCCGCAAGCAGTAATTACTTTTTAAATTAACTTTAGGTATTTAGCTTTAATTTTTTAATATTTAAGGGCTGTTATAAGGTTTTAGTAAATTTTTTTATTTTTTTTTTTTACCTAAAGAGTGCTATTTAAGTTAGATTTTCTTGCTTTTTATAAAAAAAAAAAAAAATTTTTACTAAAATATTAAAGTATAGTATTACCGCAGTGTACCTGGCAAAGTAAATATAAAACTTTTTTTTTAATTTAGTAAGTGCCTTTTAAATAACTACTTGCTTGCTAGTAAAGTTATTAGTAATAATATAGCATGGGTTTTAATTTAAATACTAGCTTTTAATAATTTAAAGGCCCCCTTTTATTATATTATTATTTTAATTACTATGTAGCATAAAGGTAATAAAAATATAAGTTTTTTACTTATTTTAAACTATAACTATTATTAAATACCACTTTAACTTATTAGTATTATAAATTAAGTTTATTAAAAAGATAATTCCCTGTTTTCCTAGTAAATTAAGGCTATATTTTTTTATAAAAATAATTCCCCTATGCTTTTTAGATTTATATACTAAAGCAAAGTAATATTTTTACTTTTTAAGTATTTTAGTAAGCTTTTCCAGCTACTTTAATACTACTAATTTAGTATAAGTTTTTTATATATTAACTTAAATATATTTTATTACTATAATAGCGTTGCAAATATTATTAGTAATTATTTAAGCGCCTTTAACAAGCTTAAAGGCTTTAAGATTTTTATTTACAGGCTGGTTAAAGGTATCTAAAACTTTGTAAGCTTTATATCCCGTTTAGTACTAAATTATAGCTATTTTTTAAAGGCCTAAACTAAGCTTTTTAATATTATTAATATTATAGCTAATATAGCTATTATAAGAGCTTTGCTTAATAAGAATTATATTTAAATTAACTATATTTAGCTATTTAATAATTTAAATTTTGCATGGGTAGGTAACTAGCTTTTAATTAGGCTTATTTTATTAATAATTCTTGCTTTTAATTAAAGGTTTTTAGGCTTTTTTACTTAAAAAATAATATTTATAGTATATTTATATTTTACTAGTTTTAGTAGGCTTTTTTTTCTTGTTAAAAATAAAGAGATGGTTAACCTAGGGCTAGAAAATATTAAATTTAGCCTTTATTAAGGTAAATCCTTTTTTAATAGTATTATAAAAACGCTGGCGGAGCTTATCTAGATTAGGGGGGAGGTTAAAAAAAGTAAAAGTAAATATTTTAAATAGTAAAAATAGTATAAAAGTATTAAAAAAAGAGTTTTAAATAGCTTTAATTTTTTAAATAAATAGTGGTTTTTTTTTCGCGTGCCATGTTTTAAGGGGCTTAAAATTATATAGTACTTGCTATATAAAATAAAGCCCTATTTTATAAACACGTCCCCTAAGTAAACCTTACATGCTACTTTATTTATAATTAAGCTCCTAATTTTACAAGCTTGCAGCGCTATAAAAATATAATAAAAATTTAAATAAAGTAAAAATATTAAAAGCGCGGGGTTAGGTTATTTTATATAAGCTTTTTTAATATTTAAATTTATAAAGTTTTAGAGTTATTTACTATTTTAATAAATAGTTAATATTTAATAATAAAATATATATTTAAATATAATGGTGCTTAACTCTAGAACTTTTTTAGTAAATTTATAAAGTTTAAATTTTGCTAAATTAGCGCAAATACTGCTTTTTAATTAGCCAAGGCTGGTTTAACCACCCCCTGTAATTATTTATTTTTAACTTTTTTTTTTTAAGAACCTTATAAGTTCTATAGGTACATTAATTTTTATGTAATCTCTTATACAGTATAATGTACTAGTATAACTTAGCAAGTTTACTATAAGTTTTAACACTAGGTCAGGCGTGGGGGAGGCTAACATAGCAAGGCCAGCGTATAGTTTTAAATTGTATAAGAACTACCATACAAACTGGAACGTATTAAATACTGACCGATGGGTGGGGCCCCCCTCTGTGGACCGTCGGTAGAACAAGTAGATCGCTCCCAGGGACCTAGAAAGAGACCATGGTACCTCTGGTAGTCTTGGAAGTTGGTAGTCTAGGAGCTAGGAATGGATGCTGTGGAGTAATCAATTTAACAAACCTCAGAGGAAGCGTTTGGGTTGAGACCGGTATACACCGGCGTGACCTCGGGAAATCATTGCCTTGGGTGGAAGCAATTTTCATCTGCTTTTCATGCGAGAATTTATTGACTCTGGGGTTTCTGAGCTCGTAGTCAACCGCTGAAGCCTACCCAGGTACTGTCAGTGACCAGGTGGCAGCCACACTACGCGGAATGCCGCACTGAGGCCCGGGCTCATTTCAGGGTCCGGTAGGGTCCGTACTCCGTAGGGCTAGAGTCTGGGAACCGTAATCCGCACTAGTAGCTTAGTCTCCGAGACTATTGCGTTGTATACACTGGTTTGAAGAACGGGGCCGCAGGTCGGGCGAGAAAGCCGTCCGAGGACGCTGCGTTTGGGTTGAGAAATAATAGTCACGCAACCTCTGCGCGAATTCGCTTGCACTAGATTCGAAATTGCTAAATGCCAATTGGACGCTCCACTTCATGGTTTGTATACTCGCTGTATGGATTTATTTTTTGCGCAAATGACACCTTGGAAGGCTTGTATGCCGTTTCTGGGATGCTCCGAATATTCATTTACCAGCAGTCGCCGGTAATACACACTAAACTCTCCCCATGAATGGTGATCTTGCCGATTACCCGGTGAGGCTAAACAAAAAAAAAGAAAGCCATCGCCTCCGCGTCGCAAGGTTTTCCATAGACTATGTAGTTGACTTCTTTGTGGAATACTGCCGGGATTCATCCAGCACCATAGTTCTAAGGTGCTGCGAGGTGGACCTTTCCTGTCCTGATTCATGAGTGAGCAGCAACGGATTCTGAACTTCTGAATATCTAGTTAACAACACAGGTGCGCATCACCAACAGTCAGGGCAAAGGGATAAGCTGCTACATACGCGGTCCAGTTATATAGGCAATAATACCATATCCATTGCTACTGCAGTCCACAGCAACATGCACTGATTGTGCTGTGGTAGTCAGTGCTACACCAAGCAATGACTAAGAGGCCGGCTGCTCAAGCAAAACCGTTCCTTCTAGGTGCGGGCCTCCTGTGCTAGTGCGTCTCCTATGGAAGTGGGGAATACTCTATACTAGTTTCCAGCTCAAGGATGACAATTACCACCACGGTCAAGGAGGAGTTGTCGCCTCGTCCAAGGAGGCCTTGGTGGTCACATTGATTCTAAACCAGTGGAGTGGCTCCTCGCTACTGAAAAAGCCCAGCAAACGCAACCTTTATCAATTGCTGCGTTCTTCTCCATCCTCGGTCTTGAACGTTTTTCTCGCACTATTCGCGTTGCGTCAAGACAGCGATGCTGTTGGGATTCCTCGTAAAGTCTGTCCTTGTAGGACTTGCCCTTGGGTCTCAACTGCATTCACATCATGCCCATCACCACCACCACCACCTTCAAAAACACCATTCCACACAAGAGGCAGTCGCAGACCTCGTCGAAACACCTGGTGCAGCGCATTCCGCCGGAGATCTCAATCGTGTAATCCCTCGAGCCATCTTAGAGGAGAATAGGGGAGTTTTCGCGCATTTCATGGTAAGCATAAGCACTTTTCGACCTATTCACGCAACTTCCAATTCTTACCAAGCTCAGGTCGAGAATGCTCGTACGTGGTTTGCCGATACATGGGAGGTTGACATCAGCTTGGCCAAAGCTGCGCATTTGGACGCCTTTGCCCTGAACTTCGCGGCGTCTCTTACAGACCTGCGGCCTTTGCAAACGGCCTTTGCCGTGGCGGAAAAACTGGGGTTCAGCCTCTTTTTCTCCTTCGACTATGCTGGCGCTGGCCCCTTTGAGAAAGACGTCGTGATAGACATCATTGGCCAATTCCAGTCGTCGCCGGCTTATTATACATACAAAGGGAAACCGCTGGTCTCGACGTTCGAGGGTCCCGGGAACGCTGCAGACTGGAAGGACATCAAAGCCAAGACCAACTGCTTTTTCATTCCGTCCTGGTCGTCCCTTGGTGCAAAGGAGGCGCTCAAGCTGGGCACGCCGGATGGGCTCTTCAGTTGGGCGGCCTGGCCGTGGGGGAATCAGGACATGGATACTTACGTTGACGCGTCCTATCTTGATTATCTGGATCAGGCTGGGGGCAAGGCGTATATGATGCCCGTCTCCCCGTGGTTCTACACCAATCTTCCGGGTTACGATAAGAATTGGATATGGCGAGGTGAGCTCGATCAGAAAGAAATAGTACAGAACGAACGGGATGCTGACGAGTGTGGTAGGTGACGACCTCTGGCGAGACCGCTGGGAAGAGGTTATGGTAGTGCAGCCTGATTTCGTTCAGATCATCAGCTGGAATGACTACGGGGAGTCGCATTACATCGGCCCGTTACACGACATTGACAACTACGAGGCATTCAGCGTGGGCAAGGCGCCCTTCAACTATGCCAAGGGCATGAAGCATGATGGGTGGAGGCTCTTCCTACCCTACTACATCGACACCTACAAATATGGGAGGGCATCCATTTCGCATGAAGGCGTGGTGGGCTGGTATCGCCCGAATCCTGCTGCTGCGTGCGATGATGGCGGTACCACAGGGAATACCGCCAGCCAACTGCAATATGAGTTCCAGCCAACAGAGGTTGCGCAGGACAAGATCTTCTATTCAGCCCTGCTAACCTCCTTGGCCACGGTCACCGTCACTGTTGGCGGCGTGTCTATTCCTGCCACCTGGCAAGATATCCCAGACGGCGGCGTGGGGGTCTATCATGGCAGCGTTGGATATGGTGCAGGTTTCTATGGGGAGGTGAAGATTGCCATTTCTCGCTCTGGAAGCACCATTGCCGAATTTACTAGTCCTCCGATTACCACAAGCTGCCCTGAGGGCTACACCAACTGGAATGCTGTGGTCGGCGGTGCTTCGGGCCCCAGTATCTCTGCTCTCTCCCCGAAACTCGCAATCAGCGATCAGACTTGCATCGAGGGCACCGCACCGGGTAACTTCCAGGGTCTATGCGAGTTTACCTGCAAGTATGGGTACTGCCCTATTGGAGCTTGTGTATGCACTAAATTGGGCGCACCCAGAGTCAAGCCCAAGGCCACTGGGAATAAAGGATACCCCATTGCAGGTGAAGGATCCAGCTATATCGGTCTCTGCAACTTTGCGTGCAACTACGGATACTGTCCACCGGAGGCCTGTGGCGGAGTCGAGGTTGCCCTCACAGAGCCAACCGTCTCGCCTTTCCTACCGTCCGCGTGCACTTCAGGCGCAGGCCAGGGTGATCTGGTGGGACTTTGCTCGTACGCCTGCAACTACGGATTCTGTCCGATCCACGCATGCACCTGCACAAGCACCGGCGCCCTCAATCAGCCGCCCGCTGCCAACACCACGTTTACAGCGGTTTACAAGGGCGACGGTGATGACGGCGGCCTGTGCAAATTTGCCTGCCAGCGCGGGTACTGTCCCGATTCCTGCGCCAGCACGGAAGGCGAAATCCTAGTCTGCTCCGATGACGACGACGACATCGAGCCAGGGTGTGAGGACAACTCCCCACCACCCTGCGATCTCAGCCGGACCTTCACTTCCCTGGACGCCCTCGCAGCAGCCAAGGACATCCCCGACGTCTGCATATCCATGTACACGATGCAGGTCCTCATGGACATGCTGGACACCGCGCTCGCAAACTACACGGACGTGAACAACGGCTACGACGAGAAATTCGACTACTACGTCAAATACCTGCGCGACATGGTGCCCGGCGCAATCAACACGGTCATTGCCGACCACGGCAAATACGTCCAATGCGCCGAGTTGACGAACGACGGGTTCAAGGATCCGGAGCCGTGCTTTATCTACCTTACCAGCGACGTATGGACAGTCAAGTACACCTTTGTCAACGAAACCGGGTTCTACGACGAGCTGCAGGCGCAATACGGGATCCAACGCGACTGGGTGGAGGTCTCGGACGTTGTGAATAAGGACGATCACGATTGCAGGCCGAACTTTGGAAAAGCCGACAGCGTTCAGTGCCACCACATCAACCAGAAGGACAAGGATATCCCACATATGAACGCCAGCTTCGTGGTCCCCAACCCCAAGGACTCCATTGCAGGGGCACTGCCGCGGTTCCGAGATCTACAGCTTGATGTTGCCGCGACGTGGGGCGACCTTTCGTTCTTCCTGTGGGAGGGCAACGACACCGATGCTGTCGAGGCTCTTTCCACGCCCATCTTCATGCTCATGCAATCCGTCGACAGCATGGCGCAGATCAAGGCGATTGGCGAGAAGGAGAAGGAGAAGGAGGAGGAGGAGCGAAGGAACTTCATCCTCATGATCATCTCCGCCGTCCTGCTCGTTCTCCCCTTTGCCGGCGAGATTGTCGGCACTGTCACGGGGATCGGCTGGGTTGCGGATGCGGCCTTGTTGGCAGACGTGTCGGCGAACCTGGCTTTGGCGGGCTATGACATCGTGAAGGATCCAAAGTCGGCGCCGATGGAACTGCTCAATATCCTGTTTGCAGGGGGTGGGCGCACGGCGGCGAACTTTGGCAGGGCAGCGAGTGTGCGGCGTGGGATCAAGGCCGGCGATCTGGCCAAGTTTGGAGATGTGTTCAAACTGAATGATGATCTGGTCCAGAAGTTGATCAAAAAGGTCTGTTAGTAGCCGGCTTGGTTCACCAGGGGGTAGTTATAGTCATTGCTATGCACTCATCTTTGAACTTGTCACTCTGTAGTTGAAGACAAAATGATATATCTCATCCACTTTCTTTACAGAGCGACGTTGGTTATGACCGAGAGATGTGGGATAGCTCTATATGTCGAGACTATAGCCCACTGGTCAGTGACATGGAGCAATGTTACCTACAGGTAGGTAGAAAACAAAATAATGGTAAGCCATGCCTAACAATGTTAAACATACCTTGTACCGGGCTTTCGTAGCACATCTACCCAGACCTGTGGTGGAATGTGATACCTCCCTGTACTACAACTAAACCCTAACCTTTCGCACATAGGCAGTGCCTCAGGCCCCTTGGCCTGAAATGCAGTTGAAGATCTGTTCTCGCGCTCCGCCCCTCAAGGCGACTGCTACAACTACATTAATTTTTCAATGCCTCCCGTTATAGCATTGAACTGTGACCGTTCTACCTTCCGTTCTTTGCCCATAGAAGCGATTGTAGGAGCTCTCCAAGCACATACGACCATAGGGTGTGGAGAACAGGGCTTCCCGTCCGCTCAGCCGTACTTAACCCACACGCCGGCTGGTTAATAGTATGGTGGGTGACCACATGCGAATCCCAGCTGTTGTATGTTTTTTTTGCGAGCGAACCAAGCCTTTTTAGAAGGTGATGGTGGTCTGTTAAGGGCCTATGTGCGTCCTTTGCTGGCAACCAAATCTGAGAACAAGGGAAACATGCCGAAATCCATATGAGCAGGAATATGCAGGTGTGCACCCAGATATAAGTATAAGCCAAGTCAGGTCTATATATACGAAGCTTCGTCCAGTCTTGCTTAACCAATGCCTGAGCCATAACTACTCACGCAGAGGCCAACTCGCAGGCCAGGATTTCCCTCGTCACGCGATAAGCGTCCTCAAAAGCCCCAGAGATAAACCCGCGCCAGCCATCCGCAAAGTCCGATCCACAGAAATAAACCCTCCCATGCGGCTTCCGTATCTCGCTGTGGTACTTGTTCAGAAACCCGGGTTTCCGCACTGGCATCACACCACCTGCGTAGGGGTCCGCCGACCAGAGATGTGCGTAGACGGAGTTAACCTGGATCCCATCAGGCCGCAGCGACGCGATCAGGCGGAGATTGTCGACGCATGTGTTGAATTGCTGGCCCGGGTGCACGAGCAGTGTGAGGAGGGACTCACCCCCAGCCATCCCGTCGATGAAGCCGCTGGCGTACGGCATATCGCCGCCTTCGCAGGAGATGTTGAATCCGTTTTTGAACTCGGTGGATGTGTAGACAAGCAGCTTGTCGGTTGTAGCGGGGGTTGAGCCCTGCGAGAAAGCTTCCTGGCGGGGTCAAAAGCCACAGACCTCGATTTCAGCACATTCACGGGGATGGTGGAGATCACGGCCTTGGAACGATACTGCTCGCCGCTCTTGAGGGTCACCGTGACGGGGTGGTCTTCTCCCTCCGCTTGAGCGATTGCTTGCACGGGGGAGTTCAAGATCCGGTGGCCCTTGAAATCGTTAAGGATGACAAGGGCAAACCCCGTGGTGCCCGCTGCAATCTTGTACCTCATTGTCGCAGTCTCACTCATGGCCGGGTCGTAATTGCAGAGGGCGTGTGTGTGGAGGGCTTCGCCAAACGAGCAGATCTCAGGGGCGGTCCCGTTGAACGAAGCGACGTGGGCGCGTAGCATCGCCCGTTGCTCCTCGTCCAGACCCTCGATCTGATCCACCCGATCGCTGAGGCTCAGTTGGTCGATGTGCAGGTACGCCGGGTTATGCCTGATGCTGGACGCCATGTTAAAGGGGAATGGTATCACACTTCGCCCTCCTTCTCCGTCAACATCAAAGAATTTCGCCATCAAGGCCTCCATCTGCTCCATCATCGCGGCGCCCTCGACTGGGCTGTGTACCACCACTGGCTCATTCCGCCATGGCTTCTCAGCGCACTCGCAGTTTTCAGGAAACGCGACGGTCTCCTTGAAATCGTCGAGGCCGTATCTCTGCAGCTCGCTGAATACATGGGGCTGCTGCCAGTGGACCCAAGCGCCCCCGATTTCGACTTCGGAGGTTTTATTCGTCTGCGCCGTCCAGCAGCGGCCGCCAATGCGATCGCGGGCTTCGACGAGAAGCACCCTTTTGCCCCTGGATTCGAGGTCGCGAGCGGCAGTCAGACCGGCGAAACCGGCACCGATGACGATCGCATCGTACGAGGGCGAGAGATCGTCCTTGGGGGTTGACGGCATAACGGCTGCAGTGGACAGACCTGATCGCCAGATCAAATGTTAGCCAGTGGAATAGGTACGAGGTCTTTGAGGATCTATGTACCGTACTGGAAGCCATCTTCGGCGGACCAGGCAAACCCTTCTTGAGACTTGGCCATGATACTCACGCAGTTCTGCTCTGCTGTGGGAATTCTAGGAGAGCATAGAGTAATAAGGAAGGAAAACAAAAATCAAAAATCAAAAGATTGACGTTTAATACCCATCAAGGCTCGGGATCCACGGAGTGCGCGCGGGTTCCGCGGGATCCTAAAGCAGTAGGAAAGAAGGCATTTGATCAACAACCGTGAACAAAATCGATTAAGTAGCATGGGCATGTCCACTACCACTGAATCTCAAAAAAGTCCGAGATACCGAGAGCCCGAAGGGAATGCCGCCGGGACCGGGGTGACCTTGTGGCTTCCAGGGTTGGCTTAGGGCTAGTTGTCCTATGCCTCCTTTTGCACTTTGGCTGCCTGAACAGTCTGCTTCCTCCTGGCGTGTCTTATCATACGGTAGAGCAAGTTAGGGTACTATTCCAGCAAGGAAAAAATTCATTCCGCACGCTATCCACTCAAAGAAAAAGCTCCTGTCTGCCAACTCCATCACCAAACCAACCCCTCACTCCTCCCCCCACACGCCAACGCCGCACAAATCTCCTCATCCTTATCACTCTTCTCCACGTCCGCCGTGGTAAGCCTATGCTTCGCAGGCCAAATCTCCTTGCCCGCCTCCTTCTCCCTCTCAAAGTGCTCCGTAATCACCTCGCGCACCGTACTCTGGAAGAACAGCGGCGCCTTCTCGAACTTTGGATGCAGCTGGCCTGATGTGAAGACGCCGCGCTCGAGGTTCCGCTGCGTGTTGACGCAGAGGACTTTGTCTTCGCCCATTACGCGCGCGTACATGTCGCTGATCAGTCTGAAGTCGGACTCGGCGGAGTGTCGGTTTCGGTAGACCTCGTAGGCCATTTTGCTGCTGTCTGGTCCGCGGGGGAGGAACTTCTGGACCATTATGAAGTGGGGGCTGGATTTGTTAACATCGTAGTCTTGAAGGGGAAGATATGGGATGCTGGGTGGAGGCTTACGAGATAACCATGGCCGACATGGGGAAGTAATACGTGCTAGCAGTATACAGACCCTTTTGAATCTGTTCTTCGTTCGGATCGCAGTGGTGCTGGATATGTCCGTCTTTCGTGTCGCTGTCGAAGGAGTCCAGGTTGAGGAAGTTGGGGATATCAGAATGCGTCGTCGGACAGTGGTAGCACTCGTTGAAGTTATCGGCCAGGATCTTCCAGTTATACTGCCCGTCCAGCTCATACGTGTGGTCAAGGTCGTAGTCCTCAAACTTAAAGCCGAGCTTCTGGTATCGCTCTTGTGTGTCCACGTCCTTGAAGTGCTCTTCCCACGGCACCTCGGGGACCTCCTTTGCGTCGAGATTCACCCAGATGAACCCGTTGACGTCGACCTTGACATGGATCGGCAGGAGACCGTTGCTCTCTTTGTCGAAGTCCAGCCCCTGGTAGCCTGTTGCTTTGGCAAGCTTGCCGTTTAGGCCATATGACCAGCCGTGGTAGCGGCAGGCGAGGATCTTTGCGTTTCCGCAGCCCTCCTTCTCGACGACGGGATAGGCGCGGTGGCGGCAGATGTTGTGGAATGCGTTGATGTTGCCGGTGCGGTCTCGGATGATGATGATGTCAAAGCCGGCAAGTTCGTAGCGCAGCCAGTCGCCTGCTTCTTTGACCCGTGAGCTATGGGTCATGAACAGCCAGCGTTTGGAGAAGATGGCGCGGCGCTCCAGCTCGTACATCTCGGGCGATGTGTACCATGATGCTGGCAGGGCACGGATGGGCTGTTGTTTGGCTTCTGGCTTGGGGGCGTTGCTGCCGAAGCCGAAGTAGTGTAGGACTCCTGATGACATGGTGAATATATAACTTCAAGAAGACAAGAGGTATGTTTGCTAGGACGGGAATTTGAAGGAGGTCATGGCCTCTTTCTTATACTCCCGTCCTGTTGATATCAGGCGCATCTCCACCTACTCAGACTGGGTCAATCTCGGGATCATCATCCGAAATCAGCACAAAGTGATTGGATGCCAGTCCACCAAGCAAAACTGCAGATTTGTGGCAGCAGAAAGCAGTGGGTAGAGTTGCTTGGGCACTCTGTTGACACGTCGGTAACCCCGAAGACTGCATTGCTTGCTGGTCGTGCGCCAGCCACATGCCCTATCTCGGGTTCCATTCCCGACGCCCCCCCCCCATGCACAGGCGAGGCGCCTTGCCACAAACAGAATGACCTCAGGAGAGCATTATAGCCTATGAGCATCCTGCAACAGGGGAAAAAGGGTTCAGAATGGCCCACAAGGTGCATTAGGCTGGCAACTGAGCTCCCGATCAGAGTGCTGGTGCTCGGGTGAACCGAGGCGTAGAGATCCACTCATTGCTTTGTGTACCGACAAATACCGGAATCGAATTGATATCGAATTGTTATAATTGGCTGCCAACCATCTGAATACATCTCTACTCCAACTTCTCTCCACTGACCCCGCAACTGCTGCCCCCTTTGGCAGCTGCAGCCGATGCACTCCGCACAGATCGGCTCGGCTCGGGACGGTTCCTTATATCTATTCTCTAATGACCCAGTCGACCCGGGAGGGCCGAGACACAACGTCTCCAAGACCAGACCACAATGCAACCTATCCCCCGATCAGAGACACGGAAGACCCGAAGGGCTGCCATTGCGTAAGTATTGAGCCATTGTTTTTTTCATGTCCATACTCCGGGCTCTGATGACGATGCCACGTCGGCAGGTGTGCCGCTTGCCGCCACAGCAAGATCAAGTGCTCCGGTGACGAGCCTTGCCTCAATTGCCGGCGCCGATCGCTGGATTGTCAGTATACCGAGGGGAACAGTAAGGTCTTGGTCGATGAGCAGTAGGCCACTTTACGCTTCTGGATGGGAAGTGCGCTGAAACAGCACTAGATACCTGCATTACCTGCAGCGGCAGGCATACAACTGGCAACGGGCCACCGGCGTCAAGCGTCCTCGCGATGAATGCTTCCAATTTGAGAATGATGTAGACCGTGCGAAGCCTCCGACGCCTAGACCAACCCCAGGCACGCCTGCGAACGACCTATCGTGCAGTATCTGGACGAGTCCGTTTACTCTCCCGACGACTGTCCTCAAGGATACCCATCAGGAGCAGCGGAAATGGAGTCAGTCATTCTGCACACCTTTCTTGGTTTTTTTTCCCTAACAAGTCACAGTCTGGCTGGCGCCCTCATCGCCATGGTCTCTCACGCGGCGCCTCATCGTCATGATGGCCGACAAGTTCGACCATGACTCTGCCCACAATCTCCCGCAGCTGTATCTGGACGGCGACATCTACCCCGTCGCCTGGAACAGCATCACACCTCTGCCTCTAGGCCAAGGCCCCGTCGACACGGGCGACCTCCCCTCGCTCGACTACGCCCTGTATCTCTTCAACATCGTCCGATTCCGCCTAGGACAAGGCTACCGATTCTTCGAGTCCGATCTTTTTACAGCCCGGATGAACCGCTTCTACCAAACCCGGCCAAGCGAGGCAGCCGCCGAGCCCCGGTTCTGGTTCGTCCAGTTCCTTATGGTCCTAGCGCTGGGGAACGCGTTTCTCGCCAGGCCGCGCAGCCAGAAGGATCCGCCGGGCTCGAAGTACTTTGCGCGCGCTATGGCTGCTATGCCGCCGTTTACGTCGACGGGGAAGGATAGCTTACTGGCTATTGAGGCGTTGGCGCTTGTTAGTTTGTACTTGTATGCTATTGACCACAGAGAGGCGGCGCATGTCCATGTAAGCTACCTACCTATAGCAAAATCCTATAACCGGCACTATTAACGATAATTCCGCGGGCAACAGATCGGCCAAGCAATCAGGATAGCTCAACTCGAAGGGATGCACACGCAGCTCCCGGAAGAAGTCCTCGGGGCTGCAACGGTTGCTCGGTGCCGAAATCTCTGGTGGTCACTGTATATACTCGACCGTCACCTTTCGCCGTCGCTGGGTCTCCCGCTTACAACGCGGGACAGCGACATCACGACGCTGATTGACCCGCCGGACGAGGAACAGCACGACCGCACGTTCAGTTTGCAGGTGCGGATCACACGGATGCTTTCTTTTATCGTTAGCAGTAAGCTGGTCTTTATCATGAACGTGCTATTGTTTGGTGTCTAACATGTACAAGCAATATACGAAACGGAGAAAACCCAGCTCGGCACCTTCCTTGAAATCACCCGGAGTATCCTAGAAACGATGGCCAAATACGCGGAGGAAATCGAAAGGATGCTTGATCCGCTTACGCAAGGTCGAGGGGTTAGTGTGCCTGAAGAGTCACGGCATACGATCCTGCTGTATCACCAGGTACGTTGATTCCGAGTGCTGGTGTACCGTGCCTACGTACCTATCTAAGCTCCTATGGCTGTGCCCTAACTCATCCGACCGTAGTGCGTCATCGTCGCGACCCGCCCCCTCCTCCTCTCCGTCCTGAAAGAGCGGCTCGAAAAGCTCGGCAGAGCAGAAGAGAACTGGCAGAAGTTCCTCGCCCTACCCAAATCCCTAATCGCGACTGGGATAAAATCCGCCGAGAAAACGCTGCAGATACTGGGCGATGAGAATGGATTACTGGGTAAGTCAACGGGCCCGCATCACTTAGCTGTTGAGGAATAAAATGAGCTCTGTCCTAATTGTACGGACGGAACAGAAACATTCCTCGCCTTCGACCTTGAACTGACATACGCCGCGGCGCTGCATCTCACCATGGCGAATGCATTGTTCCCCCCTCCACCCGAGCACCGCATGCTCTACAGCCAGAAGGCCCATGGCATCCTGAACGAGCTCATTCTGTACGGCAACCGTGTAGCGGAAGCACGGCAACGCGAGCTCAGCCGAGTCGAGGACCTCTTCCAGCAGTTCTCGCGGCAGGTTGAGGAGCAGGGTCTTCGGCAGTTGACGCTCTCTGAGGCTGTGCCAGTGCCGCCTGTTTCTGCGGCTGCTGCGGGTGGTTTGAATGGCAATAACGTCTCGCAGGTACCCCGTACTCTGGAAGACAGAACCATTGGAGAACCACGGCTAGAGTCAGAGCCAGAGGCGGGGGTTCTCCTGGAGACCGAGAAAATCCCGCACATCAATCTCCAAAGCAATTCGCCGTTGCAGGGGCCAGAGGATTTGGGGACAGCTGTCAACACAGTCGGGTTCGACAGTTTTGGCATATCGTCGGATGAGTTTCTTTCTATTGTTGATCAGATTGCGAACCCTGGGCTGGGTTATGGGGAGCTGGATATTCGGCCGGAGTGGTTGGCTGCGGCGGGGGAGGTTTGGTCTGTGGGTGAGACTTTCTAGTAATAAGGTCAAACGATGATATAAAATTGCGAGAGACGATTAAACGTGTACTATCAGTACCTATACCCATATATCCATCAACAGCACCCAGGCTGGATAAATGTCCTGGATTTCGTTGTAGCATTTCAATGTTCAGGGACCTATGGAATGAGCCCTAACCACCATACCTAGATTCATATATCCCGTCATGCCCAATCACCAATGCAGGAAGACCATAAAGCAGCCCATCCAAGCCCAGGACTACACCGAGCCCGAATTATCCGCACACGAAAACGCCCGCCTCCCCCCCTTAGTCGCATAACTCTCCATAATCGCAACAACACACCCATACGTCCCAGCAACAGTCAAAAAGCATCCTACAGCCACCACAAATCCCGCCCAAAACACCTTAACACACCAGAACCCGCCCCGTACCCTCTTTTCCTTCCCCCAGTTATCAAACAGCCACATACACCCCATCGGCTGGAAACACATCAGCGTCCCTAGCAACGCGCCGATCAGCGAGACAAGCGAGTCAAAGACGGGGATGGTGTTCGCGATGATAAATGCGACTATTGTGATTGAGAGCGTGCACGATAGCCAGGTGATCCAGTGTGTTGGCGTGTTTGCGGTCAGATGGGGCGTGCCGCGGAGGAGGCTGATGAAGATGAATTTCGCGGGAATCTATACCTCACATTGTCAGCCCACATACACCTTTCTTTTCACGTCCGTCATGTAGTATAATGGGGTAGGTAGGGGGTCCTACATGCGAACAAATCGTCGTCGTAACAACCAACCCCGGCATCGCAATCCCATAACAAACCTGCTTGATCAACTGCCCCGCCGACCCCAGCGCCGGACTCGCGACATACGAGCCACAGAAGTAATACACCACGCAGCCAACGGCAATATACACGGCCGTGACGGAGCCCTGGCAGATCAAGAGCGCCCGGGTATACTGTCTTGGCTCGCGCATTTCGGAGACGATGGCGAAGAAGCCGGGGGTGCCGGAGAACGCGAAGACTAGGTTTGAGACCGCGGTGATGCCCGATGGGAAGGAGGGGTGGCCGATGAGTTGGTAGTCTGGGCTCCAGGGGGTTGGTGCTGCTGCGGGTTGGGATTGCAGGCCGACGGCTATGCTGACGATTATCACTGTGGGAGAGGTTAGGTACGGTACGCTTTAGCACGGGGGGGTTATTGTTCGGTCCATGGGTGGGTATGTGGGTATGGTACCAGCAGTAAGAATACTCGGAAGCCCGATCCAGGCAAACCAAGTGATCTTCCCCAGGGTGCGGACACTGCTACACGCACACCCGATGACGGCTGCAACGGCCGTAAACACCGCGGTGCAAGTCCCATGGCTTGAGACGGCATTTAGCCCGATTGAGATGCCCAGGATGCCGGAGCCAACGACGAATATCCAATCTGGAGCGGCCGTTAGCGAAATCATCCAACATTTAGTAAGGTGGGAAATATGTCGAGCAAGGTATACAAAGACAAAAGACCGCAGCCAGAATCACCCGTCCAATGGCCCCAAACAACAACCCCCCAACGTCATCAATACTGTACACCTCGGGATGATTCAGCTTGAACGTCCCAATCACGTAGTTGGACCAGGTGATTATGCACGCAATCCCGACCATGCACAGGACCCCAGGCACAATCCCCAGCGTGTCGAAGGCCGTTGGGATCGCAAGCACGCCAAGCCCGATCTGGGTCTTCATCATGAGGATCACTGTTCCTACCAGGCCGAGCTGGGTGAGGTTAGTACAAGTCATGCCCGAGCAACTGACAAGGAACCTCTCTCCAAGTCCAGAGAGACGAGGCATACATTACGGTAGTTAGGTCCGTCCTCGGTTATCTCGCCAAAGACGACATCGTGGCTTGGAGGTTGCTGAGAGTGTACAGAGCCTGCTTTGGCTTTGTCTCGTTCCTGGTGGTGTGGTTGCTCGGCGATATCCATGTTGGTAGGGGGTAAAGAAGACTGGAGATGTGGTAGGTTGGGACTCGGACACCGCGACTTCCCCATACATTTTTATTCTACTGCTACATTCCATATAGCCAATCAGTTTCCACACAATAAACCCCTCATTATGCACGTCGGATCTCCCTGGCCAGGGCAAGAGATGCGAGGGCAATTGGAGGTATAGCTACGGTATCAATCTCGCGAGCTTTGAGGATATCGGAAGGGGTCCCGTAGTCATTTTCTTAGCTTAGTACATAGACCACGCGATTGGACATGGGAGCTTCATACCCCTCATTCTCCGATATCATATATCTATATCCATCGTCATGACCGGTAGCGTTTCCGCAGCGGGACGATAACATGCGGGGGGTTCAGCGTCGAACTGATATGCATGCGAGCGGATTCGGATTCCAGATCTGGTGATTGATACCGGCAGAGCATGATTTTGAAAGATCTGATAGTACGGAGTACGATAGGCATAGCCGAGAAACGTACCCTAGACATCTGAATTGAGTATGGTACTTGACAACACTGGAAGACAAGCATATATTTTGTCCCATGCTTAACACGAGATACTCTGATATCTAGCCTAGAACAAAAGTTATAAGCCCTCAAAAGTAACTAGCAACAGCCTCCCCCATAACATCCATCCGTGGAGTAATCCCCAACCCCGGCAGCACAGGCGCCTTGACCCTCCCATCCACCACCTCAAACGGCCCATCCGCCGTCTTCAGCGTAACCATATCCCTCGTCTCCAGAATACACCTCAGATACCTTTCTGGCACAGTCTGCCCCATATGCACAATCGCCGCAAACGATATATCCGAGCCCACCGTATCCTGCACACTAAACGTATACCCGGCCGCAATGCACATATCCCTCACCCGACGACATCTAGTCAGTCCACCAGTCTTCGAGATCTTCATGTTGACCCCCTCAACCGCGTCGTCGGCCATCATCTGCACGATCGAGGCGTCGGTCACGGCCAGCTCATCAAAGTAAATGGGGACGTCTGTGCGGCGCCGCAGACTCACACACTCGCGCCACGTCGCACAGGGCGCCTCAAGAATAAAGTCCAAACCAGCCGGGAGAAGCCGAAGCATGCGCAGCGCGCTCTCAACAGTCAAGCCGCCGTTCGCATCAACCAGGAACATCTCGCCAGCCTGCCGATCCGCAAGCGCAGCGGCGATACTCGCTGCGTCGGCCGCCGGCTCCCCCGCAATCTTGATCGAGCGCCCGATGTACCCGCGCCTCCGGTGCTCGTCGACCCTGGCGCGCATCTCCTGCGGCGTGCCAACACCGATCGACGAGATGATGGGCAGGCCAACGTCCGTGCGCCCGCCGAGCAGATCGCACACGGGCATCCCCACGGCCTTCCCGAAGACGTCCCAGCAGGCGATGTCGATTGCGGCCTTGGCGGCCTCGTGGCCTGCGAGGGCGTCGTCCATGGCCTCGTTGATTCGGTCGACGTGCCGCGGGTCAAGGCCGATGAGGTGCGGTGCTATTTCGGCGATGCCGGCGCGGACGCCGAGCGCGTGGGCGGCGACGTAGGTGCTGCCGAAGGGGGTGCTTTCGCCCCAGCCTTCGAGGCCGGTTGAGGTTGTGATGCGGACGAAGGTCGCGTCGAAGGAGGTGTATGTGCGGTTGCGGGATAGGGTGTAGGTGCCGCCGGAGTAGGGGAGGGTTGCCTGGAAGACGTCGATGCGGGTGATTGTGAGGTCGGTCATCTTGGCTGGGATAGAGGAAGAGATGTTTTCTGCGTTGCTTGGGTTGTAGTGGTATTCTGAGCTACTTTAACCAGCTATATAATATAATCTGTGATATCCTTTTCTTCACTGTCCCTATTATCATGCGCCCTCTATTAACTGCTACCTAGGGTTAGTGGTAGTTCCCGATCTACCCGATGGCCCTGGCCAAATCCCGGCTCATCCGAAGGAGTCCTTCATGTACTAGATGTCAGGTACAGTCAGTGGTGTACTTCTATGTGTCACTGTTAATGCGCCTCACCAGCACGCCCGAGCCAACGTCGGCACACCCGAGTGATTAGCCCGAGATTATCAACCAACCGACCAACCAACCAACCCGAAATACCAGCTATAAGTGTATCCAGAAACACCCAAGACCAACCAACAACATCCCCTTTCAAGCCCTATCCAACCAAAATGCCACCCCCATCAACCCACCGCCGCGCCATCCGCCGAACAGACGACTTCACCCCAGGCACCCCAAAAACCAAGCTCGTCTCCGAACCCCTCACCCCTCTCTCTCCCACATCCGTCCTAATAAAAGTCCACGCCATAGCCCTCAACTACCGCGACGCCAACATCGCCAACGGCGGGAACCCCTGGCCCGTGACGCCAAATGGCATCCTCGGCAACGACGCAGCCGGTGAGGTAATTGCAGTCGGCGACAAGGTCAAAACCCTGGTCGTTGGCGACCGCGCTGCCCCAATCACCGACACGGAGAATATCTCGAATCGCGAACATACCCGGTCCTGGCTCGCTGCTGACGAGGATGGTGTTATGGCGGACTATATCGTGTTTGACGAGCGCGTGCTGTGTAGATTGCCGAGCTATCTTAGCTGGGTTGAGGCGGCGATGGTGCCGTGTGCGGGTGTTACGGCTTGGTCTGCGCTGAAGGGGATGAGGATTGGGCAGACGGTGCTTATTCAGGGTCTGCCTTTCCCCCAACCATATTCTGTGCAGATGTTCAGTGCTGATGGATGGATGGTCCAGGAACCGGCGGCGTCAGCGTCTTCGCCCTCAAACTCGCCCGAGCCGCCGGGCTGCGCATAATCCTCACCTCGTCCAGCGACGCAAAGCTAGCACAGATGAGCGAGAAGCTCGGAAACCCGCCGATTTCAACAGTCAACTATGCTAAATTCCCAGACTGGGAGGAGGAAGTCCTGAAGCTGACCAACGGCGTCGGCGTGGATATCGTTGTTGAGAACGGGGGCACGAGCTCGCTGGTCAAGAGTCTGAAGTGCACGAGGCGTGGAGGCGTCGTGAGCCAGGTTGGGTATCTTGCGAAGCAGGATCCCAGTCAGCTGCGTGAGCTGGTGCCCACTATTATTGACAGGAGGGTTATTTTGAGGTGAGTGGGGAATATCAATGAGATGGATACGATCAGTTCATCTGCTTCGAGAAGAATAGAGGCTAATTCAGTGTAGAGGGATCAACGCTGGGTCCAAGTTCGACATGGAAGACTTCTGTGCTGCGCTGGAGGCTGCGCAGACGCCACTTACCGATCTGATTGACAGGGTTTTCCCATTCGAGCAGGCTGAGGAGGCGGTGGAGTATGTTTGGCAGGGGAAGCAGATTGGCAAGATTGTGCTGCGTGTTTGAAGGGAAAATATCAGGCTCAATGGATAATGGGTTTACGCTTGTTTTCACCATCAGTGTGTGTTCGTAGTCTGGTAAGGACTGAGACCAGATGAACCAGACTGATATGATTGTAGATTGATGTATGTAAACATTTCCACCGTTAATATAAACTTGATTAGCAGCAAAGGGGCTACACGCCACAGCCAAAAACCAGGTCGGGTAAAATACCCTGGCAGACGTATTCCAGCCCTTGCTCCCCCGGTTGGACTGCTGATTGGATCATAAAGAAACTCATGATAACAAAGATCTTGCTACTCGGAACACCCGTCATAGTACGATGGTAGGTAATCTCGGGCATTTTATCTCTCAGGCAGAGAACCCTTCGTTCTCAATATCCATTCTCCCAATCTCAACAGGGCCGGCGGAAACTGGATGGCCGGACAGGGCAGAGTCAGGGTTTATGAATCATGCACTGCCAGTTCGTCACCAACCTGCTTTAACGATGGGGATTGTGGGCCATTCCAATTCCACGGGGCTGGAACCATGTGCGATGCGGCTGTTCTGGGCCCAGATCGATGCCTCGATTTGCCACGCGTCTGTGCTCTGTTTTTAGATTGATGAATGTTTAGCGTTCCAGATCCGCCAATGGGGATTTGGAAATGCGCGCGATGGCAATGCTGTTGGCTAGACCCTGGTAAAAGGACAGTGGAGACTGCACAGTCGGGGCGAGCCGGCTCCAGCTGCGATGCGCGATGAGCGATCAGCGCGATGATCAAATATGCTAGTCCCTGATCGTTGTTGATCACAGATCAGGGTGCTATGGCCAGCTCGGGACTAGTTGCAGGCTGCGTTCGTGGCGGGGAGAATTAGAAGCTTCAATGCAACCTTACCTACCGGGGTGCAGGTGGTTAGCGAGGTTGCCCCGGCTTGGAGATGGAGCTGGAGATTGCACGGAGTCAGGTTTGAAATGCGCACAGCACGACGATTCAGGGAGAGGACAGGCCAGACCAGGGAGAGTACCATAGACTATGGGAGAAGCACTCTGGTCCCTGCAACCATGGAACTAGGCAAATAGATTAAAAACGGCGTCCTCCGACCCTCAATACAGTAGACGCTAAGAAAGCCAAGCGGTGGCTATCACTACTAGCACCAAAGCCTATCTGCAATTCTCTGTTCAGCGTCTTGGCTCGTGAAGAATGGCAAGTTATGCCTCGTGGAAGAAGCAACTTCGGCTCCAGCAACCCTGAACTTTCTTGCATTCGGTGCCCAACGCGGTATAGCCGAATAACTGACTCGAGTAGCGCAAACCCTGCTTGTGCATTGACACTGTCCACAGCCTCTGCGGTCTAGATGGCATTGCGAGAGTGCGAGTGTGGAGCGCTTCTCTTCCCCCTCCTGCTCCACCTTGTCGACAAGGTTACGAAGTGCGATGTGCACCATGAGGTGGTCTTATAGGACTGTTCTGCCTCTGCTCCTACACCTGCATTTACACCCTGCTCTACTTCGAATCTTGCAGGATGAAGTACACGCAGCCTCTAAATGACCGCAGCCTGGCCATCGTCGTCGTCACGGCGGTCATGCTCGGTGTGGCTGTGATTGCGGTCATCCTGCGGTGCTTTGTGCGGCTGTACATGCTGCGAGCGTTCGGGTGGGATGACGGGCTGATGGTCGCGGCGCTGGTAGGATTTCCTTTCTACCGCAGACCCGCTGGAGAATGCAGTCCGTATGGTAACTGATCGGAACGCAGGTCGTGTTTCTAGCATTCGGCCTCGACTTTGCGCTCGGCGCGATGGTTGGAATCGGGCACAAGCTCGTGGACTTTCAGAGCTTTAGTATGCAGAGCGGAAATCCACAGGATACTATCCAGGCCTTGCAGCAGGCAATGATGGTGTGTCCACCAAACTACACGAGACACAACATCCCCTACTAATCAAATAACCGGTATCCCAGATCTGGTGGCTCGCCCAAATGTTCTTCGTGTGGTCGGCGGCCATCGCCAAAGTCTCCATCTCGCTCGCCCTGCTGCGGATCGCCGTCGGCCGCGTCTACCGGGGTATTCTCTGGGGCGTGATCGGGGCCGTCGTGACCATCACGCTGGTCTTCTGGTTCGTGCTTCTGCTAAGCTGCCGCCCGATCTCGTACTTCTGGGGCCAAATCGACCCCGCGACAACGGGAGGGACATGTCTGGCGCCCAATGCCATCCTTGTCTTCGCGTACTGCTACAGTGCGCTGTGCATGATCTCGGACTTAACACTGGGCATCTTGCCAGCGGTCTTGATTTGGGATCTGCAGATGTCGCCGCGGACAAAGGTTGCCTTGTGCGCAATTCTGGGGCTGGGAGCAATGTTCGTGAACTCGCCCACTGAGGCAGCACTTGCAGTCGCAGGTGCCTGCCTGGATAGACCCCAGACAAGCTGATATTGTGTTGACAGAGCAAGCGTCGCCGTCGTCATCCGCATGCCGTATCTGAAGTACTACACCGACACCGAGTTCCTCTGTAAGCTATGCATCCCCCACCAGGCACCGCCACTAACCAAATCCAGACTCCACGTACCTGATGATCATCTGGTCCGTCGTCGAAACCGGCTCGGCAATCACGGCCGGCAGCCTCATCACCCTGAAGCCCCTATTCCGCTGGCTCGTCGACGGCAGCACCTCCTCGCGCTCCTACCGAGTTAACAAGCCAAGCTATAAATGCCGGGAGGGACGGTACGCGCTGTCTATCTTGGCGCCGAAAACACCGGGGAACAAAGACGAGCCGAAGGACTGGCGGCCTGTTCTTATTTCCGAGGATAGTGAGACGATGGTAGGTACGGGGACAACGTCCGTGTTCAAAACTGTGGGCGCAGTAGACTCGGAGACTAGGACTCAAAGTAGCCAGGAGCGTCTGACCAAGGACCCGGAGGAGTTGCAGCATAAGAATCAGGTTACTGTGCACCAGACGTTTTGGACGTCGGCTGAGGACCGCGGGTAGATATGATACTGGTACTTTAAATTGTGATGGTAATTTAACGCAGATTTCTATGATGAACCACGGGCTGGAAGCAAACCTACAGTTCTGGTGGTAGTTGGATTTTCGTCCCTCGCTTAGGGCTTGCTTATGCTGATTCCTGTCGCGTGCGTCGAGCCTCCAGCCGAACGAGTACATGCGCATCAAGAGGAATAACCTTCCAAGCGTTGTGTACGAGCCGATGATATATGAATAGGCGCTTGGTTTGCCGCCGTAGTAACCCGCCTAGTATTCAAGAATCATGTATAGGGCAGGCGAGTAGATGTGCCAAACGCTTATATATCTACATCTCCGCTCACACGTAGAATGCTCGGTTGTAGGTCATGTAGATACTTGGCACCGCTCCAGCGCGCTACTCTTACTCACCAAGTTATTACAGTCCCTGTCTATAAGCTGAAAATCCAGCAACAACTCCCGGCACCCGAGTCAAGGCTCATCACCAAACGGGAGCACTTGATCTTGCTGTCACCGTACCTTAAGATACAGTATATACGGATCTGCATGCATAGGGAGGTCTGAGATAATATTGATTCATGGAATTTTGCCAGTAATCCTCCCCTTTCTCAATGTCGCCGAAGGCCCCGGGCTGAAGCTGGTTGTCCAAATGTGGCTGATTCACTGTGTCACCTCCCCCTCGTATCACATACCGTCCACACAGCATAGCCCCTGTAGCTGACGTGGCCTGGATCAATTGGCAAGGCTCTGCGGCTGAACTGGAAGATGAAGATTCTTCTGCTGATGTCCAGCTTCCCCTCTTTTCATTCTCAGCGCGCGAGCTATCTTCCTGGGAGAGGAAACCGTGAAAACCGAATGTACGACTAACTACGGCCCGCTATAGCTGCTAGCTGAGACGAATCGAACAGTCTACTGCTCTAAGTATGATGCCTGCTCTCCTAGGCATACCCGGAAGAGTCTGACTGCTAAAGCTGGCTGGAAGAGGGTGATGAAACCACGATACAGAGATCAGGCTACAACACGACACGATGGATCCAATCTCGGCTCTGAGCTTGGCGGCCGTGATTCTACAATTCATCGACTTCTCCTCGAAGCTTGTCGCCGGGACGTATGAAGTATACAATTCAGCCAGTGGCACCACTGTCGAGAATGTCCACATCACCACCATCGTCACCGATCTCCAGGCCGCAACGGGAGACATGGATGTTGATATCGTCGGAAACACGAAGCACGAGCGGGCACTCAAAGATCTTGCGTCCAAGTGCAATAAGTTGTCCGCAGATGTTGTCGTGATTCTGGAAGGGCTCCGGGTATCTGATAAAAACTCGGCATGGAAGAGCTTGAAGGTGAAATGGAGCAGCATGCGAAAGAGCGGTCAGCTACAAAGTATAGAGAGAAGACTGGACGAGTATCGGTCACAGATTCTCCTGCGACTGAGTCTGATGCTCGGGCGAGTGCTGTACCATGAGTTGGGGGGCTTGACTGCGATCGGGTGCTAATGTGTTTGGTTAGTGATCAACAGTCTTCCGTTAAAACGCAACTCGATCGCATGCAGAGTGAGGGCGAAAGACTCGCTGCAGAAAGCGCTACACAGCTTTCGAGGGTTCGGAGCGAAATCATTGACGCCGTGGAGCGACTTATGGCGGACCAAAACCAGAGCCAGCGAGAGGCTGTCACGAGGCGGTCGCCTGTCGATGAGCACACTTATACAAGACCAACCGATTCAGTGTCGTCCGTGCCTACAAGAAGCGTTCAAGTCGGCGGGAACCTAGAGGATGTCAAGTCGTTCCTGGATGTTCTGGTCTCGAGAATGACCTCGATGCCAGCGGAGAATCGAATCCTCGAGCACTTACACTTCGCCTCAATGTATAGTCGAGAGGATGCGATACACGATCCAGGTGAAGGGACGTTTGAGTGGTTTCTAGAGAGCGAAGAAGAGAGTGACAGTGGTCACGGTATCATAGGTAGCGTCAATGAACATTCCAACACACGACAGACGACAGATGATGACGCGACTGATACAGATGACGAGGAGGATTCAGAGGTTAATGACGAAGAATATGATGAGCTTGAGAGCTGGAAAATATGGTCTTTCAAGGAGGAACAGACGAGACGAAAAGCGGCACGATGCTCCTTCCTGACGTGGCTGAAGACAGGCAGTGGGATATTCCACATCTCAGGGAAGGCAGGATCGGGCAAGTCGACGCTGATGAAATTTCTCAGTTCCCATCCGAGAACAGAGGAGGAACTCACCCACTGGGCAGGGCGCAAGAAGCTCGTCGTCGCCCGTTTCTTCTTCTGGAAGGCTGGCGACGAACTGCAGAGGTCAGTTCGGGGGTTGCAGAGGGCTCTTCTCTTTGAAGTCCTCAGGCAGTGCCCAGATCTAATACCTCAAGTCTTTCCATCTCAATGGGATCTCTTCAAGCGTACGGCTGCTTCTGCGGGCACTGATAGCACCCTATTTCGTCCCGCCAACATACAGGAAGCATTTCGGCTCCTCATTCAATACACGAGGCTTCCAGCACACCGCTTCTGCTTTGTTATAGACGGCCTGGACGAGTACGACGGTGATAGTGTGGACCATATGCGTCTAGCGGAAGATCTCAAGTCTTGGGCGAACGCTGAAGACATCAAGATATGCGTCAGCTCCCGCCCTCATGTTGAGTTCCAGATGACTTTCACCGATCGTCCCGAGCAACGCCTACATCTCCATGAGCTGACGAGTCACGACATCTACATCTATAGTCGGCAAATGCTGCGATCAACTATCAAGGCCCGACAAGATGGCGACGACTGTCTGGCGCTAGTTGAAGACGTGGTTTACATGTCGAATGGTGTCTTCCTGTGGGCGTGGATAGTCGTTCGCTCTTTGCGGTCACAAATCCTTCGCGGTGACCCTATATCTGCATTGAGAGAAACTCTTGAAACTACACCAAGAGAGCTCAATGCACTGTACACGCAACTGTTGGATTCTCTGGAGCCCCACGATCAAAAAAGGGCCGCTCATGTGCTACTTCTAGTGGCTAGCAATCAATGGTACCCTAATTACACCTCCGTCGCATTCTGGTGGCTCGACGAGCTTGATCATCCTGATTTTCCGTCCCTCGAAGCGATATCGCCATTTTCTCCTGAAGAATTACAGGAGGTGAGGGATAATGTGGAACGCCGAGTGACAAGCATCACAAAAGGATTCTTAGAGCTCGTCCCATACATACCTTACAGGAACTATTCATACGACAGCGAGCTCCAAGACAAGGATGGAATGGTTGAGTTGAGCACCATTAACGCGAAAAGGTTTGAATTTTTCCACCGGTCTGCGCGGGATTTCGTTTTGGATCATCCCAGGTTAGGACAGATTGTCAATGCCAACGACGCCGTCGCCCCCGACAGATTGCTCAAACTGCGAATTGCAGAGATCTTAACCTACCCTGAGAAGTATCGGCCCGATCTTTGTGAATATCTCGAGCCTCAGATTCAGCAATCTCCTGTCCAACTGCCGGTGATATTGCTTGTAAAGTGTCGTCGTGTTCTTGAGCAAACTGCCAGAAAGCTTGGGATCTCTCCAGAGCCTACTCATCCTTCAGATAGACGGCATTTATTCGAGTCGGGGCATCCACTGCACTGGTCCTTTGTTCACTTTGCTGCGGCCCATGGCCAATCCGAATACACATTGCAGAGCGCAAAAGAAGATCCCAAGCTGCTGGCAGGGAACACAGATCTGAACTTGCTTGTCAGTGCTGCATATGGTAGAGATCATGGATTAGTTATCTCTTTACTGGATTTAGGTGCATCCCTCAACAACCATCTCGTTTGCAGCACAAAGTTTGGAAGTGATAAGCCCGTGCTTCGACCAGTTTGGCTCGTGGTCCTGAATTATACCCTGCGTGATATACTTGATTGTTACTGTGATGGCAATAACTGGAGCGAGGATCTTTCTACCTTGCTGGAGATATTACTACAACATCCAGCTATTTTTGACTCACCAGTCACGCTGACTGCAAAAGAACTCCTGCATGACGATTATATTTTACACAAACATCCTCTCAGACAGATAATCAAAGGATCGTGCCCACATAACAGAGATAGACTTCTGAAATTGGCGGCGCGGCCTCAGACAGTTAAATCGGCACATCCATTTCGGCACTTACGTTCTGTTTTCGCCAAGCGCGGCATGGGGACAATTAAAAACAATACCGAACTCGATGAAGATGGGGAAGAAGTATGTAATTGTGATCTGGAAGACCATGGTTGGGCAAGAGCGCTTAGGGCCGGGAATATATGGCTATCCAAGGTTGAGTGTGACGGTCATAGGCATGATCAAAGAGATAGGATTCCTGTGTGGTAAACGCTGCAAGAAGGATTTATGTTTTGTTTATTGTGTAATATTCAAAGGTCATATCTACATTTAATACTTCCCTTTTGCTACTGTTGTATAAAAGCCTTCGTGGCTTCGCAAGAATGGTTGCATCAACAAACCATGGGCACCCTCTGTTATGTGAAGTAACCTCTCAAACCTACATGTACCTACCTAAGTAATAACGCATCTACATCAGAATTATAGAACCATGTAATATGTTATAGGAACTCTTTACCTCGGTCCTAGTAATAGCTACGCGAAATTCCTCTGCACTTACTTCCCGAACAGCCCTATTACTACGGTACCTATGAGACCCGGATGTCTGATTACAGCCGGATATGCTTACCTACCAGGGCTAAGTATGCGACGTTTTTCCTGTAGCTCCTGCAATATCAGAATGAGAGAGCACTTACTCAGTCGGAGTGAACTGATAGACAGATGCAGCCGGTCAAATTTATCATGATAGGCTCGCAAATGCCTCGGAAGACTACACGGGTGATGCATAGCCCAGGTCAACCGGACTACGTACTGGTACAATAAGAAGGATTTACTATGGAGACTACAGTACCGCCAAATCCATATGTTCAAATCAAAGTGGAGATAGGATAGAGAAGTACATCATAAGTCTATATCACCAGGCATTTGAACTTCTCATGCTTACCCTCATCGTCAATATGCTTCACAGACAGATCCCCATTATCCCACCCAACCGTCGGACGGGCAACGACCCGACCAGGCCCCAGCATCGGGATGCTTGTGCCGGTAGTATCCAATCGAGGGTCCCCAAGGCGTGCGACAGTGCCCGGCTCCGCGTACAGTCGAAATATTCCAGACTGGAAGCCGAAAAAAAAATCTTCCCGGATGAAAAAAGGATGACCAGTGCCGGGCTCGATCCGGCGACCTTATCGGTGTTAACGATACGTGATAACCAACTACACCAACCGGCCAATTGTTAAGATTTATGCCTGGTTTTTAACATCATAATACAAATGCAAAATAAATAAGTTTTAGTGAACTTGCCTGTGGCGTTGGAGCTTGCCGTAGCCGGAGGTTTCTTTGCATTCCCGTCCATAAACTACGGGAGCCATGCCATTCAGACTGGGTGTTAGAGGGCTATGCTTCCTCTGTCTGAGACTCCAGCTGCCATCCCAGTTCTACTCGGCCGTGGGCATTGTTCACAGTACCTCAGTACGGTAGCCTGTGGCCGCGTACTCGCATCTGTATATTTACGAGGTGGCCATAATATTTCCTTTCAACGTTGTCGATTGCTCCACCTTTCAGCATATAGATGATGGCTGCAATTCAAGGGGGCCTTCATGATGCATCAATTTGCTCTCATGGCATATTCAATGCCGGCATAGTATCCCAGCTCCTATCGAATCTGGGCTTCTGATTAAACTGGCAGACTCTGGAGACAGGGATCATCGAAACGGCTGACTAGAGGCCGTTTCAAGTAGAGAAACAAGATCCATGATACTTGAAGCTACTTGAAGTACATTACGGTTAGCCTCCGATGGGGCCAGGGCCAGCGACGGGTCAATGTGAGTCACCCCGCGCTATGAGGGATTTGGAGAAGCAACCCTGCTGCCCGAGCACCTCCTCTCTCGCTACGGTTGTGCTGCTCTTGATTTCTATCCTGGGCAATATAGGCGCATTGGGTTGGGGGTTTACTGGAAGCATGCTGGCCGGCTGCATATCTGCCGGTGACTTTATTAATATTCCATGCTTTTCATCATCATTTTCGCCTCTGATACCGTTGTATATACCGACTCCGGGACGGTGCACCCGGCGGCGCTGAAGAACAAAAAGCGCAGACGTCCTTCGCTGGCATAGCTAGGAGGGGGTTACGCTACTATCCAACAATCCAAGTTAATCTCGGTCGTTACCACGCACTGTTAGACATTTTTGTCTATGCAAATCTCCTTTTCCAGCTTGGGACTCCGTCGCCCCCATGTCGTCCCGCGCCAGAACGGGTGAAGTCGTCTCATAGATATGGCTAGTATACTGGGGCAGAATGGTAATATATTTGGGTAGTTCCACTGAACGGGCATCTCTGGGTAACGTTGGCTTCTCTGAAACTGGGTCATGGGTGGTATGAGAGGGATTCCCATGGATGGGGGGTTGCGTAATGCGTACGCTTCCATCGCACCTACCGGAACCCTACAAGGCACAGAAATATATCAACGTCCGCTTCAGAGAGTCCGGCCCACCCGACACGGCATTGTCCACCTACCAAGCTGACACAGCACCGTGCGCTCAAATATAAATGGAGCAGAGCCTAAGATACATGACTTGAACCTTGTACAGTACATGGAGCAGCACTGAGCTTGAGCCTCGCCCGCGTGATGATGGGAAATCATGGGCGGGGTAGCGGGCGCCCGCGCTGTTCTTTTTACAATTGGCTGCAATACACAAAACCAAGGGCTTCCATCAACAATTGGCTGGTTGGTGTAGTTGGTCATCACGTATCGTTAACAATCCCACTGTTAAACCCGATAAGGTCGCCGGATCGAGCCCGGCACTGGTCAGTTTTTGCCTCTTACACCCCTAAGGGGTCCAGGGGTCAGGTCGAAATCTTTTTTTTTGGACGTCGGGCGGGAGGATTCGCGCTGTGATGGGGACCAGTATCCATGGATAGTCTTCTACGGGTTTGCCGCGTTTGCCCTTCCTCGGGCCAACATTTTTCAGTACTTTGTCGTCGGTTGGTACCGCTACCGCAACGATTTCTTGGGTATAGCAACCCATCTGATAATCTTAACCTCGTTGCCTTCTTACATAATTGGCTGGTTGGTGTAGTTGGTTATCACGTATCGTTCACACCGATAAGGTCGCCGGATCGAGCCCGGCACTAGTCATTTTTTTGCGTCTTGCTGGGCTGGGAATCGTGGTGTCGACGTGTCGTTACTACTACTAGTGTAGTGTAGTGTTCATGGTGGAGCCAGCTTGAAGATTTTTTGGATATTCGTATACTGCCGACACCCCCCCACACAAACGGCCCACCACTCGTAAGTAATTAATTCGTTCATCTTTGTATGATACATCCCATACATTTCAGAACAGACGCCTTCTCGAACTATGTTCGCTGCGCGCGCCGCGCAGCAATAGGATAGCAATTTAAAAAAGTATAGGTGTTGTGCAGGTACATCATATTATATGGCAAACTGCATATAAATCAATGTACCGCACAATATATCGAGTTTTGCAAGGTAAAATAGTGAAAATCAATAAGTTACAAGGGCGGTGAAATCGGGCGCGGCGAATTAAAAAAGAGTATTCGCGGCAATTTAGCAGAAGAGTTCTGGAGTCAACTACCACCTATTCAAATATATATATCTCATCGTCAGATATCGACCATTCACTAAAACAGTAAAAAACTCCAGAACTTTAAATATTTAAACACTAAAAAGACCTATATAAACTAACTTAAAGGCGCTCTTTTAATATCTCTACTTTATTTTAATTTTTATCGCGATTTCGTGGCACGATAAGTTTGCAAACTTAGGAGTACAATCATAAAGGGAGCGGCACGTGAGGTTCAAGCGCTTCGTTTAAATGGAGCTATACTTTATATGGAAACCCCTATATAAACAAAAGCCACAACAAAACCAGGCACGTATTCCTATACACACCCCAACCAGGTAAGCCCTCCACCTACCAAGCCAAATTCTATACTAATAGACCTCTGAATAGCTTTACAAATACAGGTACTTTGATTTGTATGCAATTCTCTATAGAAATTCAAGTACCAGCGCGTTGGCAGCCTTGCCAGCGTGTTAACAGCCTTGTTCCTAGCTAAATACCACGCGGATAAACCTCTAAATAGCTTTATAAATATAGGTACTTTAATTTATATGCTATTTTTTATAAAAAACCAGGTACTAGCGCGTTAATAATCTTGCTAGTATATTAATAGCCTTATTTTTAGCTAAATACCACGCGGATAAACCTTTAAATAGCTTTATAAATATAGGTACTTTAATTTATATATTATTTTTTATAAAAAACTAGGTACTAGCATGTTAATAATCTTGCTAGTATATTAATAATTTTATTTTTAGCTAAATATTATATAAATAAATTTTTAAATAGCTTTATAAATACAGGTACTTTAATTTATATATTATTTTTTATAAAAAACTAGGTACTAGCGCGTTAGTAGCCTTTAATATTAATTTATAATTAAAAAATATATTTACTACACCTTAAAATAACTTTAAAAATAAGTTTTTAAAGGTTTTTATTATTAAATTTATTAGTAAGGTACGGGTATATTAATTTATATAAAAGATTTTATAAAAATTAATATACTTATACCTTAATATAAATTTAGTAATTTTTAAGTAAGTGCGCCCTAAAGGCCTTTATTTATATTTATATATTATTTATTATATAAACTAAAATAGCTTAATTACACGGGCACGTGAGGCACTAAAACTTATTCTAATACTAAATGTGTTGGCAGTATACAAATACCCAGATTTTTTGGGCGTGGCGGACGGGATATTCGTATACTGCCGACACCCCCCCACACAAACGGCCCACCATTCGTAAGTAATTAATTCGTTCATCTTTGTATGATACATCCCATACATTTCAGAACAGATGCCTTCTTGACGAATGTTCGCCCCTATTACCGCAACAAGGTAGCAAAGTAAAAAAAAAAGTAAAGTAACTGTGCAGGTACATTATATTATATGGTAGATTGCATATAAATTAATGTACCGCACAATATATTAAGTTCTAGAGGTTAAATAGAAAGAATTGATTAAAAAGCGCCATTAAACACCATAGAATATAGATATATATCTCTACATAAGATTATTGATTTTTAATTTACGCGCTAATATCTCAACAACAACACATATTTAAATACTTAAAAGAATATAGTATAGTATTCTAGATATTTCCTATAAGTTAGATTGCTTATATTTAAATTTTATCGCGATTTCGTGGCGCTACAAGCCTGCAAATTTAAGAGTACAATTATAAAGGGAGCGGCACGTGAGGTTCAAGCGCTTCGTTTAAATGAAGCTATACTTTATATGGAAATCCCTATATAAACAAAAGCCACTGTCAGGGCCAACGTTTTTCCGTTCAACGTCACCGGAGCCAATCCACCGTTGGTCTAGAGTTAGTGCCTGAGCTTTGGCCTTAGGCCGCCAAGGCTTGGCATACCTTATTATTATATTAGGCTATATAACTTAACTAGGTTATTAATATTTAGGGTTTTAGCTATTAATTAGGCAAGGCTAGGGTAGGCCCTAAGTATAGGCTAAAGTAAAAACCCGTGTGTAAAATATTTAAACCTATATTTACTTTTTAATTAAAAATAACTTAAGTATAGCTTAAAAATTTATAAAAATAACCTTAAGGCTAGCCTTTTTTTTAAATTTTTAAGTAATTTTTTTAGTATTATTTAGCAAGGTTTAAAATACTTTATTTTTATTAATTAAATTTTTTTATTAATATTTTTATTATTAGTAAAAATTTTTAAAACTTGTTAGTTTTATAGTTAAAGTTACTTTTATTTACTACTTTTTAAACTTTTTTAATAATAGTATTTTAAACTAGATTTTTAAAGGGTAAGCAAAAATAATTTATAAGTATTTTAGTTAAGGTTTTTAAGACCTAGATTTAAATAGCTAAAAAAGTGTTTCCTTTTTTATTTATACTTAAAAATTTTATTATTATTAAAGATAGTTAAAAAAAAACCTAACTTAAATAATTTAGTTTATTAGCTTAGTAAAGCATAAAGTAAGATATATTTTTTACTTTATTATTTTATATTATTATTAAAGCCTATTAATTTAAAATTTATTATAATTAAAGTTATTTTAAAGGGGGAGCGGCCTAAAACTATAACTTTTAGCCTATTTATTTTTTAACCTTAATATAATTAATATCACGTGTTAAAATTAGGATATTTTTTTAAAAAAAATAAGGGGAAGTTACCCCTATAACCTGGAGTTAAAATAATATTAAATTATTAATTTTTATATTAATTTTTTTATTAATCCCCGCGCTAATCTTTTTATTAATATTTTTAATAAGCTTTAAAAAAAATTAATTTTAGTAATTCTTTTAATTTAAGTTTAAAGTTAAGCTTAAATAACTTAAATTATTATTTTAAAGCTACTTTACCTTTAAAACCTAGTGCTAGTAAAGCTAGCTTTAAARRGTTTAAAAGTTTTAAATATATATAAAAAAGGTACTAAAAGGCTATTAAAAATTATAAGCTTTACTAAAAAAAAAGGCTTTTTAAAAGCCTAAGATTAAGTTTAAAAAGATTAAAAAATTAAAAAAAAAAAATATAATAAAGCTTAAAATTTAGTTTAAAAATTTAAAAAATTACTTTTACAGTACTTCTAAAAATTTTTAAATAAATAATAAAAAAATTATATTTATTATTTAAAACACTTTAAAAAACACCTATAATTATTAAAAAGGTTAAATTAAACTTTAAAATAATAAGCAAACCTGGGCAAATTTTAAGAAATTTATATATATATAGGTTAACCTAGTTATAAACCAGGGCTACTATACCACCTAATATTTTTTAATTAAATAATAAAATACTTAAAATACTACTTTTTAGGGATTCCACTTTATAAAGTTAGGCCTATACTTTAATAATTTAAAGTTTAGGGTATAAGTACTTACTAAAACCTATAATAAAAATATTTACTTACACTTAAAAAAGTTAAAAAAACCCTTAAAAACTATACTTAAAGTAAATATAATAATAATTTATATAAAGTTTATTAATAAGTATAATAAGGCCTTAAAAGTTAAAAAGGAGAAGAAGTCTAGAGCTAGTTTTAACTTTAAAAATAAAAAAAATAAAAATAACTTAAGATAGAACTAGAACAGTAATAAAGTAGCTTTTTTAAAAAAAAAAAAAAAAAGGTAAAAAAAAAGTAGTAACTTACTTTTAAAAAAAAAAGTATTATAAGAAAAAAGGCCTTTATTTTAATTATAGTAAATTAGGCTACCTGTTAAAGGCTTATTTAAATAAGAAAAAGCCTAAAAAAAAACTAGTAAAAAATAAATAGCAATTCCCTGGTTCTAAGTTATTAAAGTTATATAATTTAAAAAAGAAAACTACTTTCCCTATTTTTATAGATTTTAGGATATAAAAAAATAGGGTAAATTAATAGTTTAAGGTATTACTTAATACTAGGGCTAATATTAATTTTATTTTAGTTTAATATTTATAAAAGCAAGGTATTAAGATAAATACTAATTATATAATATAACTAGTTTAATATATTAATAATATTTTTATTTTTTATTACAGGTGTTTATAAGCTTGTACTTAGGTTTAAGATTTAAAAAAAGTTATAAAAATATTTAATTTAATATATTATATTATTAATTTTATTTATAAAAATTATTAAGTAGTCCTAAAATATCCCTAAATAATTAAAGTAAATCTAAACCTTTACCTTATTACAACAAAATAAACTTGGTAAAATTATATACCTTTTATTAAAATTAAAATATTATAAAAGTTTATAAAAACTATGCGTAAAAAACTAGTACTTATAATATTTTATTAATTAAAAAAAATTAAAGGGAAAATAAAGGTAGTCCTGCCACCCTAATATATTTACTAAAGTAAAGTTTTTTTTAAACAAGAAGCTGCTTAACTTTTAACTAATAAAATAAAGTATAAAATCTTATTAAAAAAAGGCAAGAAGCCTTTATAAGGTCTTATTTATAATTTTTTTTAGTATAAGTTATAAATATTAAAAAAGTATTTTAATAAAATACTTAAAAAAATAAATTAAGCTATTTTAAAGCAGCGCTAAAGCACTAGTACTTTTTATTTAAAAACCTAATAAATTTTTATGTTTTTATATTAACTACCACGGTTTAAATATAATAACTAATAAAAATTATTATTTATTACCATGTATTAATAAGCTAATAAATTAGCTAGTAAATATAAAATATTTTACCAAGCTAGATTTACGTGACATGTATTATAAAATATGGATTAAAAAAAAAATAAGTAAAAAATAATATTTTAAACCTATTATAGTTATTATAAGTATATAATTATGCCCTTTAGTTTAATAAATACACTAGCTATGTTTTAATTTTATATAAATATAATTATAAGCGGGATTTTTAATAAGTTTTGCATTATTTACCTTAATAACATTTTTATTTTTTTAAAAATAAAAAAAAATATATACACCATGTTTAAAAAGTTTTTAATTAATTAAAAAGGCATAATTTATATACAAAATTATTAAAATATAGTTTTTATAAAAAAAAGGTAAAGTTTTTAGGCTTTATTATTAAATAAAAAAAAATATTTATTAATCTGGACTGCAGCCGGACTATTACTAATTAATTAAAATTAATATTATTTTATAAGTTACAGGTTTTTTTAGGCTTTATAAATTATTTTTAATATTTTATTTTTAGCTACGCTAAAGTAACATGTTTAATAACCTAGCTTTTAGTAAAAATAATAAAAAAATATAAAAGCAGGCTTTTTTTATTTCCTACTAATATAAAAAACATGTTTAAAAAAATTAAGTTAAACTTTACCGGGCCGCTAGTACTATAATACTTTAATTTTAAAAAAAATTTTTTATTATTATTAATATATTAAGGTTTATTATTACTAAAATTATTATATAGCTAAAGTAAAAAAAGTTAATTAATAAAAAAAAACAGGACTAGTGGCGCCCCGTGGCCTTTTATTTTTATTAATTATATAAATTAAAGCTTTATTATAAGGTTTATAATTAAAAACTACTTGTGGTAGTTAAGTGCTTTAAAAAGTAGTATTATTATTTTAAAAGCTTTTTATATTTTATATATATATAGTATAATTATAATAACCTGCGTTATTTTTTTATAATAAAGGTTTTAAATTAAAGGTAAGTATAATAAGCAGAATTACTTATAGCTTATAACTTTAAAATTAAGTATAAGCTAAGTAAATATAATCTAGTAAATACGCTGTTACAGTAATTAAATTATATAATAAAAAATAAAAAGTATTAAGTTAAAATACTTTTTATTTTATAAAAAAAGTTAAGTTTATTTTTTTAATAAACTATTATTAAAATAATACTAAAGGATCTAGCTATCCCTTTACATGGTTAGGCTTATAAGTACCTAAAATTTTTAAGCCTTAAAATGTTTACTATAAAAATAATAAATAAAAAAAAACTATTAAACTAGTTATAAATACCCTTTAATAATAATTAATTATAGCCTAATAAGAAAACACTCTTGCAGGCTAATTATAATAATAACTTAAAAATATAATTTTTATTAATTTAAAACAAGCCTTTTTTATTACTAAGTAACATAAAAAAAAAAAACTTTTTTTTATAAAGGTATTATTTACATACCTCCCGTGCCCGTGTTATAATATAAGATTATAAAATAATATTATAATAATTTTTATGCAGGCTACTTTAGCTATAAAAAAATTATTAAATTACTTACCCGTAAGTTTTAGTAGGAAAAGCTTAATAAAAATATATATATATATATTAAAAAATATTTTTTATACTAAAGGTCCAAGGTTTTAAGGTAATTACCTTAGAAAAGTTTAATATTTTTTTTAGTGCTAAATATACTATAAAAAAATATTTTTATAAACTTTATTATTAGCCTAT